>NW_008355971.1:3388202-3402721 GCF_000622305.1 Nannospalax galili
CGGTCGTGCGGGCCCGTTGGCTGTGCGGGGACGCGGGGCCCGGGCCGAGGGGAGGGGCCGGGGTCGGTGCTGCCCCGCCTCGGCTGCCTGCCGCGCGCCGTGGTCCCCGGGGCTTCGCCATAGGGGCTAGGAGCCGCGGCGCTGCCCTGGGCCTGGCCCCGAGTGTGGCCTCTCCTCCCCGCTCCCTTCCGTCCGTCCGTCCGGTAGGACCTCCCTTCCGTCTGGGTGTGTGTCGGTCCCCGGCAGGCTTCCTCCTGTAGGACGCAGGTCGACCCCGTAGCCCTGGCGGCTGCAGGCCATGACCGCCTCCCTGCCGGCTTGTTTTTCTCCCTCGGCTCCACGGTCTCTTTGTCCTCGGACTCCGGGTTTCCTCCGGCCTGGCTCGTGGTCTTCCACCCGGGCTGTCTGGGCTCCGCGAGCGCTCCGCCGTGGGATCGCCCGCAGGCTCCTCGGCACCCCGACTTTTCCCCAGTCCTTTCTTTTTTTCTTTCTTCTGCACCCTCCCCATCCTATCTTTATGTCTCTATGGAGTCCCCAGGCAGATGCCTTCCGTTTCCCCACTTGTCCACCATTCCTTTTCCTCCCAGAATTCTCTGATGATAGATAGCCTCCCGTGCCCTTCCTTCCTTTGGGCTGTCCACCCAGCCTTTTCCCTCTGGCTCGGGTTCCCCTTTTCTGCACTATGCCTGTCAGCTGTTTCCCCTCAAATTCTCAAGGCCCACTTCCCCGTCTTGGCCCCCGTGTGTCTGTGTGTTTGTGTCTGTCTGTCTGTCTCTAGTCATATCTGTCAATCATCTACTTAACTCCTGGTACCATCGCCGCCCCTTCCCACCCGCTTGCCTCTAGCGCCTCTTAAATCCCTTTTTTTCTCTTTTCTTCCAGCCACCCCCACCAGTCCCTCCCCAAGCTCCTAGGGACAACTGTGGAATTGGGGACCAGCGAGCACCCCCAGGGCACGAGAGGATCCCCTACTGCCTGCCCTGCCTCACCCTGCCCCACACCAGGCCCAGCGGCCCCCGGCTGCATCAAGTGGAGGAGGAGGAGGCGGCGGCGGCAGAGGAGGGTGGCACCATGGGCCCGGGCCGTGCCCTCCATGCCCGGGGGATGAAGACATTGCTACCATGGACAGCCCGTGCCAGCCGCAGACCCTAAATCAGGCTCGCCCTCAGTTGCCAGGGTCTGTGTCAGAGCCTTTGGAGCCTAGCCGAGGCAGGATGGGGGTGGAGAGTTACCTGCCCTGTCCCCTGCTATCCTCCTACCACCATCCAGGAGCATCTGGTGAGGCCTCGGCTGGCAGTGGGACGCCCAGGACCACAGCCTCAGCCACAGCTACCACTTCGAGCCCCTTGCAGGAGGGCTTTGGTGGACAGGATGGTGGTGAGCTGTGGCCACTGCAGAGTGAAGGTGCTGCTGCACTTGTCACCAAGGAGTGCCAGCGGCTGGCAGCCCAGGGTGCCCGGCCTGAGGCCCCGAAACGGAAATGGGCTGAGGATGGTGGGGATGCCCCGTCACCCAGCAAGCGGCCCTGGGCCAGGCAAGAAAACCAGGAGGAGAAGGGGGAAGGTGGTGTGGGCTGTGACAGCGGCGATAGCAGCAGCATGGCCGGTGGCAGTGGCCAGGCGAGTGCTAGGCTGAGGGAGGAGGCCCTGCCCTCTGCACCTGAGCGCCTAGCCCTGGACTATATTGTGCCTTGCATGCGGTACTACGGTATCTGTGTCAAGGACAACTTCTTGGGGGCAGCACTGGGTGGCCGTGTGCTGGCTGAGGTGGAGGCCCTGAAGTGGGGCGGGCGTCTACGTGATGGGCAACTAGTGAGCCAGCGGGCAATCCCACCGCGCAGCATTCGTGGGGACCAGATTGCCTGGGTGGAAGGCCACGAGCCAGGCTGCCGGAGCATTGGTGCCCTCATGGCCCATGTGGACTCAGTGATCCGCCACTGTGCTGGGCGACTGGGCAACTACGTCATCAATGGGCGCACTAAGGTAAGGCACTTTTTTGGTGAGTGCCTAGTGCTTTGGCATAAAGTGGGCCGGGACACTGGCTTCTGGGGTTAGAAAAAGGTGTAGGCTAGCTCCCCCGAAGTGGATACAGTTGCCTGTGGGGGTGACTTGGGAGTCTCGGCTTCCCTCTGGGCTTTCATTTGTGACCTGAAAACCGCCAGGGCTGCAGCGGTTCTTGACCTTGCGGTACTCTTGGGAAACCAAGAGCTGCTGATCCTTACAGCCTGCCTTAGACTAACGACAGTCAGAGTAGACGGGCTTTTCTCTGTCTCTAGCCTCCTGTCTGTCCCTGGCTGCTGCCTTGTCTGTTCTGCCTCTTGTGTGGGAGAACTAGAAGGTGAAGGAAAGGGTGGCTGTGGTGAGGTGAGCCCTGGACTGAAGATGGGGCGCTACCTACTTTGTTGAGTATCTGCCCTGGGCTCCATTTTGCCCTGTGGGCCTACTGCATGTGCATCAAGGACAGCTTTCTGGAGGTGACATTGTGTGAGAGGGTCCTGTCCCCATCTTTCCCACTCCTCCCTGTTCTAGTCCCTATTGTCCATCCTCTGACAATTGTGTCGCCTCCTGCCTGCTTTCCATGGTCTCTTTCCTTGACCCTCTGCCTACATGTATCTTCTTGGTTCCTTTTTCTTGTTACAGAGTAGTAGTTTTTAATGTTTTTGGAGCATAGGGTTTTCAGATTAACTGCCAAAAGCCACAGACTTCAGGAAAAGTGCTCATTTGGCTGGAGTTTGTGGGCAGTTAATGTTAGGGCCTCATGGGCCTCCAGCTGTCCATTCAAGAACCAGGGGTCAGGAGCCCTGCCTGGACAATGACCCCCGGGATCTTTCCTGTCTGCTGACCTACCCATTCTCTTCATGGAAGGGTGTGAGACATGGTATCATTTGGACACCATCTGTTCAGAGTGCCCACTGCTGGCTACTGGTGATGTCTGACTGATGGTACCATAGGCTGTATTCTGCCTTGTGCCCAGAGGACTGTGCTCCTGATGCTCCCTCCCTTGTCTCTCAAATCCCATCGTGAGTTCTGCTGTGCAGCTTTCCTCTCAGACTAGAACTGGCTCAGGGGCCAGGGCTCCCCCAGGGCCCAGGCCTATTTCCTCTCCACCTGAGCTGGAACTTGCCCTATTTCCCTCTCCCTCCCGTTACTTGATAGCTGGAGAGCCAGAGCTGGCCCCTCCCAAGGCTTGGCTCCTGTGCAGGCAAGATCAGTGTGGCCTCCCTGGCTCAGCAGCTGCAAACCTGGTATCCACCCTCCTTGCAGGAGGGAAGTCAGGGAGACAGGGGAGCTCACTGCCCAGAGTGGGATGTAGTTCTGAGTCTCAGGAAGGGAAAACCAGGTCAGGTCCCTAGCTACTTGGGAGCAGTTTATGAAGGGGCTTGAGGGAATAGGTTGCTTCCCCTCTGGTGCCTCCTCCCATCTGGATGTGCTTGGTGACAGGACCTGAGCTAGGATTGAGGACAGGGAAGAGTCAGGTTCTAATGCTGTAAGGTGGCTCTTATCCTTGGGGAAGTAAGAACAGATCAGGCTGGTGTAGTAGGGAATGGAATACCCAACCCCGTCCCTGGAGCTTGTTCTCTCGAAACTCCAGACCCTCCCATTTCCAAAAGGCAAGGCCACATGTAGGCTCCCTTCCCTGGGCTCTAGAGTGAGCTTGTGTGGTGCTGAGGTAGTGGTAGTGAGGACATAGACTGGCGGTGTGGCCTTGGCTAGCAGTAACCTCGGTCGTCCCTGAGTGGGGCTCCTGTGCCCTTTTACCTTCTCTGCCATCCCTGTCTTCCTCTCTGGATCTGTGTAGTTGAAAGAGCTGATTCGTCCTGGCATCAAGAATGCGCAGTGGGGACCCCAGGTAGGGTTCAGTTGGTTTGGTTTGTTCTTTTAAGAGCAGCTTGGAGGCAGGGCTTGCTGTCTTTGGCTGAGTCCCTAGCTGCTGACTTGGGGGGTGTGTGGTGGTGATAGGATCCTTGGCCTATTATCTCCAGTAGCCTTTAGTCCAGCATACTGGCTATGATCCCATTTACTGCTCTTGGGTAGGAGGGGTGGGTAGCAAGTTCCTTTGTTACTCTGCTGTTGTCCCTGTGGCTGAGGCTTTCCTTTAGCTGAGGTTAAGAGCAGTGTTTTCATCTAGTAGGTAACACCCTGGGCACTTGGGAGACAACCCTGGTCCCAGGAGCTTCCATGGGCTGCTTTTCAGGCCAGTGCTGGGTAAACAGGTTTCTGAGCTAGCTTTAGATGTAGAGGAGCCACATGGACCTTTCCACTAGATGCTTAAGCTGGTCCTTGACGTGAGTGCCCAGTAATATACCAGGCAGGTGCACAGGCTTTCAGGTTGAGGCTTGGAGCAGAGGGAAGATCAGAGTGTGTAGGCACCACCTGTGATTTTTGGTGGGGGGTGCAGTGAAGAGGTGGAGGAAGCATCTCTGGCTGCTATGTAGGAATTGATAGGGCAACGCTGTCTGCCCTCCCTGTGTGTGCAGAGCGTGTCTGAGTGCTCATTGGAGTCCCAACTCAGGAGGCCTTGCCCATCTCTAATCAGTGACTCACTGATTCCAAGCCACCAGGGCCACAGTCACATTCTTTCCTCCCTGTGAATGGTTGCTTGGAGCACCATCCCATCTGTGGGAGCAGTGCAGAGAAGACTCACCCTCCTGATCCTTGGAGTACAGAGGCCAGGGTTTGCCACACCCTGGTCCTGAGGCTTTACTTCTGGGTGGACTTAGGTTGTAGCAAGCCCTCCTGGTCTCTTTTTCCAAGGTAGGGTCTGGTGGATTAGGTATGCAAGTGTGATGCAGAAGACATTGCATCCACAATGAGGCGAGCCCTGGGACTGATGAGTTGAGAGGGGCCTTGGGAGGAAGGTGCAAGACCAAATCAACCTGGCCTGTGTTGAGTGCTGGGTTAGCCCACCTGTCTTGTCAGCAGACACTGATGTGTCTGATTATGACTGCTTATGCTTGGCCTGCTGGGTTGGGCTCCTAAGTACAGGTCAGCATTGTGAGGAGCTCCAGCTGCAGAGTCGTTCATACCTGGGTAGCAAGATCCAGACAGATGGTCCTGGACTGGGCAGGAGCTCAAGGGTCCTCATGCTCATGGTCCCTCCATTTTGCTCAGTGTCAGCCCTCCCAGTGTTTTGAGTTGAGGTGGGACAGGAATCCTTTTCTTTTAAATGATATTTTTTTTTAAAAATTGTTTTTGATTTGTTTTTATGTGTATGAGTGTTTTGCCTGCATGTATTTAAGTGCTTTCCCAAGAAGGTCAGAAAGAGGGTGTTGGAGTCCCTGGAACTGGAGTTACAGACAGTTGTTAGCTGTCATATGGATGCTGGGGATTGAACCCGAGTCCTTTGGCAGAGCAGCCAGTGCTCTTAACTGCTGAGCCATCTCTCCTGCCCCTTAAATAGCTTTTCAATTTCTGTTTCAGTTCTCTAACCAGTGGCAATAGTCATTGTAGTAGGTCTTTCCAGACATTTGTTATCCAGTTAATTTCCCACAGCAACTTGTAAAGTGGTGTTATTTACATTTTGGCAGGGAGGAATCTGAGGTGGGAACTTCATTCACTACCCTGATGCCACAGCTCATTGTGGCTATGCTGAGTCTTGAACCAGTGAATTTGATTTGCAGCAGTGACTGGGCCTTGTCCCTTACACTTGCAGCCACTTTTCTGATAGCTCCTTGGTAACATTTCCAAATGTGGCTGCAGCCTGGTTAAGAGCTGGGGAAAAGTCTGTGCTGTGAGAACACCTGGCTGTGATCTCAAAGGTTAATGCTGCTGCTGGAGAGCAAAGGTGTTTATTAATCCCATTGTATGGTGGAGATAATTGAGGCTTGTTCAGGTACTGGAACTACCAGGGTTGCTGTGCAGCTCGATTGGATGGGGACTTCTAGATTGGGGTTCCTGTTCTGATGTGTGGGACAGATCATTTATGTAGCTGTTGCCTTGTAGTCAAGTGCAGTAGATCTCAATATGGCTGCACATTAGAATTACCCAGGGAACCTTTTAAAAATCCAGGCTGCACCTTCTATGAACTCCACCAGAACCTTTGAGGTGAGGAGGGCTGGGCCTCAGTAGTCAAACTCTTTCGGAAGTCTATGCACTTACTGTATGGTTCAGACTGGTCTTGAAGCTGCGATCCTCCTGCCTCAGCCTTGTGAGTGCTGAGATTATGGGTATGCACGTGTACCACTACACCTGGTGGGGGTTAGACCCTCTTTAAAGAACACAAACCACCATTTGAACCCCATTTGAACCACGCATTGAACCCCATTTGAGTCTAGGGTGGGGGTGATGACAGAGGTGCGGGGGAGTGAGTTCTTGAGGCCAAAGAGGTTGGGTTTTGATGAATTTGAGGATGCAGTTTAAATTAAGAGAAAGTCTGTTGGAGCTCCTAGAACCTAGGATGATTAAAGACAGACGAGCCAGGAAGGGCTTCTTTCCCAAGATGTCCCTGCCTGGTCTTAGTAAACCACCTATCTCCATCTCTGCCAGGCCATGGTGGCGTGTTACCCAGGCAATGGGCTGGGGTATGTGCGGCACGTTGACAATCCCCACGGCGATGGGCGCTGCATCACCTGTATCTATTACCTGAATCAGAACTGGGATGTTAAGGTAGGGTGTGGGGGTGGGGCAGTGTGATTATCCTTCCAGCCCATAGGGGGCGGTGAAGTCTCTAGCTGACTGGTGGGACTTTCTTCCTTTATGGGAATGATGCTGTCCACTTAGCCCTAGCCACATACACTCACTTCCCCCTTTTTCTATCTTGTCCTTAATAGTTTCCTGTCCATCTCCATGGCAATGTAGACTCTGAACTCATTTGTAAGCACCTGAGTGGTGGGAGGGAGCCGTGTGTGCTGGTCCTGCGCTCTCTAGTGGGCACATGGGTGCAGTACAAGGCAGAGGCTCCAGGCTTCACCAATGGCCTCATTTGGCCTGCCTCCAGGTGCATGGGGGCCTGCTGCAGATTTTCCCTGAGGGTCGGCCTGTGGTTGCCAACATCGAGCCACTCTTTGACCGGTTGCTCATTTTCTGGTCTGACCGTCGGAACCCACATGAGGTGAAGCCAGCCTATGCCACCAGGTATGACCTGTACTTTTAGGGAAGTGCCTGGGTGTTCCCCCTACTAAAGTGTAGGTCCCCAGAGTGACAAGGGAGTGATGAGGTGCTGAGAGGGCCCAAGTGGGAAACATAACCAAGTGACTCACAAGGGTGGACTCGAGTGTCATTGGAGGTGGTGACTGGAACTGCAGAAAACTGATTTTTGACTGCCCTGCTCCCCAGGTACGCCATCACTGTCTGGTATTTCGATGCCAAGGAACGGGCAGCAGCCAAAGACAAGTATCAGCTAGGTACTGGCTCCCCTCTCTCATGTCCTTCCTAGTCCCTGTATCCTACCAGACCATGACCTCTGTCTTTTTTTTTTTTCTGGTGCTGAGGATGTTATCCTAGAGCCTTGCTGTGCTCTACCACTAGCCCAGTGCCCTCATCTGTCTCTTAAGTCTAATTCTGTCTCTCTAGCCAGCCCACTTTCCTGGCTCCTCCAGCATGAGTCCCTTTTCTTCTGATGCTCTCTCCATTTCCCAGGTTTCTTTTGGCCTCCCTGTCCCTTCCTTGGTGAGTTACAATCTCTGTCTTCCTTTCCTCAGCATTGGGACAGAAAGGTGTCCAAGTACCTGTATCACAGCCGACCACACCCACCTAATGGCCAGCCCCAGAGCTGCGTGGACTGACAGCTCCCTGACTTCAGGAGGGCCCTGGGCCCCAGTGGCAGCTCACCAGCCTCAGTGCCCACTCCTTCTCTGCCACTGCTGCTGCTTCTGGCTTGCCTTTGCCCTGTGTGGTGTGGAGGGATTCTGAGCATCACTGGGGACCAAGGAGGAAAGACCACTGCCCCTTGAGGGAGCTGGGGTTTGTGACCTGGGCAGTGGCCAGTGTGTGAGGGCATACCATAACTGAACCTGGGGGCCGTGTGCTGCCTGTCTGGTCATTCCTCATTGGGTTTGGAGCTGAGAGGAGGCAGGATTTGGGGTTGAGGTGAGTCATGGCCTCTGGCTGGCAATGGTTTGGGGGGTGGGTATCCCTACTCTCCCCATTCCTCCAGCCTGGAATGTGAAGTGACTCCCCAACCCCTATGGCCTTGGCACTTTTTGAACTGGGCTGCTGCTGCTTGGGCAGAGTTAGGTGCCAGGAGGAGCATGGGTGTGGAGGTCCTGCCAGCCAAGAAATAAAAGTTTACCTCAGAGTTGCACACACTTGAGTATTCCTTTCTGTAGTGACATTTCCACATCCGGGTAGAAGCCTTTACTGACCAAGGAGGGGAAGGAAATCGGGGCTTCTGAGATCAGGCTAGTGGAGCCCAGCTTCAGCGGGCCACCAGGCGGAGCTGGAAGGCTGGGGGCACGTTGCCCAGGCCAGTGCACTGTGGGGTGAGATTGATACTGGCTGGGCTCTCGGTTGAGAGGAGGCAGAACTTCTGCAGGATGGCAGTGAAGAAGAGGAAGATCTCCGAGCGCGCCAGGCCAGCACCTAGGCACATGCGCTTTCCTGTGGATATGGGTGCAGGTGTGGGGTGAATGAGCACCTTTCCTTTACCCCCCAGTGATGGCCATGCTGGGTGCCTCTCTCCTGGCTCAGACCTGGAGCAAAGGGCATGAAGGCATCATTGTTCTGGAACTCTCCCCTGTCATCCAGGAAATTGGTGGGATTGAAGTGGTCAGGGTCTTTGAATTGGGTGGGATCTCGGTGTGCAGATACCAGCAGGGGAATCACAAAGGTGCCCTGGGGAGACACACAGGTAATGTTACCCACAGAATTGGCTCCTCATCCAAGACCGCTTTCTGTTTTTGTGGTGCTGGGTACCAAACTCAGGACCTTGCATGTGTGCCATTGAAGTGCTCTCACTGCTACACCCCCAGTACCTGAGATGATGATAAAAGCCCTGGGGTGAGCCTGCCATTTCTGTTCCTGGGGCTGCTGACTGCCTCAGTCAGTGCTGTGCATGCCCATTGAACCTAACCGCCGAACAGGCACTTGGGTTCCCCCGCTCCTCACCCCAGTGCAGAATTCCCAGGCTTTTTGTACACCTTACGCAGGAAGTGACTTCGGAGGTGGGTATCTCGGGTGAGGGCCCGGGGCAGCCCCAGCGGCAGCACGCTGATGAAACGTTGGATCTCATGCAGCACTGCGTTCGTGTAGGGCAGGCGTGCACGGTCCTCCAGGTTCGGGGCACGTGTCCGACCTATTACGGCGTCCAGCTCTGCCTGCACCTTGGCTGAGGCCAGTGGAGGTTGTGAGATGAGCCTTAAGACCGCCCAGCCCGGCCCTCTCCCCCAGTTCAGGCTTAGCAGAGTATCCAGCTCCCAAACCTGCCACCTCTGGGTACTTGAGCATAATGAGGAGCCCGTAGCGAAGGGTGGTGCTTGTAGTCTCGGTGCCGCCGAAGAAAAGATTGTGAGTGGTCATCACCAACGTCTCATCTTGGAAATGACTTTCCGGGTCCTGCTGTTCCTGTGGGCAGAGGCAGGTGCTGCAGCGTTTGCTGGTGGGCAGCACAGGTAAGGTTTAGGACGGCAGGGACTTGCACCTCATCCATTTGGTCCAAGAAACAATCGATGAAATCGCGGGGCTCTCTGGCCTGCCTCAACTGCCGGTGCTGCTGGATTTGTTCGGAGATGAAGACTCGAAGCTCTTGGAAGTTCCGGAAGATTCGATGGTGTGGGCCGGGAATCCAGTCCAGGAACGACGGGAAAATGTTGTATGCCTGGAAAGACAGGGCCTTAATAGGGCCTTGATCAAGGCAATTGGACTTTAGTTTCCCTGATAGGGAGATTGGACCAGGAATTTTTTTTTTCTGAGACAGGGAAGCCCCACCCGGCCCGGAGCTCACTATGTAGACCAGGCTGGCCTCGAACTCTCAGAGTGCTGGGATTAAAGGTGTGTGCCACCACGCCCGGCTGGACCAGGATTTTGATGTGGGTTTTAGAAGTCTGCCATAAAGAATCTTGACTTCATTCAGATGAACCACTAAATGCAGGACTGTGAGCCTGGGGTTTGGCAAGGGCCCACAAAAAGAAGGAATTGGAACCCATTCTCTCACCTCGCCCCATTTGGAACTCATGATGCGGAAATTGTCACTGAAGAGGTCCAGGAGCCTCAGGAACTCCGGATCCCCATAGTCATAGCGCTTTCCGAAGACCACAGAACAGATAACGTTGGATACAGCATTATCCAGCAGTCGTCGGGGATCGAATGGAGTCCCTGGGGGTGAGAATGGCCCGGGTAACAAAGCTGTGGTCCGGCCGGCTGGCTCCGTCTTGCCCACTGACCACCCCCAAGATGGCCCTCTGCTCTCCCTGCCGGGCCGCACCCACGATGGCTTGAAATTCGCCGAGCAGACATGACGCCTCCTCCTGGATGCGCTCCTCGATGCTGCGCCTGCCCACGCCGAACTCCTTCAGCGCTCCCAGGGCAAAATTGCGCAGCGTGCGCCAGCGCGGCCCGTTGGAGAACGCGATGCCTACGGCGGAGACAGAGAGGTGGCGGCCTTGGGGTGCTGGCCCCGCCCCGCCAGGGAAGTGCCAGCCCCGCGCTACACCTAGGGGACGAGTCCTTCACCAGACACCATGCCAGCCTTCTCTGTCCTATCCACATACACTGATCCCAGGTCTAGAACCGGCTTGCTCTTGAGGGCTTAGGCTTCTATGGCTCCCTGGTGAACCTCGGGGCCTAGTCGATAGCCAGCCCCCCCGCCCGCCCCCAGTCCCCGAGTCCTCAGCGTCAATCTCTGTTAGTCTCCGCCCACTCGGTCCCGCTCCACCTGTCATCCTTCCAAACTGGTTGGTCTGGGTCCTCAGTTGCACCCAGCCTGACCCTCACCGTTTCCGTGGGTGAAGCGTTCGAAGACTGCCATGCTTCCGCGGCCGGAGAAGGCGTCCGCCTGGAGCACCAGTGCGTCCCGCAGCGCTGTGTAGCCGCACAGCACCACTGCAGGGCGCGGGCCCAGCCACACGGTGAACACCGGGCCCCAGCGGCTGGAGAGCTGCGGGGAGCTAGCGCTTAGCAGAATCTGTGGCGACCCCAGAGCCCTCCCCTCCCTCACTCCCTCAAACCTGCAAGTTCTCGTTTCAACCCCTCGTTCCTCAGGTCCAGGGGTTCGGATCCCTAACTCTCTTCTCCTTAGACCCAGGAGTCCAGACCCCTGCCCTCCTTCCTCTGTCTAAAGGGTCCAGGTCTAGCCCTCCTCCCTCGGACCCAGGGATCCAGGCCTAGCCCACCTTCCTTAGGCCCAGCAGTCCAGACCCCAAGCCCTCTTCCCTCTGACCCAGGGGTCCTGTCCCTCAACCCCTTCAGCTGTCTGTTTAGAGCCACCCAGGACTTTACCCCTGCCTCCCCGAACCGGTACCACCTCCCGGAATCCAGAATTATGTATGACTCCAGTCCCACAGTTGGGTTACCTCCATGAGCACACGGTCCAGGTGTCCAGACTGCAGCTGCAGCAAATTCCCCAGCACCGGGAACGGCGTGGGCCCAGGGGGTAGGCCCCTCTGCATTTGAGCACGGCGGACCCCCCAAGCCCACCACGAGAGTGCCAGCAGTAGGAGAGGCAGCAGCAGCACGGTGGCCATGGTGCCTTCCATCCTGATCCTCCAGGCCTGGGGCCCTTCGCAGCTCACTTGCAGGGGCTTTTAGGTTGGATGGGAGCGGAGGGGAGGCCGGGGGGCGGAGACCAGCGTGGGAGGGCCAAGTGTCAGGGGCTGCTCTGTCTCCACCCTGCCCCCCACAGCATTACCAGCCCGAGCACATTTGTACCCTGGTTCCCCTAGGCTTTGTGTGTGTGAACCTCAGCTTATTTTCATGTAGAAACTCAGCCTTGTGT
Source organism: Nannospalax galili (assembly GCF_000622305.1). Taxonomy (NCBI): domain Eukaryota; kingdom Metazoa; phylum Chordata; class Mammalia; order Rodentia; family Spalacidae; genus Nannospalax; species Nannospalax galili. The sequence continues at coordinate 3,400,071 of NW_008355971.1, forward strand.
ACCCTTCTAGTACCTCTGAGCTATGTGTTCTCCTCAATCGCCTAGTCACGTCTGGAGCCACACTCCAGTGCCACACTTGTTTTTTAAGTGCACTCATTCCTGACTCCTAAATACAGTGCTAAAACCATCGGCCTGGCACTCTTGTGCGCTGTGCTTGTGGTATCTAGGGGAGACCCTGGAACCTTGTCTCTTATAGTCTCCCATTGTCTTAAATTTTTTATTTTATGTGTATGTGTGTTTTGCCTGTATGTATGTAAGTGCACCACATGAATGCAATGCCCGTGGGGGCTAGAAAAGGGAGCAGGATCCCCTGGAACTGGAGTTACAGACTGTTGTTAGCTGCCCTGTGGGTGGTGCTGGGAACAGAACCCAGGTTTTGGGAGAGCAGCCAGTGCTTGTCACTGAGCCATCTCTCCAGGCCCTTTGGTTTTTTGTTTGTTTGTTTATTTTCTTTTGTGTTTCTGAGCCGCTCTCATTATGCAGCCCTGGCTGGTATGGGACTTGCTACGTAGACCAGGCTGGCCTCAAACTCACAGACATTCTGCCTGCCTCTGCCTCTCTAGTGCTGGGATTAAAGGCATGTGCCATCATATGGATAGCATTTTTTTTTTTTTAAAGACTGGCTCTCACTATGTAATATGTAGACATACTATGTAGTATGTAGTCCATTCTGGTCTCAAATTCATGATCCTCCTGCCTTAGCCTCCTGAGTGCTGGAATTAATGGTATACTCCACTGTGCCTGGCTTTTCCATTGTTCATGGAACCTACATGCTGTCTCTTCCTGTTGTGGCACCCCCACCCCCCTCCGATCACTGGTATTCCCTAGGTTGCTGGTTCCCACCTGCCTGGCACTTCTGAGCCTAGCCTTGTAACTTGGGTGCCTATCTTACATGATCTCAGCTCATGTCCTGTCTCAGAACTCCTGCCACCTCTGTTTTTCAGGCTCTGGCTCTCATGGCCTGCCAATGTCCCATGAGCCTGCTGTTGATGCATCACCTGGTCTCCAGACTGCCCTCCCCCCAGGTCCCTCAGGAGGCACCCCTATCTGAAGCTAGACTGACATGTGTATCCCTCACTTCTCCCCTTGCTCTAGGGACACAGACTCAAGGGGCACACCCCCACCAATCCGGCCTGCACACACCTGCCCCCACCCTCATGGCAGAGGAGCTGTCAGTTCTTTGGGACAGACTGTTCAGGAATGTGATCCACCTTCCTGCTCCTCCCTGTCTTGTTGGATTCAGTTTTCCTGCTTGGCAGAGAGCCCAGACCTGGGGCCAAGGTGGGGGCCCTCACAGAGTCCGAGGCTAGATTTGTTCCTGGGATTGGTTCAGCATCTCCATCTATCTTTGTTTCATTTCTCAGGGTCTCCTTGCCAATCTCCGTGTCCCTTTGCTCAGGTGTCTCTTTCTGCTTATCTTATCTCTGTAGCAGTCTCCACTGAAAGCGGGGGTGCCCTCCCTGCCCAGCCCTACCCCCATGGGTCGGACCGATGGTTCAGAATCTCTGGCTTTCTCTCCAACTCCTGGTCTTTTTCACTGTGTTGGGCTGTACCCTGGAGTGTCAAATTTTCATGTATGGGTATTTTTTTCAAAAAGACTTATTTTCAGTTTGTGTGCTTGTGTGCATGTGTGTGTTTCTATGCACAGGCAGGTGTTGTGGAGGCCGGAGGGTTGTCAGATCCCCTGGAGCTGGAGTTACAGGCAGTTGTGAGCCACCAGATGTGGGTGCTAAGAACTGAAATTGGTCCTTTGTAAGAGCAGCAAGTGCTCTTAACCTCTGACCCATCTCTCCAGCCCCAGGAATTTTCTTTTTAAAATACTGTTTTCTACTCCAATTTCCTTTTTTTTTTTTCTTTTTCTTTGTTTTTTTTTCTTGAGACAGAGTCTCCCTGTAGGCCTCGGCTGGCCTGGAACTCGCTATGTAGACCAAGCTGACCTCAACAGAGATCCACCTGCCTCTGCCTCCTGAGTGCTGAAATTAAAGGCAAGTACCACCATGCCTGGCTTGAATTTCTTTTTTTAATCAAGTTTTTATTAGCATATATTATATATAACATGTTTCATTATGGCATTTTCTTATTTATTATTATTATTAATAATAATAATTATTATTTGGTCTTTTTGAGACAGGGTCTTCCTGTAGCCTTAGTTGGACTGGAACTCTCTATGTAGACCAGGCTGGCCCTGAACTCACAGAGATCTGCCTGCCTCTGCCTCCCCAGTGAGTGCTGGGACTAAAGGCGCGCACAACCACGCCCAGCATTTTGTTTATTATTTTTTGTGTATGAATGTAACACCTTCATGTAGGTAGGTGCACCTGTGTCATGCAGTGCTCGCAGAGGTCAGAAGAGGGCATCGGATCCCCTGGAACTGGAGTTATGGACAGTTGTTAGTTGCCATGTGGGTGCTGGTCTTCTGCAAGAGCAGCCAGTGCTGCTGAGCCATCTCTTCAGCCCCTCATTAAGACATTTTCATACATGCATGTGTAATCTATTTTGATCCTATTCCCCCACCCCTGACCCCCTCCCACCTTTGTTGATCCCCTTCCTCTTCCCAGCCCCTTTCTTGTTTTCTTTTCCTTTCCTTTCTTTTCCCTTCCCCTCCCCTCCCCTCCCTCCCTCCTTGCCCCCTCCCTCCCTTCTTTCTCTTC
>NW_008355971.1:3402748-3409913 GCF_000622305.1 Nannospalax galili
CTCTCCCTCCCTCCCTCCCTCCTTCCCTCCCTTCCTTTCTGAAACAGTGAGTTTAATTAGGGCTGCTTACAAGAGAACAGGCTACTCACCAGGGTCTGCACCACTGTCAAAAATGTCTCTCCCTCTCCCAGCAACCATTAACTGCTTATGGATCTTCAGGGAGGGGCAGGGCCTCATGAGCCTCTAGCCCTGCAAGTGCAGGGATTTTTTGATCACTTTAAATCCTTTGTGTGTGTGTGTGTGTGTGTGTGTGTGTGTGTGTGTGGTGTGTACACGTGCATGTGGGGTGTGCATGACCGGAGGCTGGAGGTCAGTGTTGTGTCTTCCCCAGTTATTCTCCGTCTTACTCATTTATTTTTGTTTATTTTATTTTGATCCAGATTTGTTTTCAGATTCTCATCCACCGGTAAAATTGATTTATGAACGTCATTTTCATGAGAAAGACATAAGGCTTGATAGCCATCATGTTTATATTTTTCTTAGATATGAAATTAAATGTCCATATAATTTATTTTTCCATTTGCTCCCATGTGATGTTTATATTATTATTATTATTACTATTACTATTATTATTATTGGTCTTTTTGAGACAGGGTCTCCCTGTAGCCCCAGATGGCCTGGAACTTGCTATGTCGACCAGGCTAGCCTTGAACTTACAGACATTCACCTGCCTCTGCCTCTAGGGATTAAAGACATGGGCCATTGCACCCTACCCCACCTTATTTTTTGAGACACAGTCTCTCACTGAATGTGGAGTTCTCAGACTCAGCCAAGTTGACTGAGCCCCAGGCATCTTCTCTCTCTGCCTTCTCAGTGCTGGGATGAGGCATGTACCTGGCTTTTACACAGGTGCTGGGGATCGAACTCAGATCCTGATGCTTGTACAGCAAGAACTTTACTGACTGAGCCATCTCTCTAGTCCCTTGGCCACTTAAAAAAACCATTCTATTTTTGAAATGAAATCTCACTACGTAGCACAGGCTACATAGTGCCACTGTGCCAGGCCCACCTTGTCCGCTTCTGTGCTCCAGCGCCTAAAAAAGTGCTTAGCACATAGTAGGTGCTCAGTCAATATGTGCTGGATGAAGGTGCCTCTCTTATCCTTTCTGATTCTAACTCATCTGTGTTTCAGAGCACCTGTATCCCTGTCTTCTCATGCCTCCAAGTCTCCTCATTCTAGCCCCTGTCATCATTTTGTCTCCATTTTAGAGTCCTATGTCTTCCCTCTCCCCGGGCTTTTGTTTCAATGCTTCTTTTTGTCCTGTGGTTGCCCGGACTCCGGGTGTAGCGGGGAAACTGCTTTGGGGTGTTGTCTCTGGCAGAATCCCGCAAGGTTGTTGCTCCTCACTAATCCTTTTGAGGAAGAGGAGCCCAACCTGGAATTTTAGGATATTAACTACTAAATCTTTAAATCTTTAGATTTACAAAACTCAGAACTTCTGATACCCTTCATAACCCTTTGTAATATTCCTCCTTAGGTTCTTTGGTTTCTTTGCTTTGTCTGTCCCCCCACCCCCCATACTGAGGACTGAGACTAAAGCTTCATGCATTCTCCTTTTTCAAAACGTTTAAAATTTTTTTATTTATTATTTTTATTTTCTGTATATGTGTGTATTGCCTGCATGTAGGTAAGTGCACCTGTGTCATGCAATACCCGTGGAGGTCAGAAGAGACTGTCAGATCCCCTGGGACTGGAGTTATGGACAGTTGTTAGCTGCCATGTGGGTGCTGGGATTCAAACCCGTGTCTTCTGCAAGAACAACCAGTGTTCTTAACCGCTGAGCCATCTCTCCAGCCCCGCATTCTTTTTTTTTTTTTTAAAAAAGATTTAGTTGAGATTTATTTATTTATTTTGAGACAGGGTCTCACTTTGACTAGCCTGAAACTCATTGTGTAGACCAAGCTGGCCTCGAACTTACAGAGATCCATTTGCATCTGCTTCCTGAGTGATGGGATTAAAGATGTGCACCATCACACTTGGCCCAAGATTTATGTATTTTAAAAAATATTTTATCATTTTTATTTTTATGTGTATGCCTGTATTGCCTGTGTGTAGGTAAGTGTACCCGTATTGTGCAATGCCCGCAGAGGACAGAAGAGGCTGTTGGATCCCCTGGAACTGGAGTTACAGACAGTTGTTAGCTGCCATGTGGGTGCTGGGTTTTGAACCCGGGTCTTCTGCAAGAACAACCAGTGTTCTTAACCACTGAGCCATCTCTCCAACCCCCAATTTATGTATTTTTTAAAAATTAATGTGCATGTACATCATGTACCCACAAAGGGCAGAAGAGGGTATTGGATACCCTGGAACTGGAGTTACAGGCAGTTGCGAGCTGCCATGTGGGTGCTAGGAACTGAACCTGGGTCCTCTGTGAGAACAGCAAGTACTCTGAACTGCTGAGCCATCTCTCCAGCTTCTTTTCTTTTCAAAAAATAATCTATTTTATTGTAATTATTTTCATATTTGATTTATTATATTTATTTCATGAGTGTATTACCTGCACACATGTAAGGGCACCAGTGTTGTGCAATGCCCGTGGAAGTCAGAAGAGGGTGTTGGATCCCCTGGAACTGGAGTTACAGATGCTTGTTAACTGCCATGTGGGTGTTGTGAATTGAACCTGGGTTCTCTGCAAGAACAGCCAGTGCTCATAACCACTGAGCCATCTCTCTAGTTCTGATTTTTATTATTTTAAATTATGTGTATATATGTATCTGTGGCTATGTGCACATGACTGCAGGTGTCTGTGGAGTCTAGAAGATGGTGTCAGATCCCCTGAAGCTGGAGTTATAGGCAGTTGTGAGCTGCCCAACATGGGTGCTGGGGATTGAACTTAGGTCCACTGCAAGAACAGTACAAGCTCTTAACCCCTGAGCCATTTCTCCAGCCCCAGGTCCCATGCATTCTAAGCAAAGGTTCTCATTGTAGAATTTTAGACAAGTGCTATACCACCAAACCACACCTGCAGCCCCTTGTGAATTCTGGGTGTGGTGGTTTGAATGGGAAATGTCCTCATAGGCTCAAGTATTTGAACACTTGGTCCTCATTTGGTGGTGCTATTTGGAGAGTAGAGTGGCCTTGCTGGAGGAAGTCTGTCACTGGGGGTGGGCTTTGAGAGTTCATAGCCTTGGCCCACTTCCAGTTCACTTTCTCTGTTTCATGTTTGTTACTGAACATGTGAGCTCTCAGCTTGCTTCTCCTCCAAGATGGACTCATCCCTCTGGAAACATAAGCTAACATAAAGTGTTGCATAAATCTCTTTTGGTCATAATGTTTTATCATAGTAACAGAAAAGTAACTAATATACCAGGTAACCATATTTAACACTGAGCTTATCTCCAGCCCTCCTATATTAATTACCTTTTTTTTTTTTGAGACGGGGTCTCCCTCTAGCCTTAGCTGGCCTAGAACCCACTTCGTAGACCAGGCTGGCCTTGATCTCACAGAGATCTGCCTACCACTGTCTCTCTAGAGTGCTGGGATTAAAGGTGTGAGCCACCATGCCCAGCTTACTTTTTCATTGTTGTGATGAAATGCCTCACAAGAAAGGAACGGTTTTACTTTGACTCACAGTTTGAGGGGATACAGTACCTGCTGACAGGGAGAGTATGCAGCAGGACCACAAAATGGTCACATGTCTACAGTCAGGAAGCAGAGAGAGATGAATGCTGGTGCTCATCTCTCACCCCTTCCCATTTTTATTCAGACCAGGATCCCAGCCCATAAGATGGTGCTCACCTTCAGGGTGGGTCTCTTCTCCTCATTTAAATGTTCAAGAAAACATCTGCAAAGATATACTCAGAGATGTGTCTTCTAGGAATTTCTAAATCCTGTCAAGTGTACAAGGCCAACTATCACAAGTCTACCCCTTTGTCAACTTGACACCTAGACACATCTTTGAATTAGTATATTCTACATCTGGTCCCTAAAGTCTCATGTTCATCCCATAATGCAAAATGTATTTAGTCCATCTCTAAAAGTCCCATAGTCTTCAAAACTGAATTCTTAGAACAGCCTTTCCCACCATATAGTTTCTGAAACTGTAAGAATAAACCTTTCCTCAAATTATTTCTGTTTTGGCTTACCTTCAATTGCTGTAACAAAGCACTCTGATAAATACCAACTTGGAGAGAAAAGGGTTTATTTGGCTTACATCTCCCCGGTCACAGTTCAACACTGAGGGAGCCCAAGGTAGGAACTCAGGGCAGGAACCTGGAGGTAGGAGCTGAGGCACAGGCCATGGAGGAACACTGCTTACCTGCTTGGTCCCCTGGCCCATGTTCAACCTGCTTTCTTATACAATACAGGACCACCTGCCCATGGGTGGCATGACCCACAGTGGGCTGGGCCCTTCCACATGGCTCAACAATCAGGAAAATGCCCCACAGACATGGCCACAGGCCAGTCTAAAGAAGAAAGTTCCTCAATAGAGGCTCCCTCTACCCAGACGTATCAAACTGACAACTAAGGTTATCCAGCACAGTTTCTTTAAAACTTTTTTACATTTATTTATTATTTATTTATTATTCATATTTATTTCTTATTTATTAATTATTATTTATTTATTTATTATTTATTATTTATTTATTTATTGTATTTGTGTGTGCATGCCCTCACACAAGTGTGCCACAGTGTATATGTGGAGGTCAGAGGACATCGTGAACGAGAAAGTTCTCTCTTTCCACCATGTGGGTCCTGGGGATTGAACTCAGGTCTCAGACTTGGCAGCTAGTGTTTTACCCACTGAACCAGCTTGCCAGTCCTTACATTGCCTCTTGTTGGGTATTTTGTCACAGCAATGAGAAGAGTGCCTAAAATCAAGACTAACTGTTCTTGGTCTTTTATGAAAATGTCTGTCTAAGAAGAGTTAGAATGTAGCCCTAGGTTAGAGTCCAGTGCTATGTTTTGGGGAAGAAGAAAAAGGAGACATGGTCCCTGGGACCAATACCCCTTCAGCCTGTAGCCTTCCTGTTCTGTTCCATATTCTCTCCATATGTAACTCCTTGCATCCCTGAACACCCCAAGATGGAGCTTCAAGACAATACTGCTGACCATTGAGTAAGCTTGATTCCTTCTCACAAGATTTTGCCTTCTGAATATTGATTGGCCTTGGCCTTGGCATAGTAGACAGTCAGACCAGAATAGCAGACTTTTTTTTTTTTTTTTTTTTTTTTTTTTTTTTTTTCCTAAGTCTCTGCTGTTCCTGTTGTTTCTTATCTCTATCTCTTTAGTATCCCTCTTTTCTTGTGTGTGTGTGTGTGTGTGTGTGTGTGTGTGTGTGTGTGTGTGTGTGTGTGTGTGTGATACTAGAGATTGAACCTAGGGCCTGCATATGCTAGACAAGAGCCTTACTACTTAGCCCCTCACTGTGGATTCTAGGGAAGCACTCTATCACTGAGTCATACCCCCAGCCCCTTACTGGTGAATTCTAAGTAGATGTTCTACCACTGAGACACACCCCTGCCCCTTACTGGGTGATTCTAGGCAGGGGCTCTACCACTGAGCCACACCCCAGCCCCTCACTGGGGGATTCTAGGCAGGGGCTCTACCACTGAGCCACCCTCCCCGCCCCTCTCACTGGGGGATTCTAGGCAGGGGCTCTACCACTGAGCCACCCTCCCCGCCCCTCTCACTGGGGGATTCTAGGCAGGGGCTCTACCACTGAGCCACCCTCCCCGCCCCTCTCACTGGGGGATTCTAGGCAGGGGCTCTACCACTGAGCCACCCTCCCCGCCCCTCTCACTGGGGGATTCTAGGCAGGGGCTCTACCACTGAGCCACCCTCCCCGCCCCTCTCACTGGGGGATTCTAGGCAGGGGCTCTACCACTGAGCCACACCCCAGCCCCTCACTGGGGGATTCTAGGCAGGTGCTCTACCACTGAGTCCTTCACTGGGGATTCAGTGCAAGCACTTTACCACAGAAGTACATCCTCTGCTTTCTTTACTTTTTGTTTTGAGATAAGGTCTTACTAAATTGTCAAAGGCTGATCTTGAACTTGCCTCGGTCTCCCAAGTAGCTGGGATTGCAGGCTTGTACCAACCAGACCTGGCTTGTTTTGCTTTTCTGAGTCAGGGTTGTCACTATTACAGTCCAGGCTGGCCTCAAAGTGAAAAATCTCTTTCCTCAGCTTCCCAAGCGCTGGAGTTAGGACGTGTGCCACCATGCCCAGTTCTCTTTTTAGTATCCCATGTTTCTCTTTGTCATCTCTCCCTATGTCTCTTCATGCCCATTCAGGCTCTGAACTGAATGATTTGAACACTTTGATCTACCTGTGGGGATTAAGGAACCAATGCTCCATGTCAGGATTATCTATAGACCTCAGCCGAGTCAAGTTCATGCTTTGCAGAGCATGTCCCAACTTCTGATGGTTTTGGGGAGACTCCTTTCAGGATAGGGCTTCCAAAGTTACTGCTGCCTATGGCTAGGTTCCAGCCATACTATACCTGCAGCTTGGGAGGAAAGCTGTTGTCAGCAGGGTGTCAAGTTGTGATGCTTTATGCCTGAGAACGTATCACTACCCTAAAGGGAAGATTGCAGAGCAAAAGAATGGGCTTGTGGTGTTGGTGATGGGGGGTGGAGTCGGGGAGACTGTCTTCCTATGTCTCACTGTTTCCATGCATGGTCCTTCTCTTTCTCTGCTGTTTTATTGTTGCTGCTTCCAGTACTAAGGATTGAACCTAGAGCTTTGTACATGCTAGGCAGGTGCTCTACCACTGAACCACACCCCAGCCCCTCACTGGGGGATTCTAGGCAGGTGCTCTACCACTGAGCCACACCCCAGCCCCTCACTGGGGGATTCTAGGCAGGTGCTCTACCACTGAACCACACCCCAGCCCCTCACTGGGGGATTCTAGGCAGGGGCTCTACCATTGAGTCATACCCTAGCCCCTTACTGATACATTCTAGGCAAATGCTCTATCACTGAGCCAAATCCCAACCCTTTCTACTTTTTGAGATAAGATCTTGGTGAGTTGTCTGGGCTGGCTTTTGATTCACTTTGTAGCCAGGTTGACTTTGAATTATTGATCCTCTTGCCTAAAGCTCTGGAGTAGCTGGGATTACAGGGCTGTGTCACCAGGTCTGGCTTTTTCCTCTGCTCTTTTCTCCTTTACCCCTCCCTTTTTTGAATCTGATGGAGCCATCCCTTCCCCTCCCCTCCCCTG
>NW_008355971.1:3409983-3422721 GCF_000622305.1 Nannospalax galili
TCCCCTCCCCTCCCCTTCCCGCCCCTCCTCACTCCTCTCTTCCTCTCTTTCCCTCTACCTCTCCCTTCCCCCCTTCCCATTTCTTTCTCTCTCCACCTCTGTCTCTAACAGTGTTTTCTTCTGTCTCTCTGCATCTCTGGCTTGTTGAAAGGTGATGGTTAGAACTGCAGTGTTGATGGCCGATGTGTCTGTGTTCAGATCCTAATTCTGTCCTTTTCTGATTGTGTGCTCTTGGGCAGACCACCTCACCTTTCTGAGTCTCTGTTTGGTCTGTAACTGTGTAATCACAATCCTTTATTCCATAAGGAGAATTGGAATCATTCAAACTGTGTCTGTAGGAAGCACTCTGTAAGTGCTGGTTAACTGTTCACCCATCTCTCATTATCTCCTTGCTTCCATCCCACACAGCCTCCTGCTTAGTACCTTTCTTGGAGGCTACTTTTTTCTTTAAAATATTTTATTTATTTTTATTTTATGTGTATGTGTGTATTGCCCGCATGTAGGTAAGTGTACCCGTATCGTGCACTGCCCTCAGAGGACAGAAGAGGTTGTTGGATCCCCTAGAACTGGAGTTACGGACAGTTGTAAGCTGCCATGTGGGTGCTGGGATTCAAACCTGGGTCTTCTGCAAGAACAGCCAGTGTTCTTAACTGCTGAGCCATCTCTCCAGCCCCATACCTTTTCTTTTTCTTGATTTCTGTCCCTCTGTTTTCATTCCCTTGCCTCCTTTGCACTTCCAGCCTGTCTCCAGAAAACAATTTTTCTCACCTTAGTTGAAGGTGTCATTAGTCACAGCTAGGAGGTCCCCTTCTGTCCTATTTTCTTTTTAAAAGATTTTTATGTGTATGAGCGTTGTGTGTGCATGTATATAAGTGTACCCCTGTGTGAAATGCCTGCAGAGGTCAGAAGAGGCACTGGATCTTCTAGAGCTGTAGTTATGGGCAGTTGTTAGCCACCGCATGGGTGATGAGAAATGAACTTCAATCCTCTGGAAGAGCAGCCAGCGCTCTTAACTGCTGAGCCATCTCTCCAGCCCCCCCTAGTTACTTTTTATTGCTATGATAAAAACTGGCCAAAAGCAACTTGGGGAGGAAAGGGTTTATGACATGTTAGACTTCGAAGGGACAGTTCATTACTGTGGGAAGTGGAGACAGGAACTTATGCAGGGCAGGAACCTGGAGGTAGGAGCTGAAGCAGAGACCATGGAGGAACACTGCTTACTGGCTTGTGTGCTTTTTTTCCTTTTCTTTATTTTTTATTTTTTAAAATATTTTTATTTATTATTTTTATTTTTTATATGTATTCGTGTAATTTTCTGCATGTAGTTAAGTGCGCCCGTGTCGTGCAATGCATGTGGAGGACAGAAGAGACTGTCGGATCCCCTGGAACTGGAGTTACAGACAGTTGTTAGCTGCTATGTGGGTGCTGGGATTTGAACCAGGTCTTCTGCAAGAACAGTCAGTGTTCTTATCTGCTGAGCCAACTCTCCAGCCCCTTTTTTTTTTGGTCTTTTTGAGACAGGGTCTCTCTGTAGCCCTAGCTGGCTTGGAGCTCACTATGTAGACCAGGCTGGCCTTGAACTCACAGAGATCCACCTGCCTCTGCTTCCTGAGTGCTGGGACTACAGGTGTGTGTAACCACACCCGGCTTCAGCTACTTTTCTTATACAGCACAGGACCACCTGTCCAGGGGTGGCACACAGAGAAACCTACAGGTCAATCCGCTAGAGGAAGCTTAGTCGAGGTTCTCTCTTCCCAAACATGTCAGGTTGACAACTGATGCTCTCCAGAACATTCTCCTTTTTGTGCGCAGTGCTAGAGACTGAATCTAGGCCATGGTATACCCAAGGCAAGGACTCTACCAGTGACATATACCCAAACCTCTTGAAATTTTTTATTTTATTATTATTATGAGACAAGTTCTAATTAAGTTGTCCAGGTTGGCCTTGAACTCATTCTGTCTGTAGCCCAGACAGGCCTTGAACTTCAGGTGCCAGACTTAGGATGTTGGTGTCTCTGTGCAGCTACACTCCTCCTTCCCCACTGTGGGGGACTCTTCCCTTCCATTAATTCAGCTAACTCTATTATCAATATATTTGCTAGGAAATGATACAAAAGCCTAGAAAAGGGCACATATCACAAAGCAGGTTCTGTGGATACAAGCCGGCCATTTTTCCTTTGTCACCATGCGGATTGGCTTAAGATAGGAGGGACAAGGGGATCAGCATGTAGCAGGCCCAGGGTTTAGGGAAGAGAAAGCAGTCAACCAATTGGGGCTGACAACAGTGTAACGGGAAGAGGGACAGAGCAAATTCTGGGCACGGGACTCCAGGATCCGCTCACTAAACAAACTCAGCGAGCGCGTATGCTCAGCTGGAAAGGCCGTGGCACTTTGCCCAGACCGCTGCTGATCGGGGTCAGGTCGATGTCCTCGGGCTTCACCGTCGGTTCCAAGGTGAAATTCTGCAGAATGGAGGAGAGGAAGAGGAAGAGCTCCATGCGCGCCAGTGGCTCGCCCAGACACAGTCGGCGTCCTGCGGGGGTGTGGGAGGGAGGAGAGGATGGGTGAGATAAGAGTGAGGGACTGCACCCCCAAATTCTCAGAGGAAAATATGTGGACGTGAAGATAACGGTTGACGGCATTAACGACGCAGTCATCCAGAGTTTGGGAAAGATGGTATAACTGCCTGGGTTTAAATCCTGATCTCTGAACAGAGCCAGCTGGGGTGCACCCCTGTGTGATCTGGCTACAGAGCCCAAAATCTCAGCCACTACTCTTACAACTCTTCCCAGACGCAGCATGTGGCACACAAAAGGCAATATGGTAACTTACCTGTCATTATCTCTTGTTTTTCCTCCTACTCAGTAACACCCCCACCCCGCCCCCAACCTCCCTGTAGGCGGCAGCGAGGTAGAGCTAAGAAAAGCTGGAACCAACTGCGCCATCTAGTGGAGAGTCTGCCAGTGACCACTGCTGGCTTCTGCCTCCTTGTACTGGAGCAGAATTGGGAGAGGGGAGTCTCTGCTTGTGAAGCTGAGGGTGGGACGGGATAGGGTGAAATAAGAGGGTTTGGAGAGTGGGTTGAGGACCACAGTTCAAAAGAACGACTCCGTCTCTCACCAGCAGAGAATGGCATAAAGGCAGGGCTCTTCTTGAAGGATTGATTGGCATCCAGAAAATGCTCGGGATTGAACTCTTTGGGCGTCTTGAATTGGCTGGGGTCATAGTGCACGGTGTTAAGAAGTGTGATAACATCTGTGTCCTGTGTGGGTGAGGAGACAGTTAGTGATGTAGGCTCACTGGGGGAGGAGTTGGTTTGATTGCTTTTCCCAAACTCGGATTTCCACCCTGCAAATACAAGAACTCCTAGGGGCTTGGAAAGACTCTATCTGGGGTCCTAGTGATGCATGCTAGAAGCTGTTGCAGAGGTCTGAGAAAGGGATAGGGGCTACCCCCGTTTCCCCCTTGCCCCTTGCTGCCCCACCCTTGTGGAAGTAGATTTAGAATTTCGGTGAAGGGAAGGATGGTCTCCAAAGACGTCTTTTGGTTACAGCATCTTTAGGATAAGTCCCAAAGCCTGAGGATTCTGGAGAGGGGTCCTAGGTACTGGCTTGTGATAGGGAATGAGTGTGAAGCTCCAATCCCCTCTGATGTGAAATGGGGTTCTGGGAAGGGATTCTGGATTTAAGAATCTCAGATATCTAAATCAAGCCTGGTGGCCCACACTTGTAATCTCAGCACGTGGGAGGTGGCAGGCAGGAGGATCAGGGGCTCAAGTCCATACCCCACCTGGGTTATTGAGACCTCTGCCTCAAAAAGTAATAATAGAAACAAACATACCCCCTTCCAACTCAGATATTAGTGCCTGGATTGCTAGGTACTAAAAGCCTAGGGAGTTGGTTGCTAAGGTCAAGGGTACCCCTTTCCAGTGACAAGAGTCTTTTCCAAGTGGCCTATCGCACCTTGGGGATCAAGAAGCCGCGGAAAGGGGTGTCCCGAATGACACGGTGTGGTAAGTTCATGGGGACGATGTCTGCAAAGCGCTGCGCCTCGTGGATCACAGCATCCGTGTAAGGCATGGACACCCGATCCTCCAGCGTTGGCGACCTCGAGCGCCCCACCACGCGGTCAATCTCTTCCTGTACACGGGCTGGAGGTGGAGGGGGAAGGTAGTGGATGGTTCCAGAGGAGCAGCTGGGAACAAGTTTGTGCCTGTGTGCATGGTTGAAAGGGTCTAGTTAAAGCTTTCTTAACTGCATGCTGTGGCACATGCTTGTAATCCCAGCATTCGGGAAGCTGAAGCAGGAGGATAGCTGCAAGTTCCAGGTCAGTTTGGGCAACAAAATGAGACTCTGTCTCAACTCAGAAGCTCCTAGCTAGGGGTTGGAGAGATGGTTCAGCTGTTACGAGACCTGGGTTCAGTTCCCAGCACCCACATGGTTGCTAACAACCCTTCCTTGACCCCAGTTCCAGGGGATCTGACACCCTCTTCTGGCTTCCACAGGCATTGCACACACAGGTGCACTTACATACCTGCAGGCAAACCCCTCATACACATAAGATAAAAATGAAAACAAAAAACTCTTAGCTAGTTAGCCCACCTGTAGGGGCTGTATGAGGTTTAGGCAGACTTCTCCAGAGAGGGCAAATGTTGGTTGGTACAAGGGCTTCTGGGTGTGGGTTTGTGTGGGTGGGCTTCAGGGATGCTTGAAGCCCAGGCCCCTCATTAGATTTCCTGGAGAAGCTTTAAGGCTCATGATCCAGTGGGTGGGCTGTGCAAGAGGCTGTGTTTGGGAAGGGAGAGGTTTGGAAGTGCAGGAGAGGTTGAGGTCCTCTTGGCTGGGGATCCTGTGGGGTTTGAAAGAGGCCCAGGGGTCTGATGGTCTCCTGTGGTGAGGGGAAGGCCAATATTACACAGAGGTCATCAGGATGCGACCCCACCACTGGGATATGGACCCTGCCAGCCAAGTGGATGGGATGGGCCTGTGTGGCTGTGTGAGAGGTTGCATAAGAGGAGGTCTCCATCGGACCCTCTGGGCGGGGCAGGGCTGCACCATGGCCCTTGCTGTTGGTGCATACCTTGAATTTTGGGGTACTTCATGAGAATAAGGAAGGTGTGGCGCAGCGTGGTGCCCACGGTCTCGGTGCCACCGAAGAGCAGGTTGTGTGTGGTCATCAGGAGGGTGTCCATTTGGAAGTGACTCAGGGGGTCCTGCTTCTCCTGTAGGGGTTCAGGGGTGCGTCTATGAGCCAGAATCCTATACTTTGAAGTGCGACTCTAAGCCAGTGCCACACCCGGTCCCCCAGACCTGCCCAACTGCTAATGGGTGCCAGTTGGGTCCCTCCTCTGTTTAACTGCCTTTCTTCAAGGAAGCAAAGGTACATGAAGGGCGGAGCGGGTTTGCAGAGCAGTGCAGGGTTAACTACTTGGCTGCAGTCCAGCAGGTATTGCAGTTTCTCCGGCTTCCTCTGCCCACCTGAGATCCCTGTTAAGTTTTGAGGCGGGGAGGACTGGAGGGCTGCAGACCAGATGGAGAGAGGCGGTTGCTAGACAAAGGTTACCTGAGCCATTTTGATGAGGAAGCAATCGATGAAGTCCCGGGGAGAGTTGGGGTCTAGGGAGTCCTGGTGTTCGCGGATGCTGCGGGCGATGAGATCTTTCATGCCCGCATAATTCTGGAATAGGCGTCGGTGCGGCCCAGGCACCCAATCCAGAAGGTTCGGGAAGATGTTGTACATCTGGGGACCAGGCAGAATTGGAGGGGCTTGGTGAAGCGGGCAGGGTGCGTGCTTGGGGGCACACGGACAAGTGGATCAAGTTCTGGGGTGGGAAGAGAGTGGAAGGGAGGGGATGGGGAGGAGGGGCAAGCGCAGACTGTGTAACTGGGGGTGGAGGGTCAGAAGGGAGGGCCGGGCAGGGCCAGTTGCATCTTTTTCTGCCGGTTTTTTTTGGGGGGGGGGCGGGGCGGGGGATATGCAGTTTCTGTAGCCCTGGCTGACCCGGTACTCTGTATTTAGTACAGGTTAGCCTTGAACTCGCAGCAATCCTCCAGCCTCAGCCTCCTGAGTGCTGGGATTACAGGCATGGTACCATCACGCTGCTCCAGCTGTTCCCCCCCCCCCCGTGGCTGGATTTCTGTCCCTACCACCACCGCATCCCGTTGAACTCGAGTGCTGACCTCGCCCCAGGGGCTGCTCATAATTTTGAAGTTGTCGTTGATGAAGGTGATAATGGTGAGGAGACGGTCATCCTCGTAATCGAAACGCCGGCCAAAGATCACTGAGCAGATGATGTTGGACACCGAGCGGCTCAGAGTAAACACCGGGTCGAAGGGCTTGCCTGTAGAGGGAGGGGTGGAGAGGTCAGTGCCCAGCTCTGGCTGCAGAGTTCTGGTAGATCAACAAATGCAATACCCCAGTCTACCTGTTCTCATTTACACAACATTGACCCTCTGTGGCACCTTCTCTTGTAGCCCAGAACACATTCAGGTATGTATGACACCATCAAAGTGTTTGGCAATGCAATCCACAACTCAGAGCTGACAAGAAGACTACTCAGCAACAGAACAGGCTGTTCTTGGACACACTACATTACACACAGCACAGCACACGAAATCACTAGGTGTCAGAAAACAAAACAGCATAGGCTTAACAAAGCACCCTGCGAAACAGCCAAAAGAAAGGTGGCAAGCACCCGTAATCCCAGCACCTGGGAGGCTTAGGTGCTACAAGTTTGAGGCCAGCCTGGGCTACAGAGTAAGACTGTCTCAAAAGCAAATAGACAAGTGGTCCTGGTAGCTGATACCTGTAATCCCAGCACTTGGGAGGTGGTGGTAGGAGGATCAGGAATTCAAGGTCATCCTCAGCTCTATAGTTTGAGATCAACCTGGACTACATGAGACTCTGTCTAAACAAAAGAAAAATAAAACCCCACAAACCAACCAACCAAACAACCACAATAGGTGACAACACACACAATTTCACAGTGACTCCATAGTCACCAGAGCAACATTTCAGGACATAGTAGCAGCGTACTGACGCATCACCTCGGCATACAGTACCACCCTCCTGTAGCACAGGATACAGCAGTAGTTACACAGCAGCCCAGCGGACTGTACAGAACAGTGATGTCACTCACTACATATGTAACCAGACAACAGAAGAGGTGACATACATGACGCAGCAACACAATGTTGGAGCATAACAAATAACACAACACCCACAGATCCAAGAACTTTAGCTGTAGTCATCTCCTTGAAGGAGGTTGAGGCAGGAGGATCATGAGTTCAAGGCTAGCCTTCGCTACACAGCAAGATCCTGAAGAAATAAAATGTACTCAAACCTATGAAGTCCCCGGATCAGCCCCATTTTACAGAAGAAAGTAATGTGCAGAATGCTGAATGGCCCTTTGTCGTGCTCTCCAAATCTCCCTATGCCCAACATTCTTGGAGCTGTGGGTTACTGTAATTTTATTCTCTGAGTTAGGGATGGAGTCCAGAGTCATGTACATGCTAGGCAAGCACTCTACCACTGAGCCGCATGCTCCAGCTCTGTGTTGGTTGTTATTGTTTGTTTGTTTGTTTATTTATTTATTTATTTATTTATTTATTTATTTATTTATACTTATTTTTATTTTATGTGTAAAAGTGTATTGCCTGCATACATGTAAGTGCACCTGTGTCATGCCATACCCTCGGAGGTCAAAAGAGGGTGTTGGATTCCCCTGGACTTGAAGTTATGGAAGGTTGTTAGCTGCCATGTGGGTGCTGGGAATCGAACCTGGGTCCTCCAAAGAGCCAGTGCTCTTAAGCCCTGAGCCATTGCTCCAGCCCTGTTTTTATTATTGTTATTGTTATTATTATTATTATTACTGTTTTTGGGTTTTTTTGAGATAAGGTTTCTCTGGAGCCCCAGCTGTCGTGGAACTTGCTATGTAGATCAGGCTGGCCTGGATCTCACAGAGATTCACCTGCCTCTGCCTCCCGAGTGCTGGGATTAAAGGTGCGTACCACCACAGGTGATTCAATGTTTTAAAAAAGATTTATTTTTTTATTTTTATGCATACTTATATGTGTGTGTCCATATGTGTATGTGCACATGTCTGCAGGTGCCCATCAAGGCCAGAGGAAGGCCCTGGAATATTTGGAACTGGAGTTACAGGTGGTTGTGAGCACCCAATATGGGTGCTGGGAACTGAACTCAGGTCCTCTGCAAGAGCAATCAGTGCTCTTAACCTCTGAGCCATCTCTTGAACCTCACTGTTTTGAGACAGGGTCTCATGTAGGCTGGTCTCAAACTCATTATTTAGGACAGGATGACCTTGAATTCCTGAGCCTCCTGCCTTCACCTCCTAAATGCTGGGATTACAGACATATACTACCTGCTATGTCAAGGTCCAGTTTAGGTGATTTTTTGAGAACATCACCATGATAACCACCCACAGACAACACCACCCAACTTCATGTACATCAAGGAGAGGTAGAGCGCCTATGCAGACCCACCTCCAGGGGGCACTGTTCCCACAAGGGCCTCTAGGAGTTCCCACAAGGGCCTCTGGGTGTGAATTGGAGCGCGGCCTGTGCTCAGAGACTCTGACCTTCTGTGTTCCGCAGCACCTCCAGTAAGAAGCTGCTTTCCTCCAGGATCTGATTCTCGATGCTCTTCTTTCCCATTCCAAAGTTCCGTAGAATCTGGATAGACCACCTTCTGAGGACCTTCCATCGGTCTCCATTGGAGAAGGCAAGGCCTAGGGGGGAAGAGGAGCAGCAAGCCCAACCAACAACTCATCTGAGACCACTGACACCCGAATTGCCCCTTTTCCTAATGGTTTGCCAGGAGAAAGACTAAGTTTAGAGCTTCCCCAGATTCTTCCAGCAAACCCTTCCTGACCCTCCAGGCTAGATCAGGTGCCTTCTTTGGCCTCTGTTTTCCCTTTTAAGGTCCTGGTCACCTGGGCACTGTGACTACTTGTATTTGGCATCACACTGACCTTGCTGGTGATTGCTTGTTGACTGCTGAATGCACAAGAGAGGTAAACAAGAAAAATAAATAAGGGGACCCTGGGAACTCATCCCAGAGCAAGCCTGGACTTTGGGCTTTTCTATAGTCTTTGGATGTTTTCGCATCTTTCTTTCTTTCTTTCTTTCTTTCTTTCTTTCTTTCTTTCTTTCTTTCTTTCTTTCTTTCTTTCTTTTCTTCCTTTATCTTTTGGTTAGATATTAGAATTGATTGAACCAAGGGCCTCACAGACCACCAGGCACACACTCTACCACTCACTGAGCCACATAGAAAATGTTCCCTTTTCTTTTCTTTTTTCTTTTTTCAAGTGCTTTTCTCTGTAGCCCCGACTAGCCTGGAATTGACTATGTAGACCAGATTGACCTTGAACTTGCAAAGCTCCTCCTGCATCTGCCTCCCAAGTGCTAGGATTGCATAAGAAGCTGGTTATGGCTTTTCGTGTCTGCAATCACAGTGGAGGGGGGTGGAGACAGGTGGATCTCTGGAGCTCACTGGCCAGCCTGCCTAGCCAAATCTACAAGCTCTGGGTTCACTGAAAAGACTTTATCTCTAAAAAATAAGGTGAATCAGACCTGGCAACATAGCCCAGTAGGTAAAGTACTTTCCATACAAGCCTGATGACGTGAGTTCAATTGTTGGAACCTACAAAAAGGTGGAAGGACAGAACTTATTCCACAAAGTTGTTCTGACCTCCACATATGTGTACCCCCTATATTATGCACACACACACACACACACACACACACACACACACACACACACAATTGAAAAAAAGGTGGCGAGTGAATGAGGAAGATATCCTAACATCCACCTCTGCTCTACAGGCACATGCACATACTTCTGCACACATATGCGCACACACAGGAGCATGCATATAACACATGCATCAGGAGAAGGAAAAGGAGAAGGAGGAACAGGAGGAGCACATGCATGCAGGTGCCCTCGGGGGCCAGAAGACAGCGTCAGATCCCTTGGAGGGGCCAGAAGAGAGCATTAGATCCCTTGGAGCTGGGATTACAGGTGGTTGTGGGCTGTCTGACGTTGGAGCTGGGAACCCAGTTTGGGTCCTCTGTGAGAGCTGTTAGCCACTAAGCCATCTCTCCAGTCTTGGTAGTGGGATTAAGGTTGCCAGTGAGGACTGCGGTCTGGCAACTCCCAGAGGTGATTTGGATAGAAGATACAGCTGGGGCTGGGGTGATAGGTGACTGTAGAGTTCAGTCAGAGAGTCATACGGCTTTGAGAATAGGCTGTTAAAAACAGGCTTTGGGCCAGATATTGTGGTATGTGCCTTTAACTCCAGCACTTGAGAGGCAGAGGCAGGTAGATCTCTGTGAGTTTGAGACCAGCCTGATCTACATGGGGAGCTCCAGGCCAGCCAGGGCTACATAGTGAGACTCTGTCTCAAAAAACAAACAAACAAACAAACAAAAAACCAAACGCCCCCCCCCCAAAACCCTTAGGCCCCCCTCCCCCCAAGAAAAACAACAAAACCCCACAGACTTTGAGAGAGGGTTCCTAGTGGGAATGGAGCTTGGATTGAGATGTAGTCAGAACTGTGAGTAGAAACGGAGTTAAGACGACATAGCAAGTTCCAGGCCAGGCCAGCCTAGAATGTATGAAACCCTGTCCTTTAAAAATATTTTATTTAGCCAGCATGGTGGCGCACGCCTTTAATCCCAGCACTTGGGAGGCAAAGGGAGGCGGATCTCTGTGTGTTTGAGGCCAGCCTGGTCTACATAGAGAGTTCCAGGCCAGTTGGGGCTACAGGGAGACCCTGTCTCGAAAAGGTCAAAAAATTTTTTTACTTTTTTTTTTTTATGTGTATGAGTGTATTGCTTGCATGTGTGTCCATTTGCCTGCGTCGTGCAATGCCCGTGGAGGTCAGAAGGGGGTGTTGGATCCCCTAGAACTGGAGTTATGGACAGTAGTTAGCCATCATGTGAGTGCTGGGAACTGAATTAGGGTCCTCCACAAGAGCGGGCAGTGTTCTTAACCTCTGAGCCACCTCTCCAGCCCCATGGGGGTGGGGGGAAGGACCAGCCCTGGTGGCGTGTGCCTTTAATCCCAGTCCTCAGCAGGCAGAGACAGGCGGATCTCTGTGAGATGGAGGCCAGCCTGGTCTACATAGTAAGTTCCAGGTGGGTTGGTACTAGGGAGACCCTGTCAAAAACACAAGGGGGAAGGTTAGCTCATTTGGCAGAGCATGCTTGCCTAGCATGATGTAGCCTTGTGTTTGAGCCCCAGCCTTACATAAACTGGGTGTGATGGTAGATGCCTGTAATCCCAGTACTCAGGAAGTGGAGGCAGGAGGACAGGAAGTTCAAGATTTCCTCATATACATGTCAAAGTTGAGGCCATTCTGGGCTGCAAGATCCTGCCTCAAACATCATACAAACAAGCCACTGTGCCCGAAATGAGGTGGAATTTGAAATGGAGAATGTGGAGGTAGATTGATGGAGACTGGGGTTGGGTTCAGGTAGAAAATAGGGACAAAGGTCTGTAACTTGGCCACATCACTGAACTGGAAATTGAATGATGTGGTTGAGATAGAATAAAGATTGGGGTGAAGATGGGGTTGGACTGGGAGGATGTAGGAATTGGTATGCTGGTTCAGTTCAAGGTGCTGGTTGGATTTGGAGGTGGAGAAGGTGGGGCAGACCCTGCCTGGGCTCAGGACTGCTTCACTTTGCACCACTTTTGATGTCATCGATGAGATCTGTAGCTCTGAATGCTATCAAGGTGACAGTCTCCCACCTTCACCCCCCACCCCTAAAAAAGGCTGGAGGAGGAAGCGATGGGGAACAGCCTTACCATTGCCCTTGGTAAAGTTGAAAAAGACGGGGTATGAGCCACGGCCACTGAACTCTTCCCCTTTGTCCACGAGAGCCTCCTTCACAGTTTGGTACCCGCTGAGGACCACCACCCGCCTGGGCCCCAGGTACACCGTGTACACCGAGCCATACTCCTTGCTCAGCTGGAGATAGAAGACAGAGTTGATGGGGGGCTTGACAGCCATGGGAACCCTTCCCCTCCCCATTGCCCATCTCCCAAGGCAAGACCCTTGCACCTTGGTGAGGGAAGTCAGCAAGTCTTGAGAGCGAAGCTGCAGCAGGTTTCCCAAGATGGGGAGAGGTTTGGGTCCTGGGGGCAGCTGGCCCTTGTCCGATGCCGTGAAGGTCAGGGACAAACAGATGATAGCCAGGAGAAGGAGGAAGATGGCCGTAGTCACACCATCCATAGCGATGGCAGCTGCAGCGCCTGGGAGGGGGGGAGGCAAAGTGGAAGAGGGAGGAGCTGGGAAAGAGTGGGATCCCTCCAGCATATTCTGTTGAATTTTCCTTCCCCAGGTTTTGGTAATGGGGGCAGGTGGAGAGAAGGGGAGGCAGAGTGAAACCAGAGGGTAAAGAAGGAGAGGGGGAGAGAGGGGGGGGCAAAGATAGCCAAAATATAAACAGTGAGAGGGAATACAGAGACAGGTGGAGATAAGAGACAGAGAGACAAAAAGAGACTGAGAGGGAGGCACAGAGATCATGAAACAAAACAGTGAAATCTACAGCTATATTATCTACCAATCTCTTGTTCTGTTATCCAGCTATCATCTATCTATCTATCTATCTACCTATCTATCTATCTATCTATCTATCTATCTATCTATCTATCTATCTATCTATCTATCATCTATCTATCATCTATCTATCATCTATCTATCTATCTATCTAT
>NW_008355971.1:3422828-3431870 GCF_000622305.1 Nannospalax galili
TCTATCTATCATCTATCTATCTTCTATCTATCTATCTATCTATCTATCTATCTATCTATCTATCTATCATCTATCTGTCTATCAATCGATCTACCTGTCTGTCTTTCTATCTATCACCTACCATCTGTCTATCTTCAACCATTTGTCAAAATCTTGCCTCTCACAGACAGACAGGGATAACAGGAAGTGAAGACACACAGGGACAGACATAAACAAATGTTGACACAGAGAGAGAACCAGATAGAGAGGAAATCACAGGAGAGCAGACAACAGACCAGGGGAAGAGGCTAGAGAAAGATAGACATGGAGTTAGAGTCAGACAAGCACACTCTTTTGGGGTGTTTTATTGAAACAGGGTCTCACTCTATCCCATGCTGGTCCCAGTTAGCTGTCAGTCCTCTAGCCTCAGCCTCCCTGGTGCTGGGGTTACAGGCATGCACCACTATACCCAGCTAGAGATGCACAGGTATTAAGAAACAGCGGCAGGCCAATCACAGTGCTGTGTGCCTGTAGTCCAGGACTCAGTAGGTAGAGGCAGAATAGCCTATGCTACACTGGGAAACCTTGTCTCAAAAAGCCAGGCAAAGTCTGATGTGGTGGTACATGCCTGTAATCTCAGCACTCTGGAGGTAGAGGCAGAGGCAGGAAGATCACCAAAAGTTTAAGGCCAACCTGCTCCATATAGTGGGTTCCTAGCCAGCCAGGGGTTGTGTATCAAAACTCTTGTCTCAAAAAACAAAACAAAGCAAAACAACCCCCCCCAAAACAAAAAGCAACAACCCCCCAAACAGCAACAAAAACCCAAACAAAAAATCTAGACCAAATCAAATCAAACAACATAAAAACCAACCAACCAAAATCCCAACCAAAATAAAAAAACGAAAACTACCCAAACAGAAATAGACATTGCAAAATAAAGAGAAACAGATGTTGAAGGATTAAATGACTCACATGACATTGCTGTTTGTCAAAAATAAAATAAACTAAAATAAAAGGGGAAAGAGGACAGGTGATCAGCACAGAGACCAAGGGAGAAGAAAGTGATAGAAACACAGACAGATTCCAGAGACAGACAGGTGGGATCTCCCAAAGAGATTCCTAGAGGTGCAACCAGCTGCCTCTCTCAGGAGCCACCCCTCCCCACCCGTGTCCTGGCATCCCATACCCGCGTCCCTGTACCTGCTGTGGGGATGTTCTGGGGCTCTTGTGTGTACTTGGGGGATGCCGGCTGCCCTTAAGTTGTCCCTGTCCACACCCCTTCTCCGCCCTATCACCTTTCCCTGCTTTTCCAGTGAGCTTAATCTCCTCCTACCTTCCTGTCATACCTTTCCGGAAGACCCTGGGCTCTTAGCCAGCTGGCACGATGGGGTGGGTGGGAACCATACCTCACGAACCCCCTTTTCTTGTCTGTGCCCTTCTGGTCTGCAGGCTGGCCTTAAATCACCTTGCTGTGGTCAGTACTTGCTGTTTGCCTTGGAATAGAGCAAAGGCTTCTCAAACTCTGGAGAAGAGGGTGGGGTCAGGGGGCACTGGCTCAAAGAGAAAAAAAAAAAAAGGGCTAAGGAGGAATGGAGTGGATCCAGTACTGGGTTGAGTCCTATTTGGGACACGCTCAAGTTCTGTTTCTCTGGGTTCAACTCTTGTCACTGACAGGCTGGGAGACCTTGTGCAAGCTTTCCCTCTCTCTCTGGAGATTTCTCATTTCTGGTCATCTATTTTGTCTAACTCTTGCAATTCTTCATGTCTGTGGCTCGTCTCCGAAATTCGCTGGGAATTTTGCTTTGCTGTTGCTGTCTCTGGGATCTCTGTTGCTGAGTCCTTTGTCTTTTTTCATGTTGGTCTCTCCTTCTCTCTCTTTTTCCATCTGTATTTCTGGGTTTTTGATCCTCTCTCTGTCTCTTTAAAATATTATTGTTTTTATTATTATTTTTAAATTTCATGTATATGAATGTATTGCTTGCATGCATGTAAATGTACCTGTGTCATGCAATTTCAGAAGAGCTCAGAAGAGGGCATCAGATCCCCTGGAAATGGAGTTACAGATGGTTGTTAACTGTCATGTGGATGCTGGGAATTGAACCTGGGTCCTCTGCAAGAGCAGCCAGTGCTCTTACCTGTTGAGCCATCTCTCCAGCCCCCTTCTCTCTGCCTCTTTAAAAATTTACTTACTGATTCCAGAATTTCATACAATGTATTTTGATGACATTCTAAAGATTTATTTCATTTTATGTGTATGAGCATTTGGTCTGCATGTATGTAAGTGCACCACATATGGACAGCACCCATGGAGACCAGAAGAGGGTGTCTGATCCCCTGGAGATGGAGTTATAAGCATTTGTGAGCTGCCCAACAGGGGTGCTAGGAACAGAACTTGGGTCCTCTGCAAGAGCAGTATGTACTCTTAACCTCTGACCCATCCATCCCTTTAGCCCCTCTGTTGTAGCCCAAGAGGTCTTTGAACTTGTTACATAAACAAAGGTGACCTTGAACTCCTAACTCTTCTGCCTCCACCTCTGGAGTACTGGTATTTACAAGAGTGTGCCACCACACCTGGCTTTTGTGATGACGGGGTTGGAACCTAGGGCTTCTTGAGTGCTATGCAAACACTGCCAACTGAGCTACATCCCTAGCCCTACCTTTCTCTCTGCTTTCGTCCCATCCTATCTCTACATCAGTCCTAGGCTGCTGTCTCTTCTCATCTCTCCCTGTCTCTGAGGCTCATGTTCCCATGATTACAGTGGGCTGAGGCTGAAGGTCAGTTAAGGAGAGGGGCAGGGCCACAGAGTAAGGACCTTAGACTCAAATGCTCCTTCTCCCCCTCCCCAGCTTATAATATGGTCCTGTTCTACTTTTCTAGGTCCCCCACCAGTCCAGTCTGTTTCCCAGTTACCTAAGCCCTGTCCAGGTCAGAAGAGCAAAGTGTCAAAGCCAGATCTGGGCTGGAGTAAGGGAGGGATGCCCTGGGACTAAGGGTCTGGGAGGCCCTTAGAAGTGCACCCACTTTGCTGCTCTTCTGGAGGGAGGGCAGGAGAAGAAGTACTGGAGAATCATCTGGAATTTAACACCCCAGATCCCAGGCTCATGTTGAGCTGGAGGTGGGGCCTGTGCTGTTGTTTCCATCCTGGAAAGGCTGGTTAGGACAGGTCCTGGGAGGGGGCGAAGGCGTCCTTGTGAGATTACATGTCTCTGGTTTCCCATGGCATCAGCCCCCACTTCTGGGTGAGGGTGCAGCACTGAATTCACTCCAATCCCTTGACCTTGAAACTGGTTTGAGCAGGATCTCATGTGACATCTTGGGGAAACAGGGCTTCATGAAAGGCATTTTCAGGGACTTTGAATTCTTGTGCTCTGACTTGCTGTCCTGTTCTAAGGAAACTTGGACTCTAAAAGGGATATACTTTAGTCTCTGAACTTGGAAGCATTGACATTATAATTCACGTGGAAGGTGGTGTCATGCGTGGCAAGATGCCAGGCCTAGATGCAGAAGTCATTTCTCCAGCCCTCTAGTTCTGAAACCCCCAACCAGCTCTGGATTTTTTTTTTGAGACATGGTCTCAAAACTTGCTGTGTAACTGAGAATGACCTTGAACCTCTGATCCTCCTGCTTCTGCCTCCCAAGTACTGGGTTTATAGGCATGCACCCACCAGACCCAGTTTTGTGCAGAACCTGTGCAGGCTTTCTGTATGCTAAGTTTTGTGCAGGCTTTCTGTATGCTAAGCAGGCACTTTACCAACTGAGTGATAGCCCAAGCCATGTGTTAGTTTTCTTTTGAAACAAGGTCTTACTGTGTAGCCTAGGCTGGCCTTGGATTCATGGCAATTTTTCTTTTTTCTGTTTCAGTCTCCAAAGTGCTGGGATTCCAGGCATGAGTGACTATGCTGGGCTTGGTGGTCTCATTTCTTTTCTTTCTAGAAAAATTTTGTTTTTATTGAGTTTTGTGTATTTCACACAGAACATCTCAAACATCCCCACTGGCACCCTCCCATAGGCCCACACCCCCACTGCCATCCATATACTCTGTCATCCATGGTAAGGCCCAATGTCAAGTCAGTGTCCCCAGACGTTCCCGGTGCAGGTCCATCCACTGAGGTCTAGCCAGCCTATCTAGAGTCCCTTGTTTTAGGAAGATCAGCCTTTCCTCACCTAGCGGTAATCAGCTGCCAATATTTCTTCAGCTAAGATTGGGGTCTGCTGTTCATTTCCCTAGTCCTATGCTGGGTTTTTGTCTTCCTGAGTTTGCACGGGACTTTTGCATGCTGACACCATTGACGTAGAATTATATGAGCTCGTAGGACTCTGCACCATGTGGCTGTGCACCTCCTCCCCTGGCACCTTCATAGTGCTCTCCCAAGATATGAGAGCTGCCTTCAGGGGAGGTGGTTCGAGGTCAGGTCCAGCTCTATGCTCCAAATCCTGTGTCTGAAGTACGTTTTGTCTTCGGCAGCAGGGTCTTACCTTCACGTTCTGGGAGGTCATCAAGGGCTGTGGCAGTAGCCTGAGTAACTCTGGGAGTCTCTTAAACCACCTTGGGCAACAACTCAGTGGAAGGCTTCTCCTGTCTGGCACTGTTTTTTTTTTTTTTTTTTTTTGTTGTTGTTATGTAACCTTTAGCTATACACACGGACTCATGTAGAGATATTGTATATGTAATTTGTCATTAGGTCATTGGACTAATATGATTCCCTCTGTTTTTTTTTTTTAAACTGGTTAGACATTATTTATCTCTCCTCTCTCCCTGTTTAACCATTCCGCCACACTCTCCTCATTTAAAGTGTCCCCATTTCCCCATTTCTCCCTTGATAGTACCCTTCTCCTATGGTCCCACCTCTCTTGAGCTCCTTCTTTCCCTTTATCTTCAAGTTTCCTTGTATAACCTTCCTTCCCCCCTCCCATTTAAATAGCCCCATTTTTATCCATTTCTCCCTTTGTAACACCTGCCTCCTACTGTTCTTCTCTCTCAGGTTCTTTTTTTCCCTTTACCTCCCTGGTTCCTTTTCATTATCCTGGTTCCTGTAGTTATGTCTGGATACATGCTCACATATAAGGATTTGGTGCTAGGATCCACATATGAGGGAGAACATATGTTGTTTGTTTTTCTGAGTCTGTGTTACTTCATTTAGTATAACAGTTTCTAGTTCCATCCATTTACCTTCAAATTTCATCTTTCTTTACTGCTGAGTAGAACTCCATTGCATAAATGACTTCTACAATGAAAAATTTAAATCTTTAAAGAAAGAGATTGAGGAAGACATCAGAAGATGGAAGGGCCTCCTATGCTCATGAATTGGAAGAATTAATATTGTGAAAATGTTCATTCTACCAAAAGCCATTTATAGATTCAATGAAATGCCAATCAAAACCCCCATGACATTCTTCACAGAATTAGAAAAAACTATCCTAAGATTCATCTGGATGCACAAAAGAGTCTGGATAGCCAAGGCAACCCTGAGTACTAAGAGCAATGCTGGGAGGATTACTATACCAGATCTCAAACTATATTACAGATCTATAGTCATAAAAACAGCATGGTACTGGCACAAAAATAGACTCATAGATCAATGGAACATAATTGAAGACTCAAACATGAGTACATGCAATTTCAGCAACCTGGTATTTGATGAAGGGGCCAAGAACATTCACTGGAGGAAAGACAGCATCTTCAACAAATGGTCTGGCAAAACTGGATCTCCACCTATAGAAGAATGAAACTAGACCCTTATCTTTTACCTTACACAAAAGTCAGCTCCAAATGGATCACAGACCTCAACGTGAACCCTGAAACTCTGAAACTGTTAGAAGAAAACATTGACAATTACATACAAGATATAGGTGTAGGAAAGGACTTTCTAAGCCAGACATCAATTGCTCAGGAATTAAACTAAAAAAATCAACAAGTGGGACCCCATTAAACTAAAAAGCTTCTGTACAGCAAAAGAGACAATCAAGGAAGTGAAGAGAAATGCACAGAGTGGGAGAAAATTTCACCAGCAACACGTCTGACAGAGGTTTACCATCCAGAATATATGAAGAACTCGAAACAATCAAGAAAACAAGTAACAATTAAAAGATGGGATAAAGATCTAAACAGAGCATTCTCAAAAGAAGAAATAAAGATCACTGAGAAGCACCTTAAAAGGTGTTCAACGTCATTAGTAATTGGGGAAATGTAAGATTTCATCTTACCCCGGTCAGACTGGCTAAGATTAAGAGAACAAATGATACCAATTGCTCACAAGGATATGGAGAAAGGGGAACACTTATCCACTGCTGGTGGGATTGCAAACTCATGCAACCCCTATGGAAAGCAGTTGGAGAACTCTTAAAAAACTAAAAATGAACCTACCATATGACCTGGTTATACCACTCCTTGGCATATACCCAAAGGACTCATCCTGTTGTAGAGACACTTGTACAACCATATTTGTTGCTGCTTTTTTCACAGTAGCTAAGAGATGGAAGCAACCTAAGTGACCCTCAACTGATGAGTGGTTAAACAAAATGTATATAAAAAAAGGTGTGTGTGTGTGTGTGTGTGTGTGTGTGTGTGTGTGTGTATGTATGTATGTGTATGCCATGACATGCACGTGGAGGTCAGAGGAAATCACTGAGTCTGTTTTCTCCTTCTACCTTTATGTGGGTCCTGGGAACTGATCTCAGGTCTCCAGGCTCATGCAGCAAGTGCCTTTACCCACCAAGCCATCTCGCCTACCCTCGTTTCTCATCTGAGAGAACAGCAGCAATCAGGAGGGAGCTGGCTCTTCCTCCCTGTACTGTTTGGCCCCGCCTGGCAGCATCAGAGCCTTCTCTCCAGGTACAAGGATGCCAGTGTTATGGTTTGAATGTGAAAATCATCACCCCTCACCTCTCATGTGTTTCAACGCTTGGTCTCCAGCTAGTGATGCTTTTGTGGGAGGTTTTGGCCTTAGATGCCAAATCTTCCTTGCCACGACGGACTGTTCCCTAAATAATGAGCCATTAAGCTGCTTCTGCCAATCAGGTGTTCTTTTTGCTTTTTTTGTGGAGGCCAGAGGATGAGATCAAGATGTAGAACATTCTCAGCACTTCTGCAGGGTCCCTCATCCAATCTCCCAGTCTCCTGGAAGATAACCCCTAATCTGATTTTACCACCACAGATTAGTTTTGCGTGTTTCAGAATTGGGTGTGACTAGGACCAGGCTATATAGTTCATTTTGGGTTTGGCTTCATTTATTCATTATGTATAGTGATATATTTATCTATATCGCTATGTGTATGTGTGTATTAGTAGTTGATCATTTTTCATTGGTATATAGCATTCCATTGTACAAATATATCCTAATTTCTTTGTCCACTTACGATTTAATGGATATTTGGTTAGTTTCCAGTTTTTGGTTACTAACAGTTCTGATAGTTCTTGCACAAATCTCTCTTTTTTAAAAAAAATCTATGCATTCAGCTATTTTTGAATACAGAGTAGCATTGTTGAGGGTGCTTTGGTTTAGTAGGTACTGTGTAAGGGTCCCTATACTCTCCCCACTTTCTTTCTATGGGCTTGTTTATTTTGACACAGGATTTCACTGTGTAACTCTGGCAGGCCTGGAACTCACTATGTAGACCAGGCTGGCCTGGAACTCACAGACATACACCTACCGCTGCTTCCTGAGTGTTGGAATTAGAGGCCTGTGCTACCATGCCTGGCCTTTTTTTTCTCCTAAAGATTAAATATTAAAAAAAATGTGTATGTATGTGTGTACATGCATGTGGGTGCCCTTGGAGGCCAGAAGAGGGTGTCAGATGTCTTGGAGTTACCGGCAGTTGTGAGCCACCTGATGTGGGTGCTGGAAATAGAACTCAGGTTCTCTGGAAGAATAGGAAAAGGTTGTCACTGCCGAGCCACCTCTCGAGCCACAATGTGCTGACCTTGCTGTGCCCGCAGAGGACAGAAGAGGCTGTCGGATCCCCTGGAACTGGAGTTACGGATGGTTGTTAGCTGCCATGTGGGTGCTGGAATTCGAACCCAGGTCTTCTGCAAGAACAATCAGTGTTCTTAACCACTGAGCCATCTCTCCAGCCCCCAGCTGCGTGTTTTTCATGATAGATTTGAGCTCAAACTGGTGCCTTGGACTGTGCAACACACTGATGAAGTTTGGCATCAAAGTTATCATCCAAAATGTTGGAAGAAACCAGCTCAGGCCATGAGCCAAACTATTTTATTTTTTATTTTTTACAAAAACTTTATTGAGAATTTCACACATGCATATAAGGTGTTTTGATCAAATCCATGCCCACTCCCTCCCCACCAACATTCCCCCCTCTGAAGAGGTAACACTAAAATCTTTTAAGGATTAGATACAAGCTCCCAAATACTTTTGACATTTTTGGCCTTGGAACAGAGTATGTTACTAACAGGCTGAAGGACATATTGACTTTTCACCAAGCAACTGGCTACATTTCTTTGGGTCTTTTTTACCCTAACTGCCTAGCCAATTCCTACCTTCTATTGTTATCACGCCATCCTCTGAAGGGGTTACCCAGATTGCCAATAGGGAATAGGGACGCCGACAGCTCTGGCTTCTTCCATGCTGAACAGGAACGTAGGGGAGCCAAATTCTCTAAACCGCACATAATTTCTATACCCTGACTTCTCCCTGTACATACTTAGGCAAAAGATTTTTTTCTCTTGGTGGGGGCACTGTTACAGTTAGAATCTAAAATGTTCCCCACAGGCGCATGTGTTGGAAGACAGCCTTGTCAACTTGTAAGGGAATCTGAGGCACACACTGATTAAGAAACAAAGCGTTCATTTGAACTGGTCAGAATGACATGCAGGGAGGCTGGGGACATGGTTCAGTGGGTAAGTTACTTGCCGTGCAAACATGAGAAGAGTTTGCATCCCTAGAACCCATGTCCATGTAAAGCTGGGTATGGTGGTTGGAGGCAGACAACTAATGTTGACTTCCAGCACACATGCACACACACACACACGCAAATTGAAACTCAGAAAACCAAAATTTTTAGATAGACTACAATATTCTCTGGGATCTTACAAATTTCAAGGAAAA
>NW_008355971.1:3431899-3481662 GCF_000622305.1 Nannospalax galili
TATGTTAAAGCTGTAATGAAATGCTTCTTCTAATCATGTGGTTATTAAATTTTAAAAATTAAAAAAAAATAAAGCTGGGCTCTTGCTCCTTTCTCCCCCTCAGTTTGAAACTACCGGTCCTATGACTGGCTATCAATGAGTATTTCTAGAACTAGACTACCTGTTGATCACTATTTATTTATTATTTATTATTTTTTATTTTATGTGTATGCATATATTGCTTACATGTAGGTAAGAACACCCGTGTCATGGAGTGCCCTCGGAGATCAGAAGAGGCTGTTGGATCCCTTGGGACTGGAGTTATGAACAGTTGTTAGTTGCCATGTGGGTGCTGGGATTCGAACCCCGGTCTTCTGCAAGAATAACCAGTGTTCTTTTTTTTTTTGTCTTTTTGAGAAAGGCTCTCCCTGTAGTCCCAGCTGACCTGAACTCACTATGTAGATCAGGCTGGCCTTGAACTCACAGAGATCCGCCTGCCTCTGCCTCCTGAGTGCCGGGACTAAAGGCGTGTGCCACCACACCTCGCATAACCAGTGTTCTTAACTGCTGAGCCATCTCTCCAGCCCTCAAGAAAGTTTTAAAGGCAAAACTTTCAAGGATTGAAAAAATTGTCAAGAATCTAGTCTGGTGTAGGGAGGGTAGCAAGGTGCTGTGTAAAGTACCTGGGTGATCCTAACATAAGGCTCGTCACTGTGGACTGACAGTAGATGCAGAAGACTTAAAAACATCTGGACACAAACCAATGAGTCATAACTAGGGATGAACATGATCCTGTCCTTAGTCATCCTGTTTCTTCTTGGCTAGATCCTCAAAGCCTCAGCTTGCCTATTGGGGCTTGTAGTTATCTGTGATCATTAGTATTGATTATCAACTTGACAGGTTATCACATAAGAGACAAACTTCTTGACATATCTGTGAGGGATTTCTAGACTGGGTGGTCAGAATCACCCTAAGTGTGGGTAGTACCATTCTATGGTCTGGGGACCCTGACTGAAGAGAAAAGAGGTGGGCTGAGGACCAGTATTCATCTCTCTCTACTTCCTGACCTGGGATACAGGACCTCAAAGTCCTGCAGCTGTAACTTCCTTGTCATGAAGGACTGTCTCCCCTTGAACTATGAGTCAAGATAAACCATTCCTTAAATTCCTTTTGTGAGGTACTTGGTCATAGCAGCAAGTAAGACATCATTCTTCCAAATCATCCATTTGGGACCAGTCCTGAGCACTAAGCCTTCTCTGGGCCCCTAGTAAATGAGTGGTGTTGAGATTGGGGTGAGACAATGTCATCTGAAGATCTAGTGGGTGTATAGGTCCATTCTGGGTTCGTTTCCTCCCTCCCTCCCTCCCTCTTTTCCTTCCTTCCACATTTCTTTCCTTAGATTTGTCTTATTTTTAATTGTGTGTATGTGTATATGCATGTGTGCGTGTGTGGTGCCTGTAGAGGCAAGAGGTATTGAATGCCCATGGAGGAGTCACAGGTGGTTGTGACCTGCCTGATATGGGTGCTGTGAACTGAACTCAATCTTCTACAAAAGCAGTACGTGCTCTTAACTGCTGAGCCATCTCTCCAGCCTTGGGAGCACTTTGAAAAATATTTTTCTTTTTGTGCTGCTAAAGATCAAACCCAAGGCCTTGTGCATGCAAGAGCTCTATCAGTGACCCCGGCCCCCAGCTCCTTCCTGGTAGACTCTAGGCAAGTAGGCAAGTGCTCTACTACTGAGTCACACCACAGCCCTTCATGGGTAGATTTCTACCACTGAGCCATGCCCCAGCCCCTCAATGGGGGATCCTAGGCAGGTGTCCTACCACTGAGCCACACCCCAGCTCCTCACTGGGGGATTCCAGGCAGGTGCTGTACCACTGAGCCACACATTTCCCAGCCCTTCACTGGGGGATTCTAGGCAGGTGCTCCACTACTGAGCCACACCCCAACCCCTCACTGGGGGATCCTAGGCAGGGGCTCTACCACTGAGCCACACCCCAGCCCCTCACTGGGGGATTCTAGGCAAACATTCTACTGCTGAGCCACATTTAATCACACTTCTTTATCTGTTTATCTTGGTGAACATGTAGACTGATTTTATTTTTTTGTTCTTGTGAGTAGTGCAAGAACATGCAAGCATCTTTGTAGTATGCTGAGTTAGGATCCATTGCACATATACCTGAGTGCTATAGTTGGATCATATGGTAGTTTGCTTTTAGTTTTTTTGAGAAAAGACCAAATTGATTTGTGTAGTGGCTACACCAGCTTATATTTCCATCAGCAATGTAAAAACTTTGTTGTTCCCCACATCCTCACCAGCATTTGTCATCATCTGTCTCCTTTTTTGTGTGTGTCTTTTTGAGGCAGGGTCTCTCTGTAGCCCCAGCTGTCCTGGAACTAACTCACTGTGTAGACCAGGCTGGCCTTGAACTCACAGAGATCCACCTGCCTCTGGCTCCTGAGGGCTGGGATTAAAGGCGTGCGCCACCACGCCATCTTGATGCTAACAATTCTTACTGAGGTAGGATGGAATCTGAAAGAAGTTTCAGCTGCATTTCCCTGACGGCTAAGGATGAGGAACACCTTTTCAAGTATTTATTGACTTTGTATTTCTTCCTTTATGAACTGTCTATTCACTTCATTAACTCATTTGTGGATTAAAGTATTTGTTTCTTAGTGTTTAATCTTTGTGGTTCTTTATGTATTTCTGATATCAGTCCCTTCTCTGATGTGTAGTTGGCAATCAATGGTATCTTCCTCATTCTGTAGGCTTTTGCTATCTAAAAATTTTTAACTAAGCAGCAGGAAAACAAACAATCCAGTCAAAAATGGGCTAAAAAGTGTTCAACATCTTCAGTCATTAGAGAAATGCAAATTAAAACTTCTTTGAGATTCCAGGACACTGCAAACAGAATGGCTATACAAATGCTGGTGAGTGTGTGTGTGTGTGTGTGTGTGTGTGTGTGCCTGCGCATGTGTGTAGGGAAACAAAAATACAAGATTCTGTGCTATCTGTGGTTTCAGACTTCTGCTTGTGTCTTGGAGCACATCCCCCAGAGATGTAAAATGAGATTTGATTCTGATTTTCATTCTGCCCACAGTTGCTGATTTCTTTAGTTTTACCATTCTTCCAAATTTCACAATATTATTATAAAATTGTGTTATATTAAAAATAACTTAAATTGAAAAGAAATCTTAAAAATGATCACATACAGGCCAGGCATAGTGGCCCACACCTATAGCCCTAGCACTTGGGAGGCAGAGGCAAGGCAGATCTCTGTGAGTTCAAGGCCAGTCTGGTCTACATATGAGTTCCAGGCCAGCTGGGGCTATCCTGTTTCAAGAAAAAGACCAGAAAAAAATGATCAGATCCATGGATGTATTTTGCAATGGTATACTAGTCATAAAAGAAGGAAATACCACTATTTGCAGCAATGCGGATATACCTGTGTAACACACAATGAGGTGTTACAAGCCAGGTGTTAGAAGGCAAATATTGCCTAATATCATTTATATGTGGAATCTGAAATGATCAAGTTAAAAAAAAAAAAACCTCTAACCCTAGTGCTAAGGAGGCTGAGGAAGGTGCATTGCACATGAGTCTGAGACCAGCCTGGACCACACAGTGAGGCCCTGTGTTAAAGAACAACGACAATCACCCAATGCGGGGGTCTCTCCCTCTCTTCACGGGTCGTTGGCCACCGGTCCACGAGGGCAGGGGGAGCAGAAGCGGCGAACGGAGTCAGGACAGCCAGTGAGCACTGACGGAAGAAAGCCCTTCTGGGGAGGCAGGTTTTCATGGCGCAGTGAAAAAAAAAAAACAGCTCTAGATGCAGTGATACAGCTCCAGACTCAGTGAAACAGCTCCGTTTATTCAGTGGGAGAACTAGAGGCAATATCCAAAGCCTTAGCTGATAGGTGCTCATAGTATACTTTATTTACATGTGGTAGCAGGCAATGCCTGATTATCATATAGAAAAAACCTGGGGGTAGTTTTTACTCCAGGTAACTATGCCAAAGGTCATGTTCCAAATAAGGTCAGGCATCCGTGCTTGGTGGCACTTTCCAGGTAAGCCAGGAAGAGAGCAGGAGGTCCCCTGCTGAAAAGGGGAGTCCTTCCATTTGGCGCCGAGCCCCTTAGGGCTATCCGGACATGTAGAACTACAACCCTAACAACAGGGTTTCCCAACAACCCAAACCAACCAATCAATCAATCAAACAACCAACCAACCAACCCCACTCACCCAACCCAAACCAATCAAACAACCTCCACTCACCCACCCAAATGAATCAACCAACCACCTCTACCCATCTGCCACCCAAACCAACCAACCAACCACCACCCAAACCTACAAACTGAACAAACTAAACACACTAAAAAGTGGAATTGTGGTTTTTTCAGGGGTGAAAATAGGCAGATGCTGCTCAAATGACCAGTTAAAAGGAATTCTAAGGCTCTAATGCACAGCCTAGGTGGCAATCAATGTGTTAATTAAATTGATGGTGAAAAATCATGATCTGGAGCATTTGTAAACCACAAAGCTGTATACACAGAATATGTACAAACTTCGTTTGTCAATTAAGTCTCATTGTTTGTTATGAATCTGTTTGGTTATTTGTAGTCTCTTGATTGAATTTTGGTAGTTCATGTATGTCTAGGAATTTATCAATTTCTTCTAGATTTTCTAATTTT
This sequence comes from Nannospalax galili, assembly GCF_000622305.1. Taxonomy (NCBI): domain Eukaryota; kingdom Metazoa; phylum Chordata; class Mammalia; order Rodentia; family Spalacidae; genus Nannospalax; species Nannospalax galili. The sequence goes on from NW_008355971.1 coordinate 3,436,575, forward strand.
TTTGTAACATAAGTCTTTTCTGAGACGGGATCTCACTCTGTAGCCCTGGCTGGCCTGGAACTCACTATGTACACCACACTGGTCTTGAAATCCCAGAGATATGCCTGCCTCTGCCTCCCAAGGGCTGGGATTAAAGGTGTGTGCTGCTATGCCTGGCCCCTTTGACGTTTTGAAAGGGAGAACTGAAGTGTTACAGGGGCTGGTGCATATAATTTATTTTTATTTTTTAGTTAGCTACAAAGTTAGATTTTCTTAGGCGTTTTCACACATATTTAGTTTTGTCTGACGTTCTCCTCCAGCGCCATCAGTCGACTCTCCTATCTCCCTGTTTCCAACCCCTACTTAAAAATTTCCACTTCTGGAGTTGGAGAGATGGCTCAGCGGTTAAGAGCACTGACTGCTCTTGCTAGAGGACCTGGGTTTGATTCCCAGCACCCTCATGGTGGCTACAAACCATCCTTAACTCCACTTCTGTGGGAATCTGAAGCTCTCTTCTGACCTCCACGGCCTTGCACGACAAGGGTGCACTCACATACATGCAGGCAATACACTCATACACATAAAATAAAAATAATAAATAAAATATAAAAAAATTTCCACTCCCAGTACCCCCCACCCACTGCCACGTGTTCTGTTACCATTGAAGCCTCCTTTCTTCCTCTTTATACATTCCTTTCTAGTCTCTGGTCTCTACACAAACTTGTTTACAAATAAAAATGCATATATGTAAAAATTGGAAGCTAAGATCCACATGAGAAGCATGAGGCAGTGCTTGTCTGAGCCTGAGCTACCACATTTAATGTAATATTTTCTAGTTCTGCCAATTTTCTTGAAAATTTCATAAGCTCACTTTTCTTCATGGATAAATAAAATTCCATTGTGTGTATGTACCACATTTTCACTATCCATTTATCAGCGAATGGACAGCAGTGAACATGGATGTACTAGTATCTCTGTGCTAAGACGTAGAATCCTTTAGGAATATGCCCAGGAGTGGTATATCTGGGTCACATAGTAATTTGATTTTTAGATTTTTGTTTTCTAGAATCCTCAACGTTGATTTCCATAGTGGCTGCAGCAGTGTCCACTCCCACCCAGACTGAAGAAGGCTTCCTCTTTCCCCACATCCTCACCAGCATTTGCTTTTTTTCTTTTTAAAAAAAAAATTTTTGGGGGGGCTGAAGAGATGGCTCAGTGGTTAAGAGCACTGACTGCTCTTGCGGAAGACCCGGATTCGATTCCTAGCACCCACATGGAGGCTATGAACCGTCCTTAACTCCAGTTCCAGGAGAATCCGAAGCCCTCTTCTTACCTCCGCAGCACTGCACGACACAGGTGCACTCACATACATGCAGGCAATACACTCGTACATGTAAAATTAAAAAAAATTATTTTTATTTTATGTGTATGAGTGTTATGCCTGCATGTAGGTAAGTGCACCTGTGTCGTGCAGTGCCGGCAGAGGACAGAAGAGGCTGTTGGATCCCCTGGAACTGGAGTTATGGACAGTTGTTAGTTGCCATGTGGGTGCTGGGATTCAAACCCGGGTCTTCTGCAAGGACAGTCAGTGTTCTTAACCGCTGAGCCATCTCTCCAGGCCCTGTATTTGTTTTCTTGATGATAACCATTCTGATTGGAGTGTCCTGGGATCTCAAAGAAGTTTTAATTTGCATTTCTCTGATGGCTGAGGATGTTGAACACTTGTACAAATACTTATTGGATATTTGTATTTCTTTTCTTTTGAGATCTCACTGTTCAGTTCCTTAGTCCATTTTTGATTGATTGCTTGTTTCTCAGCTGTTTAGTTAAAAAAAATTTTTTTTGAGACAGGGTCTTTCTATGTAGCTCTGGCTGGCCTGCAACTTGCTGTGTATACCAGACTGGCTTTGAACTCATAGAGATCCACCTCCACTCTCCAAGTGCCAAGTTGCCATCACACAGGCGCTTCTTGATTTTTTTCTTTCCTTCCTTCCTTCCTTCCTTCCTTCCTTCCTTCCTTCTTCCTTCCTTCCTTCCTTCCTTCTTCCTTCCTTCCTTCCTTCCTTCTTCCTTCCTTCCTTCCTTCCTTCTTCCTTCCTTCCTTCCTTCCTTCTTCCTTCCTTCCTTCCTTCCTTCCTTCCTTCCTTCCTTTCTTTCTTTCTTTCTTTCTTTCTTTCTCTCTCCTTCCTTCCTTCCTTCCTTCTTCCTTTCTTCCTTCTTCCTTCCTTTCTTTCTTTCTTTCTTTCTCTCTCTCCTTCCTTCCTTCCTTCCTTTCTTCCTTCTTCCTTCCTTCCTTCCTTCCTTCCTTCCTTCTTTCCTTCCTTCCTTCTTCCCTTCCTTTCTTCCTTCCTTCCTTTCTCTTCCTTCCCTTCTGTTTTTTTTTGGGGGGGGGGGGAGGGACTGGGATTAGACCTAGGCCCTTGTACATGCTATGCAAGAGCTCCATCACTGAGCCACCTCCTTGTCCTTTTTAAAATTATTTTATAATGTTTCCCAGGCTGGCCTTGAACTCTCTCCTGCCTCATCAGAAATGAAGGCCAGGATTCCTCTCCTCCTCCGTATCACTAAGCACTCTGATCTAACCAGAACTTGATTTTCAGGACATTCTGTTCTTTCTTTCTTTCTTTCTTTCTTTCTTTCTCTCTCTCTTTCTTTCTTTTCTTCCTTTCTTCTTCTTTTTTTTTTGACACAGGCTTTCCCTGTAGTCCAGCTGGCCTGGATCTTGCTATGTTGACCAGACTGGCCTCTACCCCTCTGCCTTTACCTTCCAAGTGTGGGATTAAAGGCACGGGCCTCCATGCTCAGCTTTCTGATTTAGTGATATAGGCACTTAGAGCTCTAAACTCCCTCTTAGTATTGCTTTTATCGCATTCCTTTGGTCTGCTGTATTTTTCATTTTCATTCAATTCTAGGAAATGTCATTTTTTCCTCAGTCAATGATTTATTCATCATTCAGTAGTGTGTTGTTTAATCTCCATGAGTTTGGGTTTGTTCTTTAGTTTCTCTTGAAGTTGATTTGTAGTTTTCTTCCACTTTGATCTGATCTAATTATTTTAAGTTTTCTTTATTTGTTAAGGTTTGTTTTGCATCCTAGCATGTGCTGTAATCGAGAGACTGTTCCATGCATTATTGAGAAGGTTGTGTATTCTACAGTGTTCGGGTGGAATATCCTGTAGATATCTATTAACTTCATTTGATCTATGATGCCATTTAATTCGGATTATTTAGTTTTTTAGTTTTTGCCTGGATAATCTGTTGATCAATAAGATTGGAGTATGGAAGTCTCCCACTATTGTGCTGGGATTAATCCATGACTTTGCATCTACTAGTGCTTGTTTTGTGAAGTTGGGTGCACCTGTATCTGGTGCGTATGTCTAGAATTGTAATGTCCTCCTGAGGGATTGTTCCCTTACTTAGCATGAAGTGATCCTTTTCATTTCCTCTGACTGGGTTTTGTTTAAAGTCTATTTTGTCCGATACTATAACAGCAACACCTTGCTGCTTTCTAGATCCTTTTCCCATCCTTTTACCCTATGGTTCTATCTATTTCGTTATTTCTTTGTTATTTATTTCTCTATTTTTATTTCATGTGTGTGTGTTCTACCTGCATGTTTGTAAGTGAGTCATGAGTATGCATGACTGGAGAGGCCCAAAGAGGGCACGGGATCCCTTGGAACTGGAGTTATGAACCATCGTTAGCTGTCATGTGGGTACTGGGAACTGAACCCAGGTCCTCTGCAAGAGCGGTCAGTACTCTTAACTGCTGAGTCATCTCTCTAGCCCCATAGTATCTGTCTGTTATGTAGTATCTGTCTTTTGATCTATGATGTCATCTAATTGAGGTACTCTTCCTGGAGACAACAAATAGATAGATCCTGTCTTTTAATCTGTTCTGCTAGTCTGTCTTTTGATTGGGGAATGGAGACTGTTATTCAGAATTATTATTGAAAAGTGTATATTAATGTGTGCATTAATTATTAATTCTGTCATTTTGTTGGTTTTGCAGTATTTGATGTTCTTATTCCTCTCTTTTTCTTCTTTCCTTTCTTTCTTAAAATATTTTATTTTATGTGTATGGGTATATTGCCTGCAGGTATGTAAGTGTAGCACTGTTGTGCAATGCCCACAGAGGTCAGAAGAGGGCATTGGATTCCTGAAACTGGAGTTAGAGATGGTTGTTAGCCACCAGGTGGGTTCTGAGACATGAACCCAGGTCCTCTGCAAGAGCAGCCAGTGCTCTTAACAGCTGAGTCATCTCTTTAGTTCCTCTTGTTTTCTGAAATTTTTTTAAAATTTTTATTTTGTGTGTGTGTATGAGTGCTTTGTTTGCCTATATATAAGTGCACCCATGCATGCAATGTCGGAGGAGGTCAGAAGAGATCATTGGATTATCTGGAACTGGAGTTATGGATGGTCGTTAGCTCTCATGTGGGTGCTGGGAACCAAACCTGAGTCCTCTGCAACAGTGTCCAAAGCTTTTAACCACTAAGCCATCTCTTCAGCCCCTTGTTGTTGTTGTTGTTATTGTTATTCTCCTCCTCCTCCTCCTCCTCCTCCTCCTCCTCTTCTTCTTCTTCTTCTTCTTCTTCTTCTTCTTCTTCTTCTTCTTCTTCATTACTAGTTTGTTTGTTTGTTTGGTTTTTTTTTTGAGACAGAGTCTCCTTGTAGCCCCAGCTGATCTGAAACCCAGCTGGCCTGAAACTCACTATGTAGACCAGGCTGGCCTTGAACTCACAGAGGTCTGCCTGCCTCTGCCTCCCGAGTGCTGGGATTAAAGGCGTGCGCCACCATGCCTGGCTTACTCTTTAAAAAAAATTTGTTATTTTAATTTTATGTGTATGAGTGTATTGTCCGCACGTATGTAAGTGCATCCATGATGTGCAATGCCGTGGAGGTCAGAAGAGGGCAGTGGATTCCCTGGAACTGGACTTATGGATGGTTGGTAGCCGTCATGTGGGTGCTGGGAATTGAACCAGGGTCCTCTGCAAGAGCAGCCAGTGCTTTTAACCGCTGAGCCATCTCTCCAGCCCCTCTTCTCTTGTTTAGTTATTATTCGAGCATGGTTTATTCCTGTGGCTTCATGGATGTATTTGTCTGTATCTTTACTCCAAAGACTTTAATTCAAGTGTCTTCTGTAGGTCTGACTTAGTGGCTGTGAATTCCTTTTGCTGTTTTTCCTGTGGAAAGTTTTTCTTGTTCCTTTCACATAGTAGGCTGGGTTGGTAGTTATCTTTCAGAACTTGAAATACATAATTCTAAGCCAGTTTAATAATCTGTTGTTCCTACAGGCTTAGCTTCGTATGTGACTTTGTGCTTCTTTTGATGTTTTCTTTGTTTGGTGTGTTTAGCAACTTAATTATAATATGGTGAAAGGATGTTCTTTTCCGGTCTTGTCTGAACTTGTCCTGTGTCTGGATTGGCATCTCTTTCCTTAGTTTAGGGAATTTTCAGCTCAGCTTTTGTTCCAGATTTTTTTTTTTTGCCTTTGGAATCAAATTCTTCCACTTCTGTGTCCCAATGTTTCTTGGATTTACTCTTTTCTTAGTGTCCCAAACATCTTTCAAATCTCTTGATACTTTCTTACTAATTTGAGTTACTGTTGGAGAGTTCTAGCTCCTCCCACCTTGACTTTAGGCCCACATGCTCTGTCCCCTCCTTGGTCCATTCTGTTGGTGAGGCTTTCTGTGGGACTTTTGTCTGACTTACTGCTTTTTATTCATTTCCGTTATTTCTCTTTGGGGATTCTTCAAGATTTCTCTCTTTATTGAATTCTTCCTTCGTGTCTTGTGTTGGGTTCTTTATTCCATTCATCTGTGTTCTCTGGGAATTCATTCAGGAGTCGGTTTTCTTTTTTTTGATATTTTGACCATACTTATAATAATTATTTTGAGTTCTTTGTCTAGGATTTTATCTAATTTATTCTCACTGGAGGTCATGCCTTTGGGATTGGTAATTTTGGGAGGATATATATATATGTATATGTATATATATATATATGTATATATGGCTTTGTTTTTTCATGTTCCTTGTGTTTTTGTTTTGGGACTTGCACATCTGTACTTAGGTCATTGGTTGACTTTATTGTTTAAAAATATTTAGTTATTTAAAATAATAAATTAGTTTTTTAGAGAGTGTTTGCATTGTTCAAGAGGGACTAAGCTAGGGATTGGGGAGATGACTCAGCAGTTAAGAGTGTGAGGGACTGGCATTTAGTTCCCAGCACCCATGGGGGGGTCGAGGCTCACAACTGCCTGTAATTCCAACTTGAGGGGATCAGATGGCCTCTTCTGAACTCTAACAGCACCTGTACTCATATGTATACACATACATGCATACTTAGAAAGAATAAAATAAGTCTTAAAGAAGAAAAGGGGGGGTGCTGGAGAGATGGCTCAGTGGTTAAGAGCAATGGCTGCTGTAGCAGAGGACCCAGGTTCTGACCCCAGCACCCACATGGTGACTAACAAGAGTCCTTAATTCCAGTTCCAGGGGGACCTGATGTCCCAATATCAATATAAAATAAAACCAACTAAACAAACAACCCTCAGAGTTAGACTACCTATTAGTAGCATTGGGTTGATAGAGGAAAAGTAGAGGTGGTGGATGTGTACAGGAAAGGGAACAGTAAGGGCAAAGGAGAAGGAGGTGAGGAAGGCTTGGCTGAAGATTGGCTGAAGGGGGAGGGGTAAAGATACATAATGTCAAATGACGTCTGCCATTCCTGGATTTCAGGAAGCTGAGATATAGAGATCCCACAAACCCCGTCATCTTATATTCTTGAGGGGAGGGAAACTGGACAAGACAGAGTAGGATTCTCTCTTGAGTGCTATCCTGGGTGGGCATGTGGTCCCCTGTCCCTTCTGCTGAGTTTCCTGAGGACACAGAGAGGCCCAGGTAATCACACTGCCACCGCAGTAGAGTTTGCTTGAAATGGCACCTAGCTCCTTCCTCTTCAATGACCATTCTTGTGCAGTCTCTGAGTCATGCAGTCCGCTCTCAGATCTACTGCCTTGCTCTTGGGCTCCCTCCCTGCCATGTGTCCCACACCACTGAATCTCCAGGACCCTGTATGCTCTGCCGCATCAGGCCTTTGGGATGCCATTCGCTGTGCTGAATTTTTAAAAATTATTTTCATTTTATGTGTATTAGTGTATTGCTTACAAGTATGTAAGTGCACCCATGCCATGCAATGCCTGCAGAGGTCAGAAGAGGGTGTTGGATCCCCTGGGACTGGAGTTAGGACAGTTGTTAGCTGCCATGTGGGTGCTGGGAATTGAACTGGGGTCCTCTAACAAGAGCAACCAGTGCTCTTAACCACTGAGCCATCTCCCCAGTCCCATGCATTGAATTTTTTGAGACGGGGTGTCTTGTAGCTCAGGCTGGCCTGGAACTTGCTATGTAGTCAAGAATGACCTTGAACTCCTGATCCTTCTGCCTCTACCTCCCACATGGAGTTACAGGTTTGTGCCATCATGTCCAGCTCAGTGTATAGAACTGTTAGTACCTATTTAATATATTCCTTTACAATAGGGTTTTTTTTTTTTTTTTGGTCTTTGTGAGACAGGGTCTCCCTGTAGCCCCAGCTGTCCTGGAACTCACTATGTAGACCAGGCTGGCCTTGAACTCACAGAGATCCATCTGCCTCTGCCTCCCAAGTGCTGGGATTAAAGGCGTGCGCCACCACGCCTGGCCCTACAATAGGTTTTAAGCTAGCAGTGACTTCTTCCTTGAGGGCATACTGCTTAATATTTGGGTTTGCTTCTGTGTGTGTGTGTGTGTGTGTCTGTGTGTGTGTGTGCGTGTGCGCGTGCATGCATGTGTATGTGTGTGTAGGTCAGAGGACAACTTTTGGGAGTTTGTTCTTTCCTTCCAGTATGGGTCCTGGGGCTCATGCTCAGGTTGTCAGGTTTGGTGGTAAATGCCTTTACCCACTGAGACATCTTGTTAAGCTGAATTTGCTTCTATCTTCATTGGGAAAGCTGAGTGAATTTTCCCAGTACCTACAGAGGATCAAGACCACAGATCATATGGCAAGGTTTTCAAAATGTAACTTTTGATGGCTCCATCTTTGAAAAATAGTATTTTGAGGAGTGGCTCTTTCTAGCAGGCCTAGACTCTGAATTCTAGCCACCTTGCCTGTACTAACGTCCATATTGTCCCACTGTGTTTGCTGTCTTACTTGTTGAAGATTTATAAACATTTACTCCTTTTGAGAGAAGTAAACATGTGATTTATGGGTCTCTAAAAATGGTCTCTTCCAAATGAGGTGCACAGCTGTAATCCCAGTGCTCCAGAGACCTCCTGAGGCAGGAGGATTATGTGTTTGAAGTCATACATAAGTGTCTATGGGCTACAGACTGAGGCCCTGAAACCAACCAACCAACCAACCAACCAACCAACCAACCAACCAGAATCTCTTCTTTTCCTTGAGGAAATGGGAAAGGATGGTGGGGGTGTAGGGTCTATTTGAAATGTTATGGGTTGACATTTATAACTTTCTGTGCTGGAGTTGGGACTGAGGGCCTCATGTACATTCTTCAAGTGATCTGCCCCTGAGCTGTATCTTCAGCCCATTTGGGATCAGATATATGACCTGTCATAGGGCATTTGAATCTCTTACCATTTGAATATTTTTAGCACTTCAAGGGAGAGGACATTGGTAGGTGGTCAGGGTCAGAATGGAAAGAGTGGCCTAGTGTCTATAGGAATTGGAGTTCATTCTTTATTATTCACAGATATTTAAATCTCTCCTGATGTGTTAGTAAGGGGAAAGTTGGAAACCACCTTTAAATCCTCAGATTAGGGATGATTAAAAGGAATATGTTATATAGTATTGATGCAAAAACAGACACACAGACCAGGGAATACAATAGAGGACCCAGAAATAAACACAGAGCTATAGTCATTGAATTTTTGACAAAGACGTCAAAGCACAGAGCAGAATAAAAAGTCTCTGACGAATGGTGGGAAACCGGATATCCACATGTAAAAGAACAAAACTAGGTCTGTTTCTCTCATACTACAAGAAGTCAAGACCTCACCGTAACATCTGAAACTTCGAAACTTCTGAAGGAAAACGTAAACACTTCAAGGTGTAGGTAGATATAGGCCGGGGCTTCCAGGAATGAATTCCAAAAGCACAGGAAATAATTCCAAGAATTGAAAAATGGGATTACATGAAATTAAGGTTTCACACAGCAAAAAGAACATTCACCAGAGCGAAGAGACAGCCTACAGCGTGGGAGAAAATCTCTTTCAATTATACATCATAAAGGGGTTTGTGTCCAGACTATAAAAAAACTGAAAAAAATTGGATGTTGAAAAATCTCCCTATCAACAAATGGTAATGAACTGAATTGAGAGCTCTCAAATGGAGGAATACAAATGACTAATAAATATTTGAGAAAGTGTTCAACATCTTTAGTCAACGGGGAAAGGCAGATTAAAAGTGCTTGGAGGGGCTGGAGAGACGGCTCAGCAGTTAAGAGCACTGGCTAACAACTGTCCATAACTCCAATTCCAGGGAATCCAATGCCCTCTTCTGACCTCTGTAGGCATTGCATGACATGGGCACATTTACACACATGCAGGCAATACACTCATACACATAAAATTAAAATATTTTTAAAAAGTGCTTTGAGATTCCAGGTCACCCCAGCCAGAATGCCTAACATCAAGAAAACCAATGACAACAAATTCTGGTGAGGACAAGGGGACTAAGGAACACTTAATCACTGCTGGTGGGAGTGTAAACGGGGACAGCCACTTTGAACATCAATACAGATCTTTCTCAAAGAACTAAAAATAGAAGCACCATATGATCCTTGGCATATACCCAAAGAATTCTAAGTCAACACATGGCAGAGATACTTGCACATCTGTGTTTATTGCTTGGAATAACAGAACAGCTTGGAAATAGAACCAGCCTAGGTGTCCATCAATAGGTGATTGGATGAATATATATATATAATGTAATTTTGTTCAGACACAGAGAAAAGTTAAATCACGACATTTGCAGGAAAATGGATGGAACTGGAAATAATTATGTTAAGCAAAATAAGCCAGACTCAGAAAGGCAAGTACCCCATGCTTTTTCTCATATGACAAATCTAGAATTAAATTTAAATATGTGCGTGTGTGTGTGTGTGTGTATGCCTGTGCGTGTGTGTAATGAAACAAGAAAGAGGACCAGGATAGAGGAAGAAATTTCAAGGGGAGAGGATGGGGTGAAAAAGGATGTAATGGAATACTTGTGACATGAAAACAGAAGGCGGGCTACTTGGTGGGGATGAGAGGGAACAGCAAAGTGGGAAGGGAAGTAGGGGAGGGGGGTGGATAGAACAGCATTAGAAAATGTCACAATGAAATCTGGGTGCTAGGGAATTGAAAAGCTGCAGCTGCAGCTCAGTGGCAGAACGTCTGCCTAGGATGCCCCAGTGAGGGGCTGGGGACGTGGCTCAGCGGTAGAGCACTAGTTTAGAATCCCAGTGAGGGGCTAGGAGCATGGCTCAGTGGCAGAGTACTTGCTTAGAATCCCACAGTGTGGGACTGGGGATGTGATTCAGTGGTAAAACACTTGCCTAGAATCTATCCCTAAGGGACTGGGAGTGTCGCTCAATGGTTAGAGCATTTGCCTAGAATACCCCAGTCCCATGAGGGTGTGGCTTAGTGGTAGGGCAGTTGTCTATAATGTCTAGCTCGGCAGTGGGTTCCATCCCCAACACTGCAAAACAAATGAAAAATAGGGTTTGGCTGTCATTCTCCAGCTGCTGTTTAAGCCTATGGTGGTCTTTTTTAAAGTTTTTTTTCTTTCTGTAATCAAAGCAACAATTTCGATCTTGTGGAGTTAATTGTATGTCGTTTAGGAAGGATAGGTTTTAGTCTAGCTAGTGTGTTTTTGTTGCTTAAATTTGTAATCGGAGCAGGCTGTTTTCTTCTAAATGGCTTTAGAAAGTTGACTGAACCAGATGAACAAGGTCATGGATTGTTTACATGGTAGCCCAGATTAATTACTGTCATTTTACAAGTATAGCAAATTCTTCATCTTGCCCATTTAAGAAGGTGGTATTAAAAATAAATACATTGGGGGCTGAATAGATGACTCAGCAGTTCAGAGCACTGGCTGCTCTTTCAGAAGACCTGGGTTGGGTTCCCAGCACCCACATGGCAGCTAACAACCATCCATAAATCCAGTTTTAGAGGATCTGGTGCCCTCTTCTGACCTCCAAGGGGACTGCATGCAGGCAATACACTCATACAGATAAAATAAAAATAATAAAAAATAAACACATGGGGGACTGGAGAGATGGCTCAGTGATTAAGAGCTCTCATCTTCTAGTTTGATTCTCAGCACCCACATCAGGTGGCTTACAATGGCCTGTAACTCCAGCTGTAGAAGATTCAATACCCTCTACTGTCCTCCTTGAGCACCTGTGGCACACACACACACACACACACACACACATCGCACAAACAGACAGACATACACATACATATAAAAACAAAATAGAACAAAAAGCCACATTGGGCCAGTGAGGTGACTCAGTGAGTAAAGATATTTACTACCAAACTTGATACCTGAATTCAGTCCCTGGAACCTACATGATGGAAAGAGAACTGACTCCCATATAAAATATTCGTCTCTTTCATGCCTATTGTTTACATTGATTTCTTTTCCCTTGATATAAGGTCTCAACTACTAGGTAACCCAGGTTGACCCTGAACTCATGATCTTCCTGCCTCAGTCTCCCAAATGCTGTTGAGTACAGGTATGTTCCACTACACCCAGCTGGCTTAAAAGCTTTTACAGAACTTTTGAAGCCATTAAGGTTAGATTCATCAGACTTTTGGTCATACTGAGAGTTTACTGCAATCAACTATTTAAGAAAAATTTGAGGATTGACCTAGTAAAGAATCTGGGCTTGAGTTCAATCCTTGAGTGTGTATTTATTGAAATCCTCCTTAGAACCAGGCATGGGGGGGTCAATGCCTATAATCTCAGAGCTTGGGAGGCAGGAGGATCAGTAGTTCAAGGTCAGCCTGGGCTATATAGCTCACTAGTAAAGTAGCATGACAAGCCCTGGGTTCTATCCTTAGGAGAGAGAGGGAGAGAGAGATGGAAATGAGAGAGGGAGAGGGAGAGGGAGAGAGAATGAAGAATTTCAGACAGTTTGAAATGTGCGAAATAGTCTTACACATATCCAACAAATTATAAAAGCAAAACCAACAAGTAAGTAAGAGCATTGGTTATTTAATTATAACTTATTTAGTGTGTGTATATGTGTTCATGTGTGTGCATGTACACATGGATACACATGAATGTGGAGGACAGAGGTTGACATTGGGTATCTTTTTTAATTGTTTTCAACCATATTTTTTATTTATTATTTTTCACTTTTCATTTTTATTTGTGTATGTGCCTGTGTGAATGTATACTATGTGTGTGTGTGCATGGTCAAGGGGGCCAGAGGGCATTGGATCCCCTGGAGCTGGAGTTATGGGCAGTTGTGAGCTGCCCGATGTGGGTGCTGGGAACTGAACTTGGGTTCTGTGCAAAAGCAGCAAGTATTCTTAACCACTGAGCCATCTCTCCAGCTATTATTATTATTATTATTATTACTTTAGAATTGATGCTGACCACATAGCAAGCTGTGTTGTAAGAAAGTGACTGGTAATTTAAAGGATATACTAAATCAGTTACCAGAAAGGGAGGCGGAAAGGGTCAAGAACAAACAAATTTTTGGAAGAGGAAGGGATGGGATAACCCTGGTGGCTACCTGTGGCACCGGAATATTCTGTCCTAATGAAAACTATAGATCTCTGCACATAAGTACAGCTTGGACAGAGATTTATTTGGCCGTGTCCATGACTGAAGCCTGGTCTCATGTTTTGATGTTCTAGTGTTTTGGGATGCTTCAGTTTGCCTTTATTTGTTTAATTTTTCCACAGACTCAGTCCTGCCACCGTAGAGGTGAGAAACTGTGTCCTAAGACACAGCTCATGTGGATCCATAACACAGGGTCCTGGATTGGGCAAATGTGCTTTGCAGTGTGCTGTGAGACCCACAGTCCTGGTGCATGTCTGCTTTCCCTGGCAGATCCACAGTGAGCCTATGGGGGCTCCACCACAGGTGTTGGGGAACCCTGCTGTTCAGGTCGGCTACTTTCTCAGCAGGGGCTTTCTGCCTGACTTACCTGGAAAGTGCCTCCAAACACGGATGCCTGACCTTATTTAGAGCATGACCTTTGGCATAGTTACCTGCAATAAAACTGCCCCCAGGTTTTTTCTATATGATAATTAGGCATTGCCCTATAGCCAGATGATAGGATCCCCCTACCACATGTAAATAAAGCATACTATGAGCACCTATCAGCTGAAGCATTGGCTGCTGCCTCCACACTATATTTTCCCTAACCCCCCACTGAATAAACGGGGCTGTTTCACTGAGTCTGGAGCTGTATCACTGAATCTGCCTCCCTGGCAGAAGGGCTTTCTTCCATCAGTGCTCACTGGCTGTCCTGACGCCGTTCATCACTTCTGCGCCCTTTGTTCTCATGGACCAGTGGCCAACGACCCATGAGGGGAGGGAGAGACCCCACAACGGGTACCTAGGTAGCCCCTTTATGAGCTGTGCTCCAGCAGTCATACATGTAGCTGTGCTGTGAGATTTGCTTGGCAGTTGTTTGTTCTTTCCCTCCCTATCTCCCTGTGTTTCTCCCTCCTTTCCTTCCTTTTTGCCATCATGGTTTGTAAGTTTTGTAAAATTAGCATACCTAGTAAATGCTGTTTGTTCCTTCCCTCCCTATCTCCCTGTGTTTCTCCCTCCTTTCCTTCCTTTTTTGCCATCATGGTTTGTAAGTTTTGTAAAATTAGCATACCTAGTAAATGAGTTACATTATGACATTTCCCTTTCTCTCTTTCTCTTTTTCTTTCTTTCTTTCTCCCTTCCTTCCTTCCTTCCCCTCCGTTTTGTGTGTGTGTGTGTGTGTGAGCTCAAGTGTCTGTGTATGAGAGTATAACATGTCTTGAGTGTTACAGAGGTCAACTTACGGGAGTCTGTCCTCTCCTTCTACCATGTGGGCCCTGAGACTCGAACTCACGTTTCTATACTTGGTAGCAAGTGCCTTTACCTGCTGAGCCATCTCACTGGCCCATTATGACATCTTCATACATACCTTGTTTTTGTTGACTCCTCCACCATTCACCTCCCTCTGTCCCCCTCCCCCTGCTGGTCCCCTTCCTCTCTCCAGTAGCTCTATGTTCCTTACATGTCAAATGCGTTCTATTACCCTCACTTTCCCCTCCCCAGCCACCCTTTAAGACCTATTTTTCCATCTCACGCTCCCCTTTCTAGTTTTATGAGCTACATCCACCACATATGTATGTGAAAGTTAAAACCTAGACTCTGCATATGAGAGAAAACATATTTGTCTGTCTTATTCTGTGTTACTTCACCTACACGATAATTTCCAGGTCCACCCATTTTTTTCCCTACAAATGTCATGATTTTATTTTTCTTTAGGGCTTAACAAAATTCCATTGTATTTATGTACCCAGCTTCATTATCCAGTCATCTGTTGATGGATACCTAAACTGGTTCCATTTCCTAGCGATTGCAAATAATGCAGCAATAAACACGTATACACACGTTTTTTTGTTGTGTGTTGACTTGTGGTCATATGGTAGCTCTGCTTTTAGTTTCTGGGAAACCTCTGTACTAATATCATATTCTGTACACCGATGTGAACTCCCCAATAGTGAATAAGGGCTCCTTGCTCCCTACCTCTTGCTAACATTTTCTTCTAATTTCAAAAAGAGATTTATAGGGATGAAGAGATGGCTCAGCAGTTAAGAGCACTGGCTGCTCTTGCAGAGGATCCAGGTTCAATTCCCAACACCCACATGGTAGCTAACAACTGTCTGTAACTCCAGTTCCGGGGAATCTAACACCCTCTTCTGACCTCCATGGGCATTGCACAACATGGGTGCACTTACATACATGCAAGCTATACACTCATATACATAAAAATAAAAAAAATATTAAAAAAGAGAGATTTATTTACTTTTATGTGCATGGGTATTTGCCCACATGAACATCCATGCATCACATACATGCCTGGGGCTTGTGGAAGTCAGAAGAGGGCATTGGATCCCCTGGAACTGGAGTTACAGATGGTTGTGAGCCACCATGTAAGTTCTGGGAACCAGAACCTGGGTCCTCTGCAACAGTAGCCAGTGCTCTTAACCACTGAGCCATCTCTGCAGTCCCTTCAGCCTATTTGTCATCTTTTGTTTATTGATGTTAGCTACTCTGACTGGGAATCTCAGAGTAATTTTAATTTGCGTTTCTCTGATGGCTAAAGATGTTAAGATGTTGAACACTTCTTTTTTTGGTCTTTTTGAGACAGGGTCTCCCTGTAGCCCCAGCTGGCCTGTAACTCACTATGTAGACCAGGCTGGCCTTGAACTCACAGAGATCCATCTGCCTGCCTCTGCCTTCTGGGGTGCTGGTATTAAAGGTGTGTGCCACCACGCCCGGCTGATGTTGAACACTTCTTAAAATGTTTGCTTGACATTTGCTGGGGACACTGTGTGGATGATATCTTGCTAACCTCTATAGATTTAAATCTTTCATTGAAAGCTTTCTAGAGTGTGTCAGAACATCTGCCAAAGGTTGGACTGGAAATCCCATCTGCAGAAAATTGAGGTCCCAGAGGACTCTGTAAAATTCCTGAGTGTGCAGCAAAAATGTCTATTATAGTTGAAGGTGAGAGAAAAATCTTCCATGGCATGGAAAGCCTGAAAGAATACATGTCCATGAAAGCAGCCCTTAAAAGAATACTTGAAGCCCCGGACTTCAAAAAGAGACCCTGTCTCAAAAAGACCAAAAGAAAAAAGAAAAAAGAATACTTGAAGCAATACAAAGAGAGGAGAAAGGAACAACTATGCCCTGGGGACAATGAAAGAAAATAAATAAAGCTATAATTGAGGGAACACAAAGTTAGACAGAGAACACAAACAGCAATCAAAATGACGGCAATCAATGCACATTACTCAATAATAACCTTAGATATCAATGGATTCAACTCCCCAGTCAAAAGACACAGGCTAAGTGAAAGGATTAAGACACAAAAGCCATTTTTTTGCTGCTTGCAAGAAACCCATCTCACCTTCAAGGACAGGCACTACCTTAAGGTAGAAGAATGGAAAAGAATATTCAAAGCAAATGGCACTAAGAAATAAGCAGGGGTTGCAATTCTAATATCTGAAAAAATAGACTTCAAAGTAAAACTAATCAGAAGAGATAAGGAGGGTCACTTCATTCTGATCAAAGGAACAGTTACCAAGAACATATTACAATCCTTAACATATATGCACCAAACTCTGGTATACCTAAATTTATAAAAACAACACTATAGGACTTTAACACACAAATTAACCCCAACTCAATAATAGTAAAGGACTTCAATACCCCACTGTCTCCATTAGACAGGTCAGTTGGACAAAGAATATACAGAGAGACATCTGAATTAAACGATACCATACAGCAAATGGACCCAACAGACATCTTTCGAATATTCCACCCAAGCACCAAACAATACACTTTCTACTCAGCACCCCATGAAACTTTTTCAAAAATTGACCATATACTGAGCCACAAAACAAACCTCAGCAAATACAAAAAATTGAAATAATTCCATGCCTTCTATCAGTCCACAATGCAATAAAGCTCAAAATCAACACTGGACAAAACCCTAGTCACTACACAAACTCATGGTGATTAGACAACACACTCCTAAACAATGAGTGGGTCAAAGGAGAAATAAGAAAGAAATAAAAGAATTCCTGGAATTCAACAAAAAGGACAATGCAATACAACATACCTCTGGGATACTTTAAAAGCAGTCCTAAGAGGGAAATTTATAGCTCTAAGTGCCTACATAGCCCTAAGTGCCAAATTAAAAAATTAGAAATGACTTAACACTGCAACTCAAGACACTGGAAAACAAGAATAAATGAAACCCAAACCCAGCAGAAGAGAAGAAAAAATAAAAATCAGAGCAGAAATTAATGAAATAGAAACAAAGAAAACAATACAAGGAATCAGTGACTCTAAGAGCTGGTTCTTTGAAAAGCTAAACAAGATAGACAGACTCCTTGCCCAGTTAACCAAAAGAAAGAAAGAGCAAATCAAAATCAAACAAAATCAGAGATGAAAGAGGAAACATCACAACAGACACCCAGAAGATCCAGACCATTATAAGGGAATATTTTTTGTTTCTTTGGTCTTTTTGAGACAGGGTCTCCTAGTAGCCCCAGCTGCCATGGAACTCACTATGTAAATCAGGCTGGCCTCAAAACTCACAGAGATCCACCTGCTTCTGCCTCCTGAGTGCTGGGAACCCAGAACATACAAGCAAATCGAAACTAATACAAAGCCTCCCAACTAAAAATAGCCCAGGCCCAGATGGATTTACAGCAAATTATACCAGATATTTAAAGAAGACCTTCAACCAATACTACTTAAATTATTTAAGACAATAGAAACAGAATGAGAACTCCCAAATTCCTTCTATGAAGCCAGCATCACTCTAATACCCAAACCAGGTAAAGACACAACCAAAAAAGAAAACTATAGACCCATATCCTTAATGAACATAGATGCAAAAATTGTCAACAAAATACTTGCAAACCACATACAGACACACATCAAAAAGACCAATCACTATGATCAAGTAGGCTTTGTCCCAGAGTGTTGGGGGACCCTGCTGCTAAGATTGCAGTGCACCATGTCTGGATAGCTTTAAGGGGCTCAGTGCTGTATGGAAGGACTCCCTTTCTCGTCGGGGGCCTCCTGCTCTCTGCCTGACTTACCTGGAAGGTGCCACCAAACACGGATGCCTGATCTTTTTTGGAACATGACCTTTGGCATAGTTACCTGCAATAAAACTGCCCCCAGGTTTTTTCTATATGATAATTAGGCATTGCCCTGTAGTTGGATGATAGGATCCCCCTACCACATGTAAATAAAGCATACTATGAGCACCTATTGGCTGAAGCTTTGGCTGCTGCCTCCACACTATATTTTTCCCCGACCCCCACTGAATAAACGGAGCTGTATCACTGAATCTGACTCCCTGGAAAGTCTTTTCCATTGTGCCCACTGGCTGTCCAGATTCCGTTCGTCGCTTCTCCTCCTTTTGTTCTCGTGGATTGGTGGCCAACGGCCCTCAAGGGGAGGGAGAGACCCACAGCTGGCACCCAAACATGAGGCTCCTGGAATGTGCGGAGTTTGTGAGTACCACCCTCTCCAAGAGGGTAACGGCAGCTTTGCCTTAGCCATCCCACCCTTGTGGATCGGCAGTCTCTTTTCTTTCCTCCTTTTATTTTCGGTCTGAGTCTTCACGTGGAACCGTTAAAGATGAAGGAGAAATTGAGGCTTTCTGATCAGGGCTACCCCCTGATGTTAGCCAAAGGCTAATATGTTCCCCTAGGAATCGGCGTTTCACCTCCCTTTCCTTTTCTATCTTGAACACCCCTAGAAACATAAAATCCCCAAAGTTCTAAGGGATTTTCACACAAGCTTTGAATTCAACTTCTAAAATAACAAACTTCCTTAATCCGTTTTGTTATCTCGCCCCTTGGGGCACTCAAACTCAAGCTAAACCAGTTAGGTGAGAATTTAAATTGACCTGCCTCCAGGCAGGAGAAGGCACTCAGGCTCCAAGTGCCCCATAACGTAAACAAAAATAAAGGATTTAAAGCAGTGGGTGGCCGCAGAGCACTTAAAGAATTTAAGGCGGCTTGCATCATAGACAAACAGAAAAAAGATTTTAAAAGCCATTTTTTCCATAAACTTTTTCTTGAGGAAAGGGTTCGTCAGAGAGGACCACCCCACATGGATGGCTTTCTCCTGTAGTCCTCTGCGCCCCCACAGGCTTCCTGGTGAGAATTTAAATGGACATCCCCTGTGAGAAAAAAGGAGGGGTGGGGGAGTCTCTCTCTCTCTCTTTGCTTTACTTTCGATTACCGCCTTCGTGAGGGTCTGGATATGGTTTGTGGGCAACTGAAGCCTCTTGGTCAGAGCAACTCCCTGGTATTGGCTGAAAGCCCCCTGCCCTCTTTCCGGACCCCAACAGCCCTACTGGGTGTAGACAATAACCTTTACAACAATCATAAAAATCTGGTAATGCAGCAACCAGTTAAAAGTCACAAGGACTGTTGCCAGTTTCTTAAATCTGCAGCTAGCCTTGTGTCTGTCAAAACGTCTCAATCCCTGAGTGGCAGGCTGCCTCGGGAATGTTGAATCCTACTGACAACACTTCCTTTCTTTTCTATAATGGGGAATTCAGCATCATGTCAAAAAACCCTCCAAATTTGCTCCCTTAGAGCCCTACTTAAATAAAGAGGACTTAGGATTTCCCAAAAGGAAGGCTCAAAATTTTGGAATGAAGTATTTCAGTTTGCACCTTGGATCCTGTCGGCAGACATTTCTGACCCAGAGATCTGGAACCATGTTGCCTATCTGGCTCGTAAAAAGGAAATCCAAGAAAAACACCATTTGCCCCTTTCCTTCCTCCCCATAATAGCTGCCATCTGACAATGCTTAGGAAACTCACCTAAGACTGAGGAGAATTTACTAGACAGAAAACAAACAGGGGATAATAAAGGGGAGGGTTCAAACAATGAAAAAGACCCTAAAGATTGCCCAACAGCAGATTTGACAGCCCTAAAAAATAAAGCAAAAAATCCTGAAGATTGCCTGGTAACAGATTCAACAGCCCCCAAAATAAAAATTGACCAAGTTAGACAAAAACCACCCATCAACAAAAATAACTTTTACCCCCCTCTACCCCCCTACGAATCCTCATGGACTGATTTAACAGACCCAGATGTTAAAACCTGGACTCCAAAACTTCCAAAGATTCCCAGATAAATCCCCCTCCCCCTTCACCGCCAGTGCCACCATCTGTGGCACCATGCCCCACAGCCATTGAACAGCTCTGTAATCTCAGGGATAATGGGAGTTATTGCCCCCAGGATCCTCAGCCACAATGGCCTCAGGACCCAAAATCCTCACCTGTAGAGGCTTTCCCTGTTAACCTACAAATAACAAGACAACGTCCACTGGCTTGGTACCCCCTTCCGGCAGCAGACTTAAAAGAAGTACGCCAAACTGTCCGCGAGGATGGGATCCATGCTCCATGGACCAAATCTGTACTACAAATCTTTAATACTAACCTCCTAGCCCCCCAGGACTGGAGAGATATCTGTAGATCCACCCTCCCCAGTCCATTATTTGTACAATGGGAGGCTTTATTTAGAGATGAATGCCTGATGCAGGTTAAAAGGAATGACATACATAATCAACAACTAAGACCACAACAAGGGCAAGATCCACCACCTGGATTCATAGTTTGGAATTATGACCAACTGTTCCGACAGGGCAAATTTTCCACAGGAATCCAGCAGGCTGTAATTCCTGCTGGCTGTTTTGAACAGGTCTGCTTATGTGCACTACAGGCCTGGGACTGCCTAACTCCCTTGGTCACAGGGCCTGGAGAGACCTCTTCATTAACCTTCCTAAAGCAGAAACCAACTGAAACCCTCCCAGACTTTATACTAAGAGTACAGGCCAGTTTAGATAGAAAAATAACAGACCCTGCAGCCAAAGCAATGCTTTTAAACAACCTTGTCTGGGAAGGGATGACCCCTGAGCACAGACAAGCATCAGTACCACCCATCATGGTTAGATGGAGGGACCCCTTTGATGGACTCTGGAAAGGACCAGATCCATTGCTGACCACAGGGAGGGGATTTGTTTGTGTTTTTCCACAGGATCAACCAAAGCCTATCTGGGTTCCAGCCAGAATTGTCTGACACCTCCCCACCCACAAATAAGCTGGCTTGCATGACCCTGTCAGAGACAAAGAAAAGGAACCATAGACTGCCACCTAATGGGCTGTCAAAAACCCATAGAAATCATAATACACCCAAATGCTAGCAGATACAAAACTAACTAATATGTTTGCTTCCCTTTCCGACAGGCAGCTCCATCATGCCTCAAGGAAGTTGATGCATATGGGGGCTGCCACTATTTCAATCCCTGTAGGTTGGAACTAGCATTCATTGGGGGATATCAGGGTATAACAGGACAGGAAAGACCCATCTACCTAAAGGATAATAAGTATCTCTATGGGAACCATGACTATTCCCTAATATATGTTGCATATCCATGGGACGATCGCTGGCGTGTCAGAGTAACGGGAAAGTTCTGCCCAGGTGCATTCTCTAGCTACCCTACCACTGACTTTCATATCTCTTGACAGCTTGTGCCCCAGCTAAGCCCGTGCTAACTCATCATAATATTATTCTACAGGAAAAACAGAGGATCAGATAAGATCAACTATGTCCTGGAGCCAATACATTCAATATGTTGCTAACCTTCACCACCCACCCTAATGCCTCTTTTTCTTTTGTGCATCCAGCAATAGACCTTTACTGACAGCAGTACCAGTTAATACCACCCTTCTTTACCCAGAAACAAAAAAAGATTTCACCGACTCTCATCTGATGGATATTCCCTTATTCGAACAACTGGCTAACTATCCAATTTGTATTTCCAGCAAGAATAAGCGTACTCATTACAAATGCCTCACTAACATTACTCTCTCCAGGACAGCATGCGTCGCCCCTCCTCTTTTCCTATGGTGCAAAGGAAAAGCCCAACACTGTGTTAACTCCTCTTTGTCCACCTTTTGTACCCGTAATGATTCCTCCCCAGGTGTACCTATTCGAGGAAGAAGAGGCCACCCTACTCCTTCACACCCACCAGCAGAGAGAAATCTTCATCCCCCTGCTGGTGGGACTTGGACTCGCCCTCTCCCTGGGTGCTGGAGGTGCTGCGACTGCTGCTATTGTACAAACCCATCACCTGACAGGAGACTTTTGAGACGAGCTCGACCAGGCAATGGCATCCATGACTGACAGCCTTGAGTCTCTCCAACGACAAATGAACTCTCTTGCTGGGGTTGTGCTCCAGAACAGAAGAGCACTAGACTTAATAACTTCTGAACATGGGGGAACATGTGTAGTATTGGGAGAGGAATGCTGTTTTTTTTTGTAAATGAATCAAATATCGTTGAGACCAATGTTAATACTCTCAAAAAACTTCATAATGATCTATTTTCAAGATTTCAACCCACCAAACAATTAGGTTGGTTTAGTAACCCCTTGTTTTCATGGCTCCTACCCTTTGTTGCCCCCCTGATCATGCTGTGTGTCATTTTGATGCTTGCTCCCTGTTTCGTACAATTTCTTTGCTGACATATTACTACCATTGCAAAAATTACTACCAATCAGGTCATAGTCAATTATCAAACTTTGGATTCTCTCAAGATAGATGAGTTGGCTCTTAAAGCTTGTGATGACACTTCTCCATTGTAAAACAAAACAGGGGGAGATGTTGGGGGACCCTGCTGCTAAGGTTGTAGTCCACCATGTCTGGATAGCTCTAAGGGGCTTGGCGCTATATGGAAGGACTCCCTTTCTCAGCGGGGGCCTCCTGCTCTCTGACTGACTTACCTGGAAAGTGCCTTCAAGCACAGATGCCTGACCTTATTTCAAAAATGATCCTTGATCTTT
This sequence comes from Nannospalax galili, assembly GCF_000622305.1. Classification (NCBI taxonomy): domain Eukaryota; kingdom Metazoa; phylum Chordata; class Mammalia; order Rodentia; family Spalacidae; genus Nannospalax; species Nannospalax galili. Next base: position 3,459,198 of record NW_008355971.1, read on the forward strand.
GGCATAGTTACCTGCAATTAAACTGCCCCCAGGTTTTTTCTATATGATAATTAGGCATTGCCCTATAGTCGGATGATAGGATCCCCCTACCACATGCAAATAAAACATACTATGAGCACCTATCAGCTGAAGCTTTGGCAGCTGCCTCCACACTGTATTTTCCCTGACCCCCACTGAATAAACGGAGCTGTATCTCTGAATATGACTCCCTGGAAAGTCTTTTCCATTGTGCTTACTGGCTGTCCTGAACCCATTTGTCGCTTCTGCTCCCTTTGTCCTCATGGATCGGTGGCCAATGGCCCTTGAGGGGAGGGAGAGACCCACACCAGAGGTGCAGGGATGGTTCAATATATGCAAGTCAATAGACGTCATTAATCATATAAATGGACTCAAAGACGAAAAGCACATCATCATCTCAATAGATGCAGAAAAGGCTTTTGACAAAATTCAGCATGCATTTATGTTCAAAGTTCTAGAGGGAATTGAACTAGAGGGAACATACCTCAACATAATTAAAGCCATGTGCAACAAACCCACAGCCAACATCATTCTACATGGAGAAAATGTGGAAGCATTCCCATTAAAATCAGGAACCAGACAAGGATGTTTACCATCTCCACTCCTTTTTAACATAGTGTTTGAAACTTTTGCTAGAGCAATAAGACAGAAGGGAAATTAAAGGAGTACTAATTGGAAAAGAAGAGGTCAAGCTATCACTTTTTGCAGATGATATGATACTATACCTAAGAGATCCCAAAAGTTCCACCAGAAAACTCTTAGAACTGATCAACACTTTCAGTATAGTGGCAGGTTATAAATTTAACCTACAAAAAATCAGTAGCCTTTCTATATACCAATAACAAGTGATTAGAGAAAGAACACAGGGAAATGCTCCCACTCACAACTGATGCAAAAAATAAAATATCTTGGAATAAATCTGACCAAAGACACCAAAGATCTCTACAATGAAAATTTTAAATAGTTAAAGAAAGAGATTGAGAGGAGATGGAAGGACCTCCCATGCTCATGGATTGGAAAAATTAACATTGTGAAAATGACCATCCCACTGAAAGCAATATATAGATTCAGTGCAATCCCAATCAAAATCCCCATGACATACTTCATAGGATTAGGAAAAATTTCCTTAAATTCATATGGAAGCACAAAACACCCTGGATACCCAAAGCAACCTTGAGCACAAAGAGCAGTGCTGGGGGGATTACTATACCACATCTCAAAGTATACTACAGAGCTATAGTCATAAAAACAGCATGGTACTGGCACAAAAATAGACACATAGATCAATGGAACATCACTGAAGACCCAAACCTGAGTACACACAATTTCAGGCACCTGATATTTGATAAAGGTGCCAAGAACACACAATGGAGGAAAGACAGCATCTTCAACAAATGGTGCTGGAAAAACTGGATCTCCACCTGTAGAAGAATGAAACTAGATCCTTGTCTTTCACCTTGCACAAAAGTCAACTCCAAATGGATCAAAGACCTCAGTGTGAAACTGGAAACCCTAAAACTATTAGAAGAAAATATTGGCAGTAACTTACAAGATATAGGTGTAGGAAAGGATTTTCTAAATCGGACAAAAGTTGCTCAGGAATTAAGGTCAGCAACAAGAAGTGGGACCTCATTAAACTAAAAAGCTTTTGCACAGCAAAAGAAACAATAAAAAACATGAAGAGAAAACCCACAGAATGGGGAAAAATCTTTGCCAGTGACACATCTGACAGAGGTTTAACATCCAGAATATATAACGAACTAAAAAAACATAAAGTGAGAAAGGAAGTGACCCAATTAAAAGATGGGCTAGCTGGGCGTGGTGGCGCATGCCTTTAATCCCAGCACTTGGGAGGAGGAGGCAGGCGGATCTTTGTGAATTCAAGGCCAGCCTGGTCTACATAGAGAGTTCCAGGACAGCTGGGGCTACAGGGAGACCCTGTCTTTGCAAACTTGTGCAATCTCTATGGAAAACAGTGTGGAGAACTCTTCCAAAACTAAAAAGAACCTACCATATGACCCAGTTATACCACTCCTTGGCATATACCCAAAGGTGTCTCCTATTGTAGAGACACTTGTACAATTATGTTTGTTGCTGCTCTTTTCACAATAGCTAAGAGATGGAAGCAACCTAAGTGTCCCTCAACTGATGAGTGGTTAAGATGTGTATATTTGCACAATGGAGTTCTACTCAGCAGTAAAGAAAGATGAAATAATGAAATTTGCAGGTAAATGGATGGATCTAGAAAGTGTTATACTAAGTAAAGTAACACAGACTCAGAAAAATAAAAGACATATGTTCTCCCTCATTTGTGGATTCTAGCACCGCTTCCTTTTAAATTCCATGTGCTTTTAATGAGATGATGCTGGAGTGTAAGGAGCTGTTGATTTCCTATCTTGCTTTCAGATAGCTCCCCCACTTCAGGCCACTTCCCTTGTGGATGAAGGTTCTGTATTGACCATGGAGGCAGTGCCCCATGTTCGTGCAGGCTTGTGTGATGGATTTCACCCAGTCTTATTACTGTGCATCCTCAACTCCTCTCACTCTGAGACAAGAGTTCTCCTATAGCCCTTCAGGGAAGAGTCCCACGAGTGCTGAGATTACTGTAGAGGTGTGGCAGAGACCTCTACGAACAGTTTTATTATTTGTGTGTATGTGTTTTCTAGCATTTTGGATTTTTTAAAAAATATTTTATTATTTTTATTTTACGTGTATATGTGTACTGCCTGCATGTAGGTAAGTGCACCTGTGTTGTGCAATGCCCGTGGAGGTCAGAAGAGGCTGTCAGATACCCTGGGACTGGAGTTATGGACAGTTTTTAGCTTCCAAGTGGGTGCTGGGATTCGAACCTGGGTCTTCTTCAAGAACAACTGGTGTTCTTAACTGCTGAGCCATCTCTCCAGCCCCAATGTTTTGGATTTTTCAAAAAAAGATAAACTGGTCTTGAACTTGCTCCGTAGCTGAGAGTGACTTTGAGATGCAGGCAAATCCATCTATGTCTGAGCAAAAGAGGGAAGATCTTCCATGGCAAGTTAATCTCTGCATGATCCATTGGAGCAAGGCTGATGGAGAGGATCCTCTTTTCTCTGCCTCCCAAGTGCTGGGGTTACAGCTATGCCCAAATATCGCAGTGTAATAATAGTTTTATTATGTATGATGGACAGGAGGCTTCCCCAAACCTGTATGTTCTTTTTTTAAACTTTAAAATTTTTATTTATTATTTTTATTTTACGTGTATGTATGTATTGCCTGCATGTAGGTAAGTGCACTCCTGTCGTGCAATGCCTGCAGAAGTGAGAAGAGGCTGTCGGATCCCCTGGGACTGGAGTTACGGACAGTTGTTAGCTGCCATGTGGGTGCTGGGATTTGAACCCAGGCCTTCTGCAAGAACAACCAGTGATCCCTGTGTGCTCTTAACATGTTGTTTTCCCGCTGTTAGCTTGAACTGGATTCTCCTTTGCTGTTATGTCACTCTCACGAGTGCTTGGCTACCCAAAGAGAAAGTCCTACCAAACAAAGGCTCTAGACATGCTGACAGTTGCACAAGGGGAATCCAGGCCCTCTGAAAAACTTAATGCTGTGTACCCATTCCAAAGAAGCTGAAGTTCATCAATCCTTCCATCATTTGCAAAACCAACTGCAGACCCACCATGGTGGCTCATGCCCCAGCACTTGGAGGCTACAGAACCAGACCCTGTCTCAAAGCAAGCAGACAAACAGCCCAACTAAAGCTAACTAACCACCTAGGACATAACTCCTGGAATTCTACAGTGTTTTCTGTATGGTGTCTTTGAGGGGAAGCTCAGGCAGTAAGCCATTTAGGGATTGTTTTTGGTCTTTGTCTGTGCACCTGTATTTATCATAGGTGTGGATTTTGTTTGCTCTGTTTCATATAGGTAAAAGGAACTTGCAGGTCACTCCAACTTTGCTTTCCCACTTATAGGTCATGGAGGAAGAGGTAGGTATGTAAGATTATGCAAGCCAGGTAGGGAAGTGGACTATAGGGATCCCTTCCTCACTCCATCCTTCCCCTCTTCCTCTTTCTCCTCCTCCTCTTCCTCATCCTCCTCTCTCCCCTCCTCTTCTTCCTCCCCCACCTTCTCCCCCCACTTCCTTTTTCTCTTTTGTGCTATGATAGAACCCAGGGTTTCCTACATGCTAAGCACATGCTCCACCACCGAGCTATACTCCCAGCCCCTCACCTTGATTTCTTTCTATAAGTAAGTCATGGAGTGACTTAACCATTCCTTGACCTGCCAGCTTAGTGTTTTCCCCAGTAGGCTCGAGTGCAAGCTGGGGCCTTAAAAGCCAGGCATTGATAAAGGAATCTAAGTTGTTGTCCAAAGTACTGAAAGAATCTGACCCTGGCCTAGAGCCAAACCCCTTAAGCTCTTATAGAAACCCCAGAGCTGCCTCCCCCCGCTTCCCTCCCTGCTGACACACCTAGGTATAATGTCCTTTCTCCCTTATTTATACATGACTAGAAGCTGGAGGGTAAATACACCCCTGAACATCTTCTCTGAATGGATCTCCCTGGCAATTAATACTTCTTTGGTATTTCAAGGGGCCTCAAATTGGCAGGGCCCTCCTTTGTGGAAATTCCCACACCTCTGATTTTGGGGCAAATGTATTCACTAGATATGAGGGAGCTAAGCATATTGCCACACACTGCTTCAAAATGGTTTACAATTTACCAAAACTGTATGAGAATAACAGACCTTCTCTTTCTCTTTCTCTGCTTTTATTTTTTTGTTGTGCTGGGCATTGGAACCAAGGCCTCATGCATGCTAGGCAAGCACCACTGTATTATTGAGCCACACCCCAGCCCCTCACTGGGGGATTCTAGGCAGGTGCTCTCCCCCCGAGCCACACCCCAGCCCCTCCTGGGGGTATTCTGGGATTGTCTTCTCCCACCGAGCCACCCCCCAGCCCCTCCCGGGGTGATTCTAGGCAGGTTCTCTCCCACCGAGCCACCCCCCAGCCCCTCCCGGGGTGATTCTAGGCAGGTTCTCTCCCACCGAGCCACCCCCCAGCCCCTCCCGGGGTGATTCTAGGCAGGTTCTCTCCCACCGAGCCACCCCCCAGCCCCTCCCGGGGTGATTCTAGGCAGGTTCTCTCCCACCGAGCCACACCCCAGCCCCTCACTGGGGGATTCTAGGCAGATGCTCTACCACTGAGCATCACCCCTAGCCCCTCATTGGGGACTTCTAGGCAGGTGCTCTACTGCTCAGCTATATCCTTAGGTGCTCTCTGTTTTAAAAACATTTTTCTTGTTGTTCTTTCAAGACAGGGTCTCCCTAAAGCCCCAGCTGGCCTGGAACTCACTATGTAGACCAGGCTGGCCTTGAATTCACAGAGATCCACTTGCCTCTGCCTCCTGAGTGCTGGGATTAAAGAATCCAGCACCATGCCTGGCTTGTTTTTAAAATCTTAAACTGCAAGGTTAACTATTCCTGAGAAAAGAAACTACAGACACGAGTCATCAAAATCAAGGAACAGTAACCTTTTTTCTAGATTTACTGAGCTCACAACGTCTGATGACCTCCAGAGATCAGCATGTACACCGTCTAACATATAGCACACAACTTGCAAACCTGTTATTTAACTAAAAGCAGAATTACAGATCATTTAAACATGCAAGATAATAATTAATTTATCTAAATAATTAAGTAAACTGGCCTGGGAAATGGAGACTGATTATTTTCAGAAGGATGTTCCAAAGAAAAGAAGGAAAAGTTTGTAGAACTCAGCATCATTGTCCACATGGTGCTGGTTTTACATGCATGCAAAATACAAGAATTATAGGTTCACAGAGGTTTGTACTAAGGTACCAGAAAGTTGCCGAGGCCAGGCAGTGTGTGGCAGGGTTAGATTCCTTCAAGGGGGTTCTGAGAGGCTATGGTATGAAGTTATGAAGGTGAAGCCTGAGTTGTCATTAAATATCAGGTTGTTGGAGGTTTAAGGACTGTAGACTATCTCCCAAGGAAGGTTGCAGGCATGAAATGGAGCTAGCCTGAGAGAAAGGCTAAGTAAGCTGAAGATAGAAGAATTGGAGGGCTCAAGCCCATTGGAGCACAGGTGATGCAATCCTGAGTTCCAGATGCTGGACATGGAGCTGCAGGATTTGGTATTTGCCCTGCTGGATTTCAGTCTTGCTTTGGTATGGTCTTTCTGTGTTATGTCCTTATTCCTCCCTTTTGGAATGGGAATATTTTATTCTAGGTCATTGTGTGTTGGAAGTATGTAACTTGTTTTTTGATTTAATAGGGTCTCACAGTTAAGCGTATGTGTCTTGGATTGGAGAGATGGCTCAGTGGTTAAGAGCACTGGCTGCTCTTGCAGATGACCTGGGTTCGATTTCTAGCACCTACATGGTGTCTAACAACCACCTGTAACTCCTGTTCCAGGGATCCAACACCTTCTTCCGGCCTCTGCAGGCATTGTATGACATGGGGGCACCTACCTAAGTGCAGGCAATACACTCATATACATAAAATAAAAATAATACATAAAATATTTTTAAAAAAAGAATGTGAGTCTTTGAGGAGACTCTGCCTGCATTTACACTTTAAAAAATTTTTATTTATTTATATATTTTTATTTTATGTGTATGAGCAGTTTGATTGCATGGTTGTAAGTGCATCTGTGCATGCATTGCCTGTAGAGACCAGAAGAGGGTATCAGGTACCCTGGAACTGGAGTTATAGACAGTTTTTGGCTACCATGTAGATGCTAGGGACTGAACCCAGGTCCTCTGGAAGAACAGCCAGTGTTTTTAATCACTGAGTCATCTCTCTGGCCCCTGTACTTACACTTTAAAAAACAATTTAAATGTTTTATTTTCTGAGAATTTCATACCTGTATTTGAGTTGTTTCCATCTTTCCTGCTGCCTTCAACTCCTCCCATGTCCCCCTACACTCCCTGTCAATTTTGTGGGTTCATCTTTAATGATTATTGCTCTATATACATGTAACCTACACTTAACTTTTGAACAATTTTTGTTAAATTTTTAACTGTTAAGCTGTCAAGACTTTGGGGACTTTTAGAGATGGACTAAATGCATTTTGCATGATGAAGTGATGAACGAAATTTTATGGCTCAAGGGTGGAATGTTGTGATTTTAAAATGATGATTTTGCTGTCTAGTTGACAAGGTGTGGAACTGTGACAGTCAATCTTTTAAGAATTTTATTATTTTTATTTTATGTGTATGAGCATATTGCCTGCATGTGTGTAAGTGCATCCGTGTTATGCAATGCTTGTGGAGGTCAGAAGAGAGTGTTGGAGCCTCTGGAACTGGAGTTACAAACAGTTCTTAGCTTCCATGTGGGTCCTGGGAATCGAATTCAGGTCCTCAACAAGAGCAGTCAGTGCTCTTAACTGCTGACCCATATCTCCTGCCCCTTGATAATTAATCTTGATTGTTACTTGATAGGATTTAGGATCACCTGGTGGACAGACCTCTGCATGTGTCTGTATGTTTCTAGAGAGGTTTAACCAAATAAATTGTTATGGTGCCAAGCTGCCTTCTATATATTTATACTTCTACCCATAGACATGTGTGGCTCCCGGCTGTACTCAGAGAAGCCTCTCTTTCCAATGAACCCTGGTGAATGCAGACACATGGCTGCCCAATAGTAAGTGACAAAAGAATGGATAGTGGTGGAGGGCTCAGCTGTAAGCAGACCATGTACATCACCCCCTAAGGTTCAGGGAACATTGCTGAAGAGGGGGCAGAAATAATATAAGAGCTGGAAGATAAGGAGAATGGTTGTGAGGTGTGGCCTTCTGTGCTTGGCACATCGAATGCAGTCACAAACTCACAGCAGCTGTGGCTGCCTGCAATGGGCCTACACAAGACTGGGCCTATCAACACTCAGCCATGGATCAGGAAATGCCTATGGGGCCTATCCCTCCCTGATGAACTATTGGCTACTGGTGGATTCTGGGGAAGGGGCAATCACTGTCTTCAGTGTATGTGTCTAGGAGCCCACTAGGTTCCAGTGGCTAATTCCAAATCTGTGGTCACATATATGATCCTGGTTAAACTCAGTGGGTACATCCCTTCCCCCAAATCAAACAAACCCAAAGCCACAAATGAAACCAAAACACCCCCTTGCTCAACAAAAACCAAACAATTCCCAAGAAAACAAAACAAGACCAACACAACAGAGAAATCATGAATGTGGGGAGGGCACTGGTAGGGAGGAGGGGATAATAGGTAGTGGAGGAGATTAGAGGGGGTTATAATAATCAGAGTGCATGTGGTTCATGTATGAAAGTGTCAAAGAACAAAGTCAATATGTATTAGCCAGTGTTCTCCAAAGAAACAGAACCGGTAGAATGAATATATATGTACAGAGATTTATCAGCTTAGCTCACAGGATAGAGTCTGAGTAGTCCAACAATGGTTGTACCACACTGGAGAGGCTGAGACTTCGTAGTCGCTCAGTCCATGAGGCTGGATGTCTCAGTAGTCCCAATCTGGCCTCAAGGTCTGATAAATTCCAAAAGATTGGCTAGTCTTCAGTCTACAGCAGCAAGACGAACTCACTAGCGAGAGAGAAGGCAAGCAGCAAGAAGCCAGGCCTTCTCCTCTGCTATGGCCTTTTATACAGGCTGCCATCAGAAGGTAACACCCACATTTAGGGTGTGTCTTCCAGCTTCAGATGATCCAATTAAGAAGATCTCTCTCATTTCAGTTAATCCCAGATCCAGTCAAGTTGACACCCAGGATTAGCTATCACAAGTCCACCCCTTGTCAACTTGATACCCAGTAGCATCTCTCTATGTCATGCTTAATTTTCAAATGGAAACAATGTTGAGGTCATAATTTCACCTAACATGATATGACTATCCCATCATACAATGACCAATGTGCGGTCGCCACCAGCGGTGGCCGCGCCTCCGTTCTCTTGGGTGCTGCTCCTTCATTCTCATGGGCGTTGAGGCTGCTCCTCCGCTCACCCTGGGCTGAGGCCGCTCTTCTGCCTGCCCTGGGCTGAGGCTGCTCTTCTGCTCACCTGGTGCTGAGGCAGCTCTTTTGCTTGCCCTGTGCTGCCTCCTGTCATCTCTGCTTCTGCCCAGTCACAGACCCCAGGGCTGGTGAGGAGACTGTGTCAGCGGAGCCACATTCAGACACAGGAGACCAGGTTCAGTGACACACATCTGCTTGATTGTAGAAAGGCACAAGCTTATATAGGGGTAGTGGTCCAATCACAGCATAGCAAGTAGGATACCTTATTAGCATAACAGGTTTAGCATCCTATCACAGTACAGCAAGTAGGATACCTTATTAGCATAACATGCTTAGCGTCCTATTAGCATAACAGACTTAATGTTCTATCACAGAATAGAGGGTAGGATGCCTCATTAGCATACTGGGTTTCAGATTACAGATCCTGGATTCCTGGAAACCACGTGACCCTGACAGTTGCAATATCACCCTAGGCTCAAGCCTGTCTCCCACATCTCCCCCTTTTTTTATTTTTAAAGGTGAGGTATAAAGCATATTGATATCGGTCCAGATACATCAAGGCAAAGTACAATGGCTCAGGGGGTCACTGTATCAAGAGCTCCCTCCCTCAAGATGGCAAGTTTTCTTAAGAACAGGTGGTGCCAACTCCATGCCAACCAGTGGGAGTCGAGGTTCTTTGCCTTGGCATTGTTGTCCCCACCTCAAGGGTCAGCCAGCATAATGGACTGTACCTGTCTTAGGTTGTCCTGTCTGTCAGGATCTTACCCATCACTGACTACCAGTCCTCTAAGGGTGAGTCCCTTTGTGTAGTTTGGCAGAGGGAGAGGCAGTACATCCAGTATTGGCTTTTTTGAAGGCCTCCTGAGGGGTCAAGAATTTGTTGAAACCCATCGTAGGCCACTTATTTGTTGGTAAGGGCAAGGAACAGTGGGTCCTTGTATTTTGGAGACATACCTGGCAAGATCTGGACCAGTAATGGCTATAGTCTCTGCTTGTGAAGATACTCAAGGTCGTCCCAGGTTATCAGCTGTGTTGTTGGAGCCGGTTGCTTTCATGATCTGTGTCACCAGGTCGGTCTCTTGGTGGTTGAGAGGTGTGTCACTTTCTCCAGGGTCAGGGCTGCCATCTCCAGGGTTGGTGGTTGTGGAGGGAGGCTTTCCATAGTGGGCAACTCTAATGTTTTGAACTGGGATCTAAATCAGGGCTGGAACATTATCTGGAAAGAGACAAGCATAGCCTCACCCTTGCATTAACAACAGGTGTCAATAATATGATGGATATATTTGAGCTTGTCAAAGGAAAGAAAGTGAATAATGTCTGTCTGCCAGATATTATTAGGGCAGGTGCAAGACCAATGATCCTGTCCTCCACAAGCCCAACATTTGTCTTTGTCTATCTCGGCCTGTGGCTGGTGAGCCGCCAGTGCCTCAGCAAGAGCTGTGGCATGAGCTCAAGTGGTCCCCACATCCCAACAAGCTAGAATTAATTTAGAGATATCCTTGTGTCTAACGGGTCCTATGGCAAGGCAACACTTGGTAGAGCAGCCTTCACATTTAAGATTCTTGAGCAAAACATCTGCGGCCCCCCAATGGTTGATTTTCCTATTAACACTTTGTTGACACCTTTTAATGAAGTCAGAGAAAGGCTCACCTGTTTTTGTATCAATCTGGTCAATTTGGTATCCTCATGAGTCAGCATACTTTGGAAAGCACAGAGCACGCAAAGCCATACTTGTTCAAAGTAGCAAGGAGGTCCCTGTGCCTGGGCTTGTGGGGTTTCAAAACTGCCATGCCCTACCAAGGTGTCAAACCCGATGTTTTGGACATTGGCATGTCTATTGCTCTCTGCCTGTTGTTCACATTCGACATGATAAGCAGCCTTCCATAAGAGAAAATCACCTCCTTGTAGACAGGCATGGGTGATATTCTGCCAATCATAGGGGGTGTTGGCCGCATGGCTGATTGTATCTAGTAGCTGACCAAACCAAGGAGAATGAATGTCATCCTCAATGGCTGCCTTACACAGCTTTTTAAAAGTATCATGAGAATATGGATTCCAGACATTAGGGTTCTGGAGTTGCTGATTGACGGTAACTGGGAAAAACTGTGGAAAATCGCCCATTGTATCATAGGAGAAGGGCTTAGGCGGGGGGGCGGCTTCCAGTCCTCCTCTAGAAGGGAGGGGTAGATGGACTGGGGGGAAACTTCCTTAGAGCTAGTGCAAGATGGTGGAAAGTAGCCATAACCCCGTAATGGTGAAGCGGAGGCTGCCTTAACTTCCTGTTTTTCATCCAAGCCAATACAAGACGGCAGAGGGTAGCCACCGCCCCGTAATGGTGGGGCAGGGGCGATCTTGACTTCCTGATTTTCATCAAGGGGACCATCAGAACCTAATTTCTCACTTTTTGCCTCATCAGCAGTCATCATTTCAGCATCAGAAGAGAAACCAGTTAGTGTGGCTTTGACTGGAAACACCTGGGACAAGCTGTCCCCACTATCCTGTTGCTTTATTTGTTTATCTAAGTTTTTTAGTATGAGATTATTCTGCTCAGGGGCATCAGGGGGAACTCCCTGAAGCAAGGCCAGAATGGCAGTCACAATGGGGTAGAACGGCCCAGATAATAGACGCCCCTCCCTTACTCCTTTCTGGCCATGAATTGCACATGAGCCCATTGCTCTGGATCCCAACAGCAGGAACTGTAAACCAAGGAGCAAGAGCTAGCACTTCATCTAATACCTTAGTTACTTCCTTCTCTATTACCCTAATTTGCCTACTCCTGAGGAGAGAAACCAGTGCAGCAGCACAGGGGCCGGCAACAGCTGGATGACTATTCCCCATACCAGAGGTCACTCACCCTGCAAGATGTACCCAGAAGGACTCAGGAGCCATTCAGAAAGATGATCGGTGGAGACAGGAATGACACACCAAACTGAAGACTGCAAGCCAGAAGAAGCACAGGAGAACGAAAGTGGCGAGCGCCCACGAAAGAGTCACTGGCAAGGGGGCTTTGGATGCCCAAAGTGTTAAAGCCCAAGTATTACAGCCTCATGGGTCAGGCTTTTCGAGCCCCATGTTGGGTGCCAGCTGTGGTCACCGCCAGTAGTGGCCGCTCCTCCGTGCTCGTGGGTGCCGCTCCTTTGTTCTCATGGGCGTTGAGGCTGCCCCTCCACTCACCCTGGGCTGAGGCCACTCTTCTTCTCGCCTGGTGCTGAGGCAGTTCTCTTGCTTGCCCTGCGCTGCCTCCTGTCACCTCTGCTTCTGCCCAGTCACGGACTCCAGGACTGGTGAGAAGACTGTGTCAGCGGAGTCGCATTCAGACACAGGAGACCAGGTTCAGTGACACAGGTCTGCTTTATTGCAGGAAGGCACAAGCTTATATAGGGGTAGTAGTCCAATCACAGCACAGCAAGTAGGATACCTCATTAGCATAACAGGTTTAGCATCCTATCACAGTAAAGCAAGTAGGATAGTGTATTAGCATAACAGACAGCATCCTATTAGCATAACAGACTTAATGTCCTATCACAGAATAGCTGGTAGGATGCCTCATTAGCATAATGAGGTTCAGATTACAGAGTCTGGATTCCTGGAAACTACGTGACCTTGACAGTTGCAATATCACCCTAGGCTCAAGCCTGTCTCCCACACCAATGCATTATATATCTTAGAGTAGGCAATAAGGTCTTCAAGGAATGCTTAGTCCTTTAGTATCTCATAACCCAATATGATCATATAGGTTTACAACACTTAACCACTTAACACTTATCTCAGTTACACATTCAAAAAAGAATAACACAAGTATCTGCTTAACATATGTGTATACATGCACAAGCCTATTCTTAACCAAATAGGACAAAAATACTCATGTAAATTGCAATCGATGTTTTTCAACGGGTCACGTGGCCTAAGTTGGTATTTGTAACTACCTTCCTCTACTACCCATTCTGCATTTCCTCCACCATCAGGAAGCACCTGTGCAAAATACTCATGTCAGTTACAATCTACGTTTCTGCAACTGGTCACATGGCCTAATTTGGTATTTGTAACTACCTTCCTCTACGACCCATTCTGTATTTCCTCCACCATCAGCAAGCACCTCTGCAGGTCTTGGCTCGTTCCCTGGAGGAGTGACCCATACTTTCATCCCTGAAGGGTCTGGGCCATTTGTTGTCCTGTCTGGCTTGGGTTGTTGCAGTTTCCCATTGACCTTAATCACAGGACATGGTAACACCAAAAGTCACCCTAAGGAATCTCCTGCCTTCCAGATATAATCTTCATTACCTCCATTGTGGAGAACAAGTCCAATTTCCCCCTGGTAGTCTGGGTCAATCACCCCTCCTAATACTGTTATTCCTTTCTTAGCCTGCTGACTTAAGGGCATCAGAAGTCCAAAGTGGCCAGGGGGAAGTCTTAGCTTCCAGTTCAATGAAATATTTATTGTGTCTCCTGGCAGAAGCCCTCCCTCCTCTGGAACCAAAACTTCTAAGCCATCAGAGTGCAATGTTGAGGGTACAGGAAGCAAAAGTTTTCCTAGTGGGTCACTAGGGGTGATAGTGAGTAGAATCATTCCCACTTCCACCCCTTGATTCCTGGACCTGTGAATCCTGGCTATAGGAGAAACTGTACCATATATTGGATGCTGATTCAAAGCATACACTGCCTTCTGGAGGACCCTGCCCCAGCCCTCCAGGCTATTGCCACCTAATTAGTGCTGTAACTGTGTTTTTAGGAGGCCATTCCATCATTCGATCAAGCCAGCTGCTTCAGGATGGTGGGGAACATGGTAAGACCAGTGGATTCCATGACCATGGGCCCACTGTTACACTTCTTTGGCTGTGAAGTGAGTTCCCTGGTCAGAAGCGATGCTGTGTGGAATAACATGACAGTGGATAAGGCATTCTGTTAAGTCCCTGGATAGTAGTTTTGGCAGGAGGATTACGTGCAGGAAAGGCAAATCCATAACCAGAATAAGTGTCTATTCCTGTAAGGACAAACGCTGTCCCCTCCAAGATGGAAGTGGTCCAATGTAGTCAACCTGCCACCAGGTTGCAGGTTGGTCCCCACAGGGAATAGTGCCATATTGGGGGCTCTGCTGTTGGCAGATCTGGCACTCAGCAGCAGCTGTAGCCAGGTCAGCTTTTGTGAGTGGGACTACATGCTGTCGAGCCCATGCATAACCTCCATCTCTGCCACCATGGCCACTTTGTTCATGGGCCTATTGAGCAATGACAGGGATAGCTGAAGAAAGAGGCTGACTATCCACAGAGCGGGTCATCTGATGTACTTGATTATTGAACTCATCTTCTGCTGAAGCCACTTTTTGATGAGCATTTACATGAGACACAAGGATGTTCACATCCTTTGCCCATTGGAAGAGATCTATCCACATACTTCTTCCCCAAATGTCTTTCTCACCAATTTTCCAATCATGCTCCTTCCAAGTCCCTGACCATCCAGCCAAACCATTGGCTACAGCCCATGAATCAGTATATAATCGCACTTCTGGCCATTTCTCTTTCCAAGCAAAATCCACGACCATGTGCGCTGCCCGAAGTTCTGCCCACTGTGAAGACTTTCCTTCCTTCAGGGTTGTTCCAGAAATTGGCTGTAATGCTGCAGCTGTCCACTTCTGAGTAGTGCCTGCATAGTGTGCAGAACCATCTGTAAACCAAGCTCTAGTCTTCTCTTCCTCAGTCAACCAATGATAGGGCACACCCCATGAAGTCATAGGTGCGTGCTTGAGAACAGGAGGCATCGTAATGGGAGTAGGAACCATAGGCATTTGGGCAACTTCTTCATGTAGCTTGCTTATGCCCTCCGGGCCTGCTCGGGCCTGACCACGTATACACCACTTCCATTTGATAGTGGATTGTTGCTGTGCATGTCCTACCTTATGGCTTGGGGGGTGGGGTCAGATAGCATCCAGCTCATGATGGGCAGCTCTGGTCTCATGGTGACTTGGTGGCCCATTGTCAAATGTTCAGTGTCCACTAAGGCCCAATAGCAGGCTAAGAGCTGTCTCTCCAAGGGAGAACAGTTGTCTGCAGATGAAGGCGGAGCCTTACTCCAAAATCCCAATGGCCTCTGCTATGATTCCCCTATGGGGGCCTGCCAGAGACTCCAGACAGCATCTCTATCTGTCACTGATACCTCAAGCACCATCGGGTCTGCTGGATCATATGGTCCAAGGGGCAGAGCAGCTTGTACAGCAGCCTGAACCTGTTGAAGGGCCCATTCCTAGTCCAGGCCCCACTCAAAGGTAGCTGCCTTCTGAGTCACTTGATATGTGGGTCGTAGCAATAGAGAATCTCACTCAGTCAACGAATTTCCAGACTTGAGACAATTTACAGACCCAGAACCCCTTGAATGAAGGGAAGGCCAGGTGCCCTTGAGGAAGGACCTTGTCACAGTACCAAAGAGTTATGCTGTTTGCCTTTAATTGAATTTATTGTGTGATGGTGTCTGGTCAATCTACCAAGCATCACACTATAGGGAAAACTGACTCTTCTCCCAGCATCTATCAATTGCCAATAGATCCTCAGTTAGGTCTGGGGCTTCCTGCCCACCTCCGCCATCCATGCTGGGCCCCTGTCTGGCTCCTGTTTGCTTCCGTTATTTTCTCTTTGCATTTAACCCTTAACATTGTAAACATTTTATTAGAATATAATGCCTGATTTTTCCTGAGTTGCTGGCAAATTGCTCGGTTCTGATCCTTTTGACCAAGCTAAGGCGGCTTTGGGGTGAGGCCCTCAGTTCATCCATGACTTGGCATGGAGTGAGCACCCTAGTCACTTGGTTTCTGGGTTCACTTGCATCTTCTCTGTGTTCATGCCGCCCAAGGATGAGTTTGCCTCATGGAGAATAGGGGCAATGCCCTCATTAAAGCAGCTGGTGTAAATGTGGAAATTGTGAGTTTGTTTGCTTGCAGAAGCCTTAACTAATGGGAACCATCTGAGCTGCATGTGTTCTGTAAGTCCTGGTGGACTTGTTTGGGTGGCAGGTGCTGAGCCAGTGGGAGGTCCTCAACTCCCATTACTACTGCCAAGAAGGAAGAAGTAAAGAAAGAAGAACTTGAGGAGTTCGATGATAACCCCTGCTTTGGTCTTTGGGACTAAACATAATGAAATAGTGCTGAGCTGCTAGGCCAGATATGGTGGCTAATCTTAGTGTTCCTAGGAGGCAGAGGCAGGGGCATCCAAGTTCTAGACCGGTCTGGGTAATTCTTTAAAAAGACTTTTTTTGTTTTCATTTATGTGTACCCTCCCCCCTCTGTGTTGTCTATCTCTGTCTCTCTCCCTCCCCCTCTCTCTGCCTTCTTCCGTCCATCCTTCCCTCCTGTGACTCCCTCCCTGTGTTTGTGTATGTGGGTGTACATACCCATGGGAGCTAGAAGATTGTGTTGGATTCCCTGAAGTTGGATTTACAGGTGGTTGTGAACTGCCGGACATGGGTACTGGGAAACAGATTCTGGTTCTCTGCAAGAGCAGCAAGCACTCTTAACTGCTGAGCTGTCTCTCCAACCCCCCGGGCTATTTTCCTGAAGGGCTCCCAGAACGGTGCTTGACCTGGGAGGAGTGCTCAGTGTGTGCAGCTGCTATGATCTCTGCAGCCACTGACAGTTTTAAAGCTCTAGCCCACATGATCATGTGTTTGGCTTTTACAGTAAATGAAGGATCCATGGGCATCATTATTCCCAAAATTCATGAGGATCTGGGCAAAGCCCTAACAAAAATCTATACCTCATCCGCTTGAACCCTAAGAATGTCAGAGAGCTGAATTTGGCTCATTTGCTAAATGGGGATGAATAATACTGGTTTAGACATGTAAGATCCTGGGAGATGGAAGGTGATCCCTCTGATTGTTCCCTCACGCTATTTGCAGCCACACCTGCTTTCTCTGTTAGCTTTAGGACTACAGGGATTAACCTTTATTCTCTTTTCTCTGTCACCTCCCCCTGTGTGTGTGTAGCTTTCCAACCACAAACCCTCCCTCTCCAAACAAAACAATCTTCGTACAAGCTTGTTATCTCCTTCCTCACAAGCTGTGGCTTCAGATATTTGCCATTGCTGGTGGGAAGGACTCTCACTTTCTTGGGGTAGACTTGCAACCATGGGAATGCCGTGGTGTTGCCAGTAAACATGAGCACAGAACAATCTCAGGTTCTAAATTTTTGGATGTCTCTGATTTTAATATCTTGGGAATCAGAGATTCTCAGATTCCTATATTTTCTTTGTTTTTATTATTTTAAAGATTTCAGGCTAGAGAGATGGCTCAGTGGTGAAGAGCACATATTGCTCTTCCGGAAGATCTGAGTTTGATTATCAGCACACATATCAGGTGGCTCACAACTGCCTGTAACTCCAACTCTAAGGGATTTGAAGACATGTGCACACACATACACATAACTTAAAAATAAATGCAGAGAATAAGAGACTGCAGAGTGTGTGTCCCTGGATAGGACTCCTATATTAAATCTCACCCACCCAGGACTCAGGGTCCATTGCAGAAGAGGGGACAGAAAGATTGTAAGAGCCAGAGGTATTGAATGACTATAAAGAAACAGAGTCTTCCAGGCTTCTGGGAACTTACTCACATGAACTCTCAGCAATGGTGACAGCATGCATAAGACCCATGCAAACTCAAACCAGACAAAACCCAGCATAGAACTGGGGAAATGGGTAGAAGGCCCCAACCTTAGCTGAAGAACTATTGGCAGCTGGTCACAGCTGGTTGAGGGAGAGTTGGTCTTCTTTAAGAGAGTGGGGCTAAATAGGCTGATCAGGCTTCAGTGGATGAACTCACACAGAGGGACATCTGGGGACACAAACTTGACTCGATAGGCTTTAACATATATGACTGAATGAATGTAATCTGGTGGGGAGGTGCAGACAAGGGACGGGGGTCTAAATATGATTAAGATACATTGTATGAAATGCACAAAAATTCAATAAAATATAGGTTCTACATGTGAGAGAAGATGTCACACTTGTTTTTCTGAATTTGGCTTATTTTACTTAACATGATGATCTTTATTTCCATATATCTTATTTTAAAGAACAATTTCATTTTCTTTGAATAAATCTCTCTCTCTCTCTCTCTCTCTCTCTCTCTCTCTCTCTCTCCTCTCTGTTTTAGCTTCCCAAGTGCTGGGATTACAGGTATGAGCCACCATGCTTGGCTTCTATTGTGTATATATAACACATTTATCTATCTATTCATCTGTTGATGGAGATATCAGATTTCTTTTTTATTATTTGAAACAATTTTTTTATTTAGAAAAATTTATTCATGTGTATCTGTGTGTATATGCCACACACTATTCATGTGCATATGTGTGCAGGTGCCTGCAGAGGCCAGAAGAGGGGTGTCAGATCTTCAGGAGCTGGAGTTACATGTGGTTGTGAGCTGCCCAATGTGAGTGCTGGGAACTGAACTTGGATCCTTTGCAGGAGCAGCAAGCACTCTAACTGCCAAGTCATCTCTCCAGCCTTGACCTTTCAGATTCTTATTAAATAATAAAATTTTGTTTTTAAGAGTCAAGTGTTTGGGGACAGCTGGAGAGATGGCTCAGCACTTAAGGGCACTGGTTGCTCTTGCAAAGGACCCAGGTTTGGTTTTTAGCACCCACATGGCAACTAAGTAAGTCTCCAACTTCAGTTCCCGGGAATCCAATGCCCTCTTCTGGCCTCTGTGGGCATTGCATGACATGGGCACACTTACATAGATGCAGACAGAACACTCATACATGTGGAAAAAAAAATCTTAAAGAGTTAAAGGATGTCTCTCTCATTAAGAAGAATTAAAAAATGTTATCTCATGAATTTTTCAAGGGGTGAAGTGCCTGATGACTGCAAGTTATTGTGAGATGATTAAAAAAAGGATTGTTGAATAGATAGAAGAGTAATAGATGGATAGATGTGTGATAAAGCAAATACAATAATAAATTGGCTAATGAAGAGGCATGACCTGAGAAAAGCATCCTTAGGTGAATTCATTGTGCTAACAACAGAGTGCACTTACAAACCTAGGTGGTACAGACCATTTATCATCATTATATCAAGTATTATACACTATAGTTAATTGTACGAGAGGCTGGAGAGATGGCTCAGCAGTTAAGAGCACTGGTGTTGGTGCAGAGGACCTAGGCTCAGTTCCCAGCACCTACATGGTGGCTGACAACTGTTAATAATTCCAGTTCCAGGGGAATATGATGCCCTCTTCTGGCCTCAGTGGGCATTGCACGAACAGGTGCACTTACATACATGTACACAAAACACTCATACACATAAAAGTAAAGAAATTTTATGAGTTATACTTTATAAGATGGCAGATCAGTAGGTTTTTTTCACCTCAGCATCACCACAAGCCTATGAGTCATACTCGATGTTACAACTTTAAGTAGGGGGTAAGAACTTTTCAGCTCCATTATAACCTTGTGGGACCACCACTGTATATGTAGTGAGACTAGTTGTAATAGCTTTAATTGTCAACAAAGAACCATCTCCACAACTTAGAGTCATCTGGGGAGAATCTCAATGAGGGATTGTCTACATTGTGTTGGCTTATGGGCATGTTGTCAGGGTGGGGGTTGTCTTAATTAATTGATGTGGGAAGATCCAGCCTTACTGTGGGTGGCACTGTTCCCTAGGAAGAGGTTCTGAGCTGTATAAGAGTGGAGAAATTCAGCTGAGCACAGTAAAGTAATGGTTCCACCCAAGTCCAGCTTGGTGAGTTCATTTGGTTTACTTACAAGAACATGGGTGAGGGGTTACTTATAGGAGTGTGAGTGATTCTAAAACAACAGGACCACCAAAAAGTCCCACCCCAGCGTAGGTGATGAGTTCCCCAAAGTTGTATAGAGTCCTTCCTTAAGTTAACCCTTCATCCCTTATAACACCTTCTGAGACCATGTGCTTCTAGGACGTATATTTGGGAGCTACATATACTTGGGAAGGGGGTGTAGGGGGGAATGAGTAAGCAGAAATCTCAGGTGAGGGTCTAATAACCTCCTCACTCCTTGTTCCTATGAGGTAACACCAACAGACCCCATCATATTGAGAGTCACTTGCAGCTAATCACAGCTGTTCAGATTAAGATGGTAATGGCTATTGATATATCTTAAGGACAGTGTTCTACAACAGTTTCAAATCATGCTCAATGGTTGTTCCAGCTCATAATCCTACAAGCAGTGGATTAGAGGAAGAATTGCTCTTTTAGGGTAATCCCAGAGTCTTAGATATTTCAACAACCACAGATGAAGACTGTTAGAAGGACACTCAAGCTAGGAGTGTGGCTCAATGGTAGAGGAGCTCATGCACAGGACCCTAGGTTCAATAGCCAGCATTTCAAGGAGGAAATAAAAAGGATAGAAAAAAAGACAGGAATATCAGATTCCTGGCTAGTAGGTTGTTGGGAGCCAGAGGCTCAGCCATTTCTCAAAACTGCTGACAGACCTGAGTTGGTGACTTTTCATTCTGTCCACCCTCCTCCCGTGGGCATGGGAAAGTGCCCACACCCTTGGCTCATAGCCGGGGCTCGTAGCCCATGGCCTTGCTCTAGTTATTGTAAATAGCCCTGTTTTCTGTTGATCAGTAGACTCTCGCAGGCACAGGATGGAGCCTGCGGCCTTCGCCTGCGGTCTTGTTTTCTTTTCCAGTAGCTGCCTTGCTCTCAGTGGATTCCTCCCTTGGAGTGCACCTGGGTCTTTGCTATCTGGCTGATTTGATTCAGTCCAGTCTGCACTTCTTATTTAACTGTATGCTTGTGCTTCAATAAACGAGACTTGATCAGAGCACTGTCTTGTCTCCATTTCTCTTGCCCATTAGCTCATCCATATCCCTACTCCCCAATCCAGGTACCCCATTGCAGACCCTGCAGGCTGGGGCAGAGTGGCGCCCAACGTGGCTTGGATACTGGGGACAACGTGAGGGACACGACAAAAAAAGAAGGGGTGCGCACCTGCTCAAATAGTTCAGAGACGTCACGGTAGCCTGCTGTGACCGAGCCGACAGGTAAGTTGGTCGTCAATCATGGGGCAAGAATTAAGTCAGCGTCAAAAGTATGTGATGCAGTTAAGAGAAGCGTTACAGGCAAGAGGAGTAAAGGTTACAACTAAAGATTTATTTCATTTCTTTGATTTTGTACAGGACATTTGTCCTTGGTTTTCCCAAGACGGGGTCATAGATGTAAAAAAATAAAAAAAAAAAGTGGGAGATGCATTACAAGATTTTTATACAGTGTTTGGACCTAAGGTGTTCGGACCAGGAAAGGTCCTGGTTACTGCTTTTTCTTATTGGAATTTGATCAAAGAATTAATAGATAGAAGAGATAAACATGAGCCAGTAGTGACAGCAATTGCTCGAGCTGAGGAGATTTTAAAAACCAGTTCTAAGTCAGAGTTGAGAGGAACTCCCAAGGAGGAGCCTCCAGAGCCTCCTGACTTGATTTCTCTTGATAGTGAGGATGAGAGTTCTGCTAAAATTTTAAGGAAGGAGTCCTTGATGAAGAAGTCCTCAGAGTCAGTCAGAGGAAAGGGAGATCAAGAGGATGATGCTCAGGAGCTTAAGAAGGAGCATGGTCGTATCTATCCTCTTTTGCCAGAAGCTCTGTTATCAGAAGCCGCTTGTCCAATCTTGGACACAGATGGCGCAGAGGCTGTGAGGGAGGGGTTGATTAGTAAAGCTGAGGATGGATCACAAAATGGCCATGAGAGGCAGGTTTTGTGGCCTCCCTCTCCTTCTTACAGTGTACCACCTGTTCCAACTGTCATGGCGGCGATAGATCCTAGATCAGGACTGAGAGGACAGATGGAGCAGTTGCAGGAGGACATTAAGTTGGAGGAGATGCATCAGTCACTGATATTCAAACGAATTAAGCAAGAAGAGATGCATCAGGCGCTGATGCTTAAATTACAAAAGCTTAAACTAGGTAGAGGTAGTGAGGCTGTTGTAGATAAAGGAAGAGCAGATAGAGAAAGAGTTCATCCGTTCCCCAGAGAGCCTGGCCTCCATTCATATAAAGAAAATTTTAATGACCCTGATAGATTTTCCTCCCATATGGAGGCTTTTCCTGTAACAGAAACAGTTGATGACTGGGGGCAGACATGGCGACATCATAGAGGACATGAATTCCAAGTCATCAAAGAATTAAAGGCTGCTGTGTCTCAGTATGGGGCTACAGCTCCATATACCTTGGCTCTTGTGGAAGGGGAGGCTGAAAAATGGCTAACTCCTATTAATTGGAATACTCTGGTAAAGGCAGTCCTTAGTGGGGGTGATTATTTGCTATGGAAATCAGTATTATAACAACTGTAAAGAAACAGCTGGAAAAAATAAACAAACTGGAAATGGATGGGATTTTGATATGTTACTAGGTGGAGGCCAGTATGAATCCAATGAATGACAGATGCACTATGATGCAGGTCTTTTTGCACAAATTCGAGTTGCTGCCATGAAAGCATGGAGAAAACTT
>NW_008355971.1:3483112-3483654 GCF_000622305.1 Nannospalax galili
CTGTGACTCTGTGAGAGGAACTGAGAGCAGCTTGCATGTTTTAGTGCCTTGGCATGCAAGATTTTCTTTGGATAAAAAGGCTTCCACCTCAAGGGTCGGTCTCCTTGGGTTCCTGACAGGGGGACCTAATCTAAATTGATCATATAATAAACCTGTAAAAGCAGGCGTACTGTAATTAATCTAAGGAAACAGAGAGTTGCTCAGGACGCTGACCAGGGCTGTCCACAGTGATGCTTTGGACGTAAATCAGGTGTGCCCACGCAATGTCGACACTGTGCCTTTTGCAGATCTGTGTTGGGTCTCATTCCCAACATGTTTTGTTTCAATTCGGTTTGATGGTACCATTTAACATATTTCTCAGTCTAAGCCTGGCACGGCTCTATGTAAATAATGTATAAAAAGTGACAGTTTTAAAATTTGTCTTTCTGTGGTCTTTCTCGACAACACAGTGCTTTGTGGTAAAAATAACTTGTAAAGAATACTCTAAACTAGTGGCTTGTGACAGGAGCTGCTTATGATGAGTCTTAGAACAGCAGGGAGTT
>NW_008355971.1:3485211-3492038 GCF_000622305.1 Nannospalax galili
TCAGAGCACTGTCTTGTCTCCATTTCTCTTGCCCCTTGCCTCATCCACATCCCCACTCCCCAATCCAGGTACCCCGTTGCAGACCCTGCAGGCCGGGGCAGTAGGTCTAGGAGGAAGCCTTGAATAACTACATGGATAAGTGAAATACATGATTATATTTGCTTTTTATCTTGGAATAAAACATAGTCAAAACAGTTGCAGAAATATTTGAAAATTCACATTAGGGGCTGGCAAGATGGCTCAGTGGGTAGGGGTACCTACAGCCAAGTCTGATGACATAAACTCAATTTCTGGAACCCATATGGAAGGGGAGAATAAATTTTAGTAAGTTGCCCTCTCTCTGACCTCCACATGTACACTGTGGTACATTCCCCTCACATACACACAAATAAAATAAATGTAAAAAAGTCTAAAAATGAACAATTCGTATTAGAAAGTTGTTCTCTCTGGGCTATGGTAAATGCAGAGACATAACTGCTCAATTTGCTGAGAATACGTCACCATTCATTGCTTAGTCACAAATGGGGCATTGATGTTACCCCCTTCAAAGTAGTGGAAAAGGTGGTGGAAAGAATGTACGAGCCAGAGGAAAGGGAGGAGTGCTGTGAAATTCTGGCTTCTGGACATGACCTGGCTGTTGCATTCATGAACTCACAGCAGTAATTACCTACCCAAGACCTGCACAAGATGGAGCTTATCAACATTCCATCAAGGCTGTGAGTGGGGCTCATGAAGCCCTGCCCCTAGTTGGGGAGCTATTGGCAGTTGATGGCTATGGGAAGGTACCTTAGTGTTGTAGCTACTGGAAGTTGCCCATGCTCCTGTAAATAACCTCACATGGATGCTCATGCCAGAACCCCTGGTGAAACTTAGAGGATCACAAAAGGGGGAGATGAGTTGAGAGAGAGAGAGAGAGACACTTATTGGGAAGAAGGGGTTCAGGAAAGTGGAAGGGTGGGGTAAGAGAGGGTGCTGGGGGATGAATATGATCTAACTACATTTATGTGCATACATATACGAAATTGTCAAAGAATAAATAAAAATATTCAACAATAACAAAAAGAATATTGAGTAAGTCAGAGAGGGTTTCAGCCTCTTCCCGGTGCTTGGAGCTCATAGATGATTACAAACTGATGGAGTGCTTGATATTATTATTCTGTTTGTTAAGGATCTTAAGTGACCTGGGATCTCTCCTAGCCTCTTATTCTTCTGCCCAGTCAATGGGAAATGGGCAATTCCATGATCTAAGCCATAAACATAAATCTGAAAACACTTAGAACTTGTTTACTGTGCTATTATGAAACACACATGGCCCCAGAGATTAAATTACTTCATACTTGACTTTGCTTGTTTGCCCATAGAATGTGGAATGGGCAGGAAAAGGTCAGGTCTGAGCACTGCCTTATGTTCTTGGCTGTGTAACTGTGGGGATGTTATTCCATGTCTCTGAGTGTTTCCTCATTGACACAGTGGAGATTAAGAGTCACAGAAGACACCTGGCACCATGACAAAAGCACTTGGGAAAGGGTGGGGGAGGGCCAAGGCAGGAGTATTGTGAATTTGCAGCCAACCTGGGCTGCATAGCAAGACCCTGTCTCATAAAACCAAGCCGCACCACCCAAACAACACAAAACCCTTGATAGTAGTAAACATGGACTGTAGCTGCCACTTCTGATGCACTAGAGGGAAGAAAAAGGAAAACACCATCTTTGAATCCTAACACTGTAAGACTCTCTCATTCTTACCACCAAAGTGTGAAAATTAAATCAACCTCAGGTTGTTATCCTTGGTAGCAAGTGCCCCTACCCTCCAAGCCATCATTCTGGCCTACCCAATGATCTTAAAAGCTCAGGTTTTGATTATGACACCATAAATGGTAACACTCATTAAATTTCTGATATTGAGGAACCCCCCTGCATCAAAAACTTTCAGACACACGGTTGGGAAGATGATTCTGCGTAAAGCAGTTGCTGTGTAAATGTTTGGACTGTTTGGATCCCCAGGACCCACGTAGATGCTGGGTGTATAGATGGGACTCTACACAGCAGGCTGGCTATCTAAACTAGTGGAATTAGGGAGTTCTGGGTTCAGCAAGAGACCCTACCTCAGGAAAATAAAGTGCAGACTGATGGGGCCAGCACGATGGCTCAGTGATTGAGAGCTTGTTGCTTTTCCAGAGGACTGAGTTCAGTTCTTAGCACACACATTGGGTGGCTCACAACCACATGTAAGTCCAGCCCCGGGGGATCCTGACCTCCTTGGACACACACACACACACACACATACACACACACACACACAAATTTTTTTTTTTTGAGACAGTCTCCCTGTAGCCTTAGCTGGCTTGGAACTCATTATGTACATCAGGCTGGCTTTCATCTCACAGATCTTCCCATCTCTGCCTCCCAAGAGCTGAGATTAAAGGTGTGTGCCATTACACCTGGCAAAATTAAAATTCTTAACCAAAGTGGAGAGTGATTGAAAAAGATACCCAATGTGAACTTCTGACCTCCATGTGCATGCACACACACGTGCAAGCCCACCCATACCCACACATGTGCCCTGCCCATATACATGTGCAAAAAAAATTCAGAATCTTCCCAAGAGAAAGTGCAGGTGGATGCTCACCATCTGGCTTGAGTATTTGCTGATTTATGTGCTTGTTAAGAAAGTGAGACATGGGATTAATGTTTCTCAACACTTGAATTTCTTCCTGCTTGATCTTGCCAGTCTGCAGACTGGAGAAAAGGCAAGTGTGTGTGTGGTGTGATACTTAACAGCAGAGCCTTTAGGGCTAAACAGAACTGGATGCTAGCTCTAAGGTAGGCACTTTTACTTGTTAGTTGAACCTTAATTGTTTAGAGTCTCAAATTGCTCACATGTAAAATATGATCACAGATGGACAGGGAAGGAGGAGAGAGAGAGAGAGAGAGAGAGAGAGAGAGAGAGAGAGAGAGAGAGAGAGAGAGAGATATCTCCCAGGGCATACCCTCACAGCCCAAGGTGTACCCTCAAAGATCCTTGTTCTAGGGTGTCATCTCCTAAGTTTCCATTGCCTCCCACTAGCCTATCACATCATGAATCCATCAGTGTATCAATACATCAATGAGATCAGGGTCCTCATGATCCAATCATTTTCTCCTCAACTCCACCTTTGAACACTGTTGTGGATTTTTTCTTTCTTTCTTTTTTTTTTTTTTTTTTATTGACAGGGTCTCTCTGTATCTGAAGCTGGCCTGGAACTTGTTAGAGATCAAAATCATGTATGCTAGGCACGAACTGTACCACTGAGCCACACCCCTAGCACTCACTGGTGGATTTAGGCAAGTGCTGTTTCATTGAGTTATACCTGCAGCCCTTTAATAGGTATCACAGAGACAGATTAGATCTGCACTCAGTTGGCTGAGTGTGAACTCTAATGTCACTTGGACATAGATTTGGGTACTAATTTCTCTACCTGATAGCTTTATGACTTTTCTTTTGAGACAGGGTCTCCCTCTATCCCCTGTGGTTACTGCCAGTGGTGGCCGCTCCTCTGTTCTCGTGGGTGCTCCTCGCCCTGGGCTGAGGCCGCTCTCCTGCTCGCCTGGTGCTGAGGCAGCTCTTCTGCTTGCCCTGTGCTGCCTCCTGTCATCACTGCTTCTGCCTGGTCCCAGACCCTGGGGCTGGTGGGGACACTGTGTCAGCAGAGCCCTGTTCAGACACAGGAGGCCAGGTTCAGTGACACAGGTCTGCTTTATTGCAGGAAGGCACAGGAAGGGGTAGTGGTCCAATCACAGCACAGCAAGTAGGATACCTCATTAGCATAACAGGTTTAGCATCCTATCACAGTACAGCGAGTAGGATACCTTATTAACAGAACAGACTTAGCATCCTATTAGCATAACAGACTTAATGTCCTATCACAGAATAGTGGGTAGGATGCCTCATTAACATAATGGGTTTCAGATTACAGAGCCTGGATTTCTGGAAACCACGTGACACTGACTGTTGCAATATCTAAGTGTTGCAATTTTGGATTCCAAGGGTGGTGATTAGGGAGTGGCGAGCTCTAGGCATCAGTCTCATGATCTGCTAATGGGAGCAAATATCACAAGGCATTCCTTGTGGCTCCAGTGGTCAGGCCGTTGCCTCAGGCCTGCTGTATGGCTGTCAGTAAGACTTTCACCCTAGGCTCAAGCCTGTCTCCCACAATCCCCAGCTGGCCTGTTACTTGCCATGTAGACCAGGCTGGCCTTGATTTCACAGAGATCCACCCACCTCTGCCTCCTGAGTGATAGCATTAAAGGCATGCAGTACCACACCTGGCTATTGCTTTTTCTTCTGAGTCAGGACTGCACTATGAAGCCCTCAGTATGGAACTCTCTATGTAGACCAGGATGGTCTCAAATACATAGAGATCTACCTGCCTCTGCCTTCTGAGTACTGGGAACAGTTTTATGACTTTAAGATGATTGCTAATCCTGTTTGCTTCAATTTTTTTTTGCCCTGAAAAACTGACCCTTTGGAAGCTTAGAAGAACCAATGCATGGTAAAGTGGTTACCACAAATGCTGACATATGACTGTTCAAAAGTCTAATCATTATCATATTCATCTTCATTATTAGTATCCCCACATTATACGTGCTATATTATAAAGACCATATAGTGATGTACAGCAGGATCAAACAACAGCTGCTACTCAGACTATGCTACAATCTCACCTCTTAACACCACAGATCGAAGTACTTGGTTGTAAAATTCTGGGTTAATCCATTTACATTATAGTTTGACTGGTTCCCAGATGTGTCAGAGTAAAGCCCTGAAAGGTGACTCTGGTGGAAAAACTGGGCTGTTAAAGTGTGGGACTAGCCAGACTTTCAGCTTTCCCTAGCTCTGCCAGAAGGAAGCTGATTTCTTCTAGGACCAGCTTCCCAAAGTTCCATTTCCTGACCTGATGTTATGCAGGATGTGGGGTGCAAATTTTCTTAGAACTTCACTTGTTGCCACTGGGAAAAACTTCTGGGTGAAAGGTAAGGTCAGCTAGCTCAGTCTACTTTCTTTCTTGGAGACTGTGACTCTGGTGAGTTTCCTTTTCCTGATGCCTGCCTAGAGCACAGAGAATTTGAGCTCCTTATACTAGGAAGCCTTATCAGACTTTCAGATAGATCAGCCTTCATTTCTGGGCACCTATACCTTCAAGGCTTATTATATCACTATGCTGATATGTCTTTGCCTAGTGATAGGGCCGTTTCCTTTATTGGTTTGGAAGTTCAAGAAGAACAATGTCTGATTATCTCTGAATCTGACAATCTTAAGACAAGGTATAGCCTGGGGCACGGCTTAGGGTAGAGCATTTCCTAGAATCCACAGTGAGGGGACTGGGCTTAGGGGTAGAGTGCTTCCCTAACATGCAGAAGACCCTAGGTTCTAGTTTTAGCACTGAAAACCAAATAAACACAGAAAACAAGCAAGCAAACCCATCAAAATACCAGTATATGCTATCTTTTTGAACTTTGTCTTTTCAAGATACCAAGTTGAAAAAAGAATGATAGCAAGTTGAGGGTCAGATAGGGGAGGCGACCTGTCCAAGAAAGAGCACATAACTGTTTAGTAGACTCCAGGAAAGGCTGTTTCCTTTGTACTGTGTTATGGAATAATTGGGTAATAGCTATAGCTATAGTGTTTTTAAGAAATGTTTATTTTATGTGTATGAGTGTGTTGCCTGCTTGTGTATAAGTACACCCATGTTGTGTGATGTCTGTGGAGGTCAGAAGAGGGCATCAGATTCCCCTGGAACCGGAGTTTTGGATGCTTGCTATTTGCCATGTGGGTGCTAGGAATCGAACCTGGGTCCTCTGCAAGAGCAGCCAGGGCTTATAACCACTGAGCCATCTTTCCAGTTCTATAGTTTTTTTTTTTTTTTTTTAAGAGCATGCTGGATAGCTTTAGTGTCAACTTGACACACCTGGGTTCAGGGAACCTCAATTGGGGATTGCCTCTATTAGACTGGCCTGTGGCCATGTCTGAGGGGCATCTTCTTGATGAGTGATGTGGGAGGGCCCATCTCACTGTGGGTGGTGCCACCCCTGGGCAGGTGGGCCTGTGTTGTGTAAGAAAGCAGGCTGAGCAGGGGCCAGGAGAGCAAGCCAGTAAGCAGTGTTCCTCTGTGGCCTGTGCTCCAGCTCCTGCCTCCAGGTTCCTGGCCTGAGTTTGTACCTTGGGCTCCCTGATGAACTGTGACCTGGGAGATGTAAGCTGAATAAACCCTTTCCTCCCAAGTTGGTATTGGTCAGAGTATTTTGTCACAGCAATGAAGAACAAACTAGGACAAAGAGGGTCTTGTTATGTATCCAAGACTGCCCTGCAATTCACAATCCTCCAGCCTCAACCTGACAAGTATTAGGGTCACAGGTGTGTTATGTGCCCAGCTATAGACAGTGGCTATTTTCTTTCTTCTTATTTATTTTATTATATATTATTTGGTAGTTTCATATATGAATACAATGTATTTAGACCATCCTAAACCCCCCTAACCCTCACATCACATCCTCTTCCCAACTTCATGTCTTTTACTTCTTTTTCTTTCTTAAAATTATTTCATTTTTAATTATGTATATATGTTTGTGTCTGTTTATGGGTATGTGCACGAGAATGCAGGTGCCCATGAAGGTCAGACTAGGGCATTGGATCCCCTGGAGCTGGAGTTACAGGTGATTGTGAGTGGTCTCACATGGGTGCTGGGAACTGAACCGAACTGAACAAGCAGTATACAGTCTTAACTGCTAACCATCTCTTCAGCCCTCCTCCTCTTCCTCCTCCTCCTCCTCCTCCCCCTCCTCCTCCTC
>NW_008355971.1:3492259-3512562 GCF_000622305.1 Nannospalax galili
TCTTCCTCCTCTTCCTCCTTTTCCTTCTCCTTCTTTTGTATAACCCACTGAATAAATTAATGCTATTCATATGTACATGGGTGTAGGGCCACCTACTGGAGCATGGGCAACCTACCATGAGCCACATGGATGAAGAAAATGATCTCCTTAGCCATCACTTGCCAAAAGCTCTTCAGTTAGGGGTAGGATCTTATGAACTCTTTCCTTGTCTATGTTGGAGTGTTGACCAGTTTGTGTGCATACAGCCCACAGCTGCTGTGATTTATTGAGTGTAAGGGCCCTTTCTTGTCCAGAAGACACTATTTTTCTGTAGTCCTCCTTGACCTCTGGCTTCCTCTTCTTTGATGTCCCCTGAGCCCTGTGTGGAGGGGGAGGTATATGGATGTCTCACTTAGGGCTGAGCACTGCATAGACACTTACCCTCCGCACTTTGACTAGTTGTGAGTCTCTGTATTGAGTGCTATGTTGTACGACAAAGCTTCTCTGATGAGGGAGGGCTGAGAGATGCACTAGCTACAAGTACAAAAATAAGTGTTTGGAAAGTAGTTTGATACCAAGTCCTTTAGCAAAATGATAATAATAGGTTCTCCCCCAGGGCCTGTGACCTCCGCAGCCACTGGGTTTTGGCCAGGCTTACAGTATTAGGCATGGGCTCTCTCTTAGAAAGCAGTTTGTTATGTTAAGAAAATTCAGGCCACTTTTGCACCAACGGGCATATCTTTTGAGGCCAGTCATTATTAGAGTTCACAGAGTTCCCATCTGGGTGAGACTGTTGGTGACTTTTCTCTCCCAGGAGCTCACAAGGCACCTTCTAGCATCATGAGGGTTAGACAAGGAGGAAGCTGGCCAATGCTGGCTGCATAGTGGCCAAAACATGGTTCTCATGTTTCATTGTCAAATTCAGTGATGCTGCACTGTACCTGTCTCTTTCTCTACGTATCTGGGTTTTTGAAGCCTTACTTTCAAGTCAGAGGGCAGGAAGAAGGTGAAGAATTGAATTTTCTTAGTTTCTTTTTGTGTTAATTGATTTATGAAACAGAAATCCCAGGTGGATGTACGCAGCTTCTGCTCAGGCTTTGTACATCAAAAGAATGTACTTTAAAGATGTACTCGTTTAAACCTCGCTTTACAGGAGGTTCACATCAAAAAGTGGAACGTTGCCGGGTGATTCTAAAGCCCATTATAGAGAGTCAATCTTCAGGAACCCGTGACTGAATATATGGCCATCCATGTCCATAACAGGGACATGCAATCATACATTCACATGCGCACACACACACACACACACACACACACACACACACACACATACAGTCAGGGCTATATGCTCAACCACAGTTCTCCAGGCATTCCCTGAAAGTGTCTTTCTCCACATTAAGAGGCCTGATTTCAGGTATCCAGACTGACTCTGAGTTTGGACCTTACCTGGTGGGGGTCACAGATGGAAAGCCCTGGTGATTGAGGTGTGTAATGAGTAGGCAAGATCGTGGGTAGATGTGTAGTGAAGCTATCAGCTGCATGCCAGCACTGTGGAAAAACTCCTGAAAGGGTTATGTAATCATGTAACTAAGTTCTTGTTACTTTATTTAGAGGTGGTAATGTTTATAAATCTACTCAGAGCCCAAGGACATATATTTGTGTTCTAGTATCTGCTGGGCTCTTATGTTTTGTAAGAACTCAGATATTGAAGTAAAGTTCTGAAGCCCAGAATGTGACTCACCTGTAGATGGGCATGAACACAGTTCCCCTTCCCAGCAGTTTGTGAGCATTAAGAGACAGTGCGATGGCTTCCAACCAAGCTGACAGACTTTTTACAGCAATAACTGTAATTATTATTATCAATGTTTAGAGTGTAGTGTACGGTTTCCCAGCCTCTCATTGCACCTTTGAAGAATCTGTCTTCAGGAAGTTGAGCACCTTGCTGTTTTCTCTCTGTGTAATCCAGCTGGTCCCTGATTTCCCTCTGACTTTTAGCCCTATCCCACAAGCCCTTTTCTGACCATGTCCACTTTCTCTGTTCTAACACAGTTCTGGCTCAGTGAGGAAGGAAGTTCATGGTGTATCCATGGTGGGATCCTGGAAAAGCTGATGTATTGTGGGTAAAAGTGTAATCCTGGGGTTCCTGTGGAGACTTGAAACTGAAGTTCTGTATGATGGCTATGAAGAAGATGAAGAGTTCCATTTTAACTAGACTTTTTCCAAAACAGTGTCAGGTCCCTGAAGAGAGAAAATGGAGGGAAAGAGGGTGGAGTGAGGGCAAGTTTCACCGCTGTCTCACCCCAATGCCAGGTCCAGAGCAGGACCATCTCAGGGGGAAAAGCCTGCACTCCTGGGACCTGAAGATCCTCTCTGGGCCTCAGTTTCCTTTGTAATGAGGTGATGTGACCCATGGGAGGCTGGAGCAGTGGGAGGTCTGGATGTCCCTCCACCAAACACATTCTCAAATATGGCTCCTTTCCTCACTAGAGTCTGAAGAACTGTCTGTGTGACCTTGATGTTTACATCTCTGAAAA
Organism: Nannospalax galili; assembly: GCF_000622305.1. Taxonomy (NCBI): domain Eukaryota; kingdom Metazoa; phylum Chordata; class Mammalia; order Rodentia; family Spalacidae; genus Nannospalax; species Nannospalax galili. Next base: position 3,494,773 of record NW_008355971.1, read on the forward strand.
CACTTTGATCATCCCTCTCCTTTGACCTCAATCGGCATGGAAGTTGTCCTTGGTTGGCTGGAAGGTCAAGGCCAAGAGGCACTTCCAAGCTGGAGAAAGGTACGAGCTTACACCTCAGAGGAGAGCCAGGAAGAGTCAAGCTTGTTGGTGGGTGGTGGGCTGGAAGCAGACAGAGGCCTCTTACCAACAGAAAAGGGCATAAAAGCATCACTCTTCTTAAACTGCCCCTTGTCATCCAGGAAGTGCTATGGATTGAAACTGTCGGGGTCAGGGAAGGACTGGAGGTCTTTCAGCACAGAACTCAGCATGAGAGGGTGGCTCCTTAAAGGCTCAGACTTGCTCCTAGCATCTTCCAGTGTGAGTATTAAGTAGAATATGAAATTAACCTTGCGGGCTTGGGATTGTCCTCAGTTTATGTGGGAGCCACACTAGAAGGGTGCTCGCAGGCTTTGATGATCATGCCATCAGAGTTCGCTCTGACTTAGGGCCTCTACCTTAGGATAAGTTGAGACAAATCAGGCTGGTAATCTAGATTTGGCATGAGCTGAAAAGTATATTTCTGGACTCTGAGACCTGCAGGGAGGGACAAAGGGCAGGGGTGATCTAGAATAGGTGTTCGTTGATTTGGGGGTAGAAAGGGGTTGAGACTGAAAGAGCACAAGCTGGCATATATCAGACCAGCAAGCGGAGCTTACTGGCTGGTGCCTGGGATGGTGCCTGTCCTGGGATCCTGCTCTCCCCTCTGTTCTCTTGAGTAGGCAGGAGGAAGCAACTTGGAGAACTTGTCAGTGAAGGTGACAGCAGCAAGGGCCCTGAGTGTCAGATGGGCTCCCATGACCCACTCAGGAGGGACACGGCATTAGAACGAGAACTGGATTGGGGAAGACAGAGGGAGGTTTGTCCGGCCTTGTTGATTTTCCTGCCACATGGAGTGACAGTCAGTGTCTGAATCCACATAGAAGGACTGTCCCAGTGGGCAGCATCTTGGGATGACATCTAGAAAGAACAAAATCCCTTCCCCTTGCTGACCTCAGTGTGGGTGGATGGGTGGATGGATCTTGCTCAAATGGAGGGTTAAGAGCAAGGATAAGCTTAAGGTTATGTTTATTTCCTAACCTTATTCAGACACTGGTGTGACCCTGAAAAGGTGGCTTCATTATCTGACCCTTTTGGGGACCAATGACCTCATCTTCTTAGGCTATTTCAGTGGAGCATGTACTGGTGAACAAAAATGAGATAGATAGCAGTGTGTGCTCAGTAAACAAGAGCTGTTTTATCATTGTAGTTGTTAGAGCTTATTAATGTGGAGACGGATGGGATTTTCCTCAAGTCCTTGCAGGACTTTTACATTCTCTAATTATCTCAGAGCTTCTCCTTTGGGAAGCAGAGAAAAGAGAGAGAAGGATTTGAAGAAATTTTCTCTCACATAACCAAGTCTTTCCCACTGCAGTGGAGAGTAGGAAACTTACCTTCTCGATGTACAGGGATAATGAAAGAAATATTATCTATTACTGGAGGGAGACTGGCGGGAAGGAAGACCAGTGGGATTGGGAAACCAGAAGAGGGAGAAAGGGGAGGAAATGGGGGGTAAATATGATCAAAACACACAATATACTTGAAAGAAATTGTCTTTGTGAAACCAAACACTCTATACAATGAATATACAATGAAACACTCTGTACAATGAAAATGAACAGACGAAAAAGGAAGACAAAGGCAGATATAATGAGAGACGTTGCAGTGGTGAGAGGCGCCTACAGGCAGCGGCAGAGCCGTGGACAGAGGCAGATGTTGGTAGACAGCAAATGGCGTGCGCCGGCCTGCAGAGGCAGAGAGGCCATGAGAGGAGCCACCATGAGACGCTGCAGACCGCGGAGCCTCTGGTCTTTCCCTTCTCTCTCCCTCGTCTTTTCCGTCTTCCTTCCTTCCCGCCCTGCCTCCTCCTCTCTTCTCCCTGTCTCTGAGTCTCTGTCTTTCTTCCCTGCTTCCATCCTTTGCATTTCTTTGTCACTTTCACTGTCCTGGTGGTCGTGGTCGGTGGCCGTGCGGCTGTTCATCCCGTGTGCCTGGAGCTGGGTTGACTTATGTTCTCACCATCCCCACAGTTCAGCACCTGCTACAGTAGGAAACTTCCCAGGGCCCCAGAAGGCTGAGCTCAGAGGTGCGGGAGGCAGAGGACCCTGCTGGACAGCTCTGGGGATGAGTCCTAATTCTTCCGTTCTTCTGAGTTGTAGATGATGGGAGGGAAAGATTCGGAGAATCCCAGAACTGTGGACTCACTGCGTCACGCTCCCATAGCCATCCAGTACGTGTTGTGGAAGCATTTACTCCTCTTTTAGAATGACAAATCTAGAAAACGATAACATCTTCAACTTAGTGGAGTGAAACCTATACAAAGGCTGGAATTCAGCTCCACGTTTCCATGTGTGGATCACCGACGGTGCTGGTTTTATTGTACTTAGTGAGTAATAAAGCAAATAGATGAAAGAGGACCGCACTGGTAAACTGCACCACAGCTGTGAGTTTTGGCAGACGTGGCCTGTCGTGACTGTCTTTTGGCAGACCCAGACTCCCTTCCACATAATATCCTAGGACAAAATGACTGATTGCTGTTGGATTTTGGCTGAAATGTTATGACAAGCCCTTACCATGATGTCTAGAGCCCAGAGTCACAGGAAGGAAGGCTCTTGAGAGCAGAGCTGGGACCCGGGAGCAGAGAGCATATCCACTGTTGCTGCCCTTTCTCCCTTTTTCCTATTCCTTTAAATTTAAAAATATTTTATTAGCATTGCTTCAATAAGTAACATGATTATATTGAAAGACTTTGTATGGGCTGGAGAATTTGGAGAGGGACAACTGATGTTCTAGGAACTGTGACTTCCTGTCCTTGTCTCTGGCTGGCCTCTCTGCCCTCTAGCAGGCAGCCCTCACAGTCAGGCACACAGCAGGTGGCCAAGAGCAGTGACTCAGCTGAGGTCAGACCTGCAGCTCTGTCCTCCAGCATCCGCCTGGGTCTGCTCCAACAGAGCACACAGCTGATAATACCTAGGCCAGAATACAAGTCCGCAGTGCTCTCCTCCAGCATCTGCCTGGCCCTGCCATGGGAGAACTCACACCTGATAATACCTAGGCCAGAATACAAGTCCTCAGTGCTCTTCTCCAGCATCTGCCTGGCCCTGCCACGGGAGAACTCACACCTGACAATACCTAGGCCAGAATACAAGTCTGCAGTGCTCTCCTCCAGCATCCTCCTGGGCCTGCCACAAGAGAGCGCATAGCTGATAATACTTAGACTAGAAATTACCTTCTCAGGTGCATGTGGAGCAATTTCCACTTTAGGCTGCATGCCAGGTCTCAATATAAGACAATAAATTTGAAAGGTGAAAACATTCAAGTCTCATTTCTGACCAGAATGAAATGAAGCTAGAAATCAATACCAAGGCAAACTGAAAAATTCATCAGTGTGTGGAAATTTAAAACACTCACTTAAAAAATCCCTTAGTGGGTAAATAAAAATGGATGTATTTATGGTGTGCTAGAAATATTTTTGAGACAGGGTCTCCCTGTGGCCCCTGCTGGCCTGGTACTTTCTATGTAGACCAGGCTGGCCTTGGTCTTATAGAGATCCGCCTTTCTCTGCCTCCAGAGCTCTGGGATTAAAGGTGTGCACCATCAGGCCTAGCCAGAAATGTTTTAATATGTACATACATCATGGGTAAGCAGTCTATGTCAGATAACATAGTCTTAAACATAGTAGATGGAAATCACAAGGGGTGAAATATGAAAATGCAAGTATAACACTTATTTCTTTGGACAGAGGAGAAATTTAAGAAACACAGTAAAAAGGAAGAAGTTTCAAATTAATTGTTTTTTTAACTTAAAAAAATTTACTTATTATTTTTATTTTATGTGTATGTGTACATTGCCTGCATGTAGGTAAGTGCACCCATGTCGTGCAATGCCCACGGAGGTCAGAAGAGGCTGTTGGATCCCTAGGACTGGAGTTACAGACAGTTGTTAGCTGCCATGTGGGTGCTGGGATTTGAACCCTGGTCCTCTGAAAGAACAGCTAGTGTTCTTAACCGCTGAGCCATCTCTCTAGCCCAATTAATTGTTTTTTTAAAAATGAGTTGTCCCTTTTTTGTCCAGGCTGGTCTTGAATTCCTGTGTTGAAATGATCCTTCAAATGAGCCTCCTGAGTGCCGAGATTACAAGCATGTGTCAGGAAGCCCGGCTTGTCAAATAACTACCAAAAAATCAAATTTGTTTTTGTTAGGGGTCTGGAGCTCAGCGGTTAAGAACACTGGCTGTTCTTGCAGAAGACCCAGGTTCGAATCCCAGCACAAACATGGCAGTTAACAACTATCTGTAACTGCAGTTCCAGGGGATCCGACAGCCTCCTATGTCCTCTGTGGGCATTGCACAACACGGGTGCACTTACCAACATGCAGGCAACACACACACATACGTAAAAATAATAAATAAAATATTTAAAAAATTTGTTTTTGTTAAAAGGCCAAATTGTTGCGTGTATTTATCTGGTTGTATATGAAGTTGTTATTCTAAGGAAAGATGAACAAAACCACCGAGCTGCTGGCTAAGCTGACGGAGGACCAAGAGTGGAGATGAAAAAGAAATTAAAAATGTAAGGGGGGACATTCTTGATGTCATGGAAATGAGAGAAATGGTTAGCAAATAGTGTGGAAAAGTATATGTCACCAAAGAGATACCAGAAACACTTACAAATAACCATGCTGCTTCAGGAAGAAACGGAACATCTGATTCTAATTGATTATAATAGTAATAAACAACCTGCCTGGCAAAAAACATCCCAGACTCAGTGACATCACCATTTAAGGGAACCAGATTTTTTTTCAGCTTATTATTTATTTAATAACCACATAGTTAGAAGCAGCATTTCATGACAACAGCATTGACATATTCAGTAACAATTTTCTGAGCTAAGATGCATCTTTTTCAAAATTGCCTGTAAAGTTTTAGGTTTACGGTTGAATAGTTACAGTTATACAACATTGTACTCGGAATAAACCCTATAAGACATAAAATTAAATGAAGTTTTAACCTTTAAAAAAGATCACTATTTCATTATCAAAATACACAGTTTCATACAGAAAAACTCATTTTCAATGCAATTGACATTAAGATGTTTGCACATGCATTTCTAATCTATATATTTGATTATTACTAGTGACAGTCTGTTAATTTCTGAGCTCCTTGGCATCTGAGCATGGATATAAAGTCATCAGGTAGATTTCAATGGTATGGAACCAGATTTTTAAGATTTATTAACATGAATCTTTTTGAGATTTTTCCAGTTAATTGAAGAAAGACCATTTTTCTAAGTCATCCTATGAGATCATCACTGCCCTGATACAAAAGCCAGATTAAGACTTCACAAGAAAAATAAATTATACACTGAAATCCCTAAAGAGTGTGGCATCAAGAACACTCAAAAAAGATATAAGGGTGTAATTCTCAACACCATATTGAAGGGATTATACACTGTTACTGTGTCACATTACCCCAGGAGCACAGGGATGGTTCAACAGAAGAGAATCAGTCCAGTGATACACGGAGTAAGAAAAGAAAAAGCTCACATGCTTTTCTCAATCAGTGCAGAAAAACACCATGTCGAAATGGAAGACTGCATACTGATGAAACAGTGGAAACCAGGAGCAGGCAGGAACTTGTCTGAAGGACACTCAGGACAGGCCCAGGAACATCACATTAGCCTTCAGTCACCAGGACCAGGAGCTTTCCTTCTAAGATCAGGACCAAACCAAAGATACCTGTGTTCACTATTGATGCTTCCTACTTCTAGAAATTCTAGCCCAAGCAATTAGACAAGAAATAAAGGCATTCAAATGAGACCAACGTATAAGTGTCTGAAGAATCAGCATGAAAATTGCTCTACCTAACAAATTCAGCAAAGTCGCAGGTGTGAGAACCTACATGCAAAAGACTTTTGTGGTGCTGCCCAGCAGCTATGAGCAGTCCAAACATCAATTTCAGAGTGTTCCATTGTCTATGACATCATAAAGAATAAAATAGCTAGGAATAATCATAACGAGATGGAAGAAAAAGATATGTAAGACATGGATGAAGGACATTCAAGAAGATGGAAGCAGATGCTAAGATTTCCCTTGTGAGTGGGCTGGAGACCCTGACGTTAAGGTGCTAACTATACCCAGTGATCTGTAGATTCAGTTCCACGTCTATGAAAATTCCTCAACTTCTTGTGCAAAAACAGAAAAGTCCATCCTCGAATTCACATTGTGCCGACAGCGATCTCAGATACACCGAAAGGAATCTTGAGAGAAAAACCACGTTGGAGAATGAGTTCTCAAATTTATGAACTGTCTACATGTTGGTAGCACACAGAGCATCTCGATCCCTCCAGGAGCATAAACATGGAGACGGGGGAGCGGGGGTGGCAGACCTGAGAAAGATAATGGGTACATCTGCAGCCGTTTGTGTTTTCTTTTAGAAAAAGATTAATTTTAGTTTCATTTGAAAATCGTGTGTATGTGTCTTAGTGTTTATTTGTTCACATGCATGTAGGTACCAGATGAGGGTGTTCAGTTCTCTGGAGCTGGAGTGGTTTTTCACCCACTGAAACACACTAATACCCATAAAATAAAAATAAATAAAATATTCAAAAATAAATTGAAAGCCATTAACATATCAGGCATTGCCATAACGGGTAGAAGAAAAGGGCCAAGGAAACAACGGGTAAAATTAGCGCAGTCTGCCCTGCGCTGAGCCGCCTGCTTTTCCTCCTCCCGTGGAGAGTGCTGCGGCTAAAGCTGACTTCGCCATGGTGCTTTCTTGGTGCAGCCCTTCTGCTCCCCCTGCACACCAGCTGTCCTACCTCAGTGTCAGTAGGTTTCTGAAGCCTTTTCTCTCTTGCTTTGGAATGCAGGCTGTTATTTCCTGATGCTGACAGTTTAAGGATCACACTGAAGCAGCTTCCTCTTCACCACCCTACTGAAAAGTTCCTTTTATTTGGTTGGTGTGTTTTTGAGGGGGGACTCTCACACTATAGCGACATCTGGCTACAACTCACCACATAACCCAGACTGGCCTTAAAATCATGACATTCATCCTGCCTCAGTGACTCCCAAGTGCTGGGATTACAGACATGAGCCCAAGCCAGGCCAGTGACTTAAACATTCTAAACCTCAAGTTTGTCACCTCTAAAACGGTCATCTATCCCCTTCTCAGTGGGTTTGTGAGCATTAAGAGCGATAATGAAACTGACACAGATTTCTTGCAAAATCAACAATACTACATTTATTATTATTAGTATTCACAACATAGCACAATAATTCCCAGCTTTTCATCCCAGGAGGGAATATGTGGTTCTCTGTGTGTGTGTGTGTGATCCAGCTGGACCCAGACTTCCCTTGCCCATTTAAAGATTATCCTTTAGCCCATTCCTTGCCCATATTCTGACCAAGCCCACACCGTCTGGCCTGGCAGACTTTTGCCTCAGCGAGGAAGGAAACTCATGGTGTATCTCCGTGGAATTGTGGCAAAGCCAACGTATTGTGGAGAAATGTCTATGTCATGGGGTTCCGTTGGGGACTTGAAAAGGAAGTTCTGCATGATGGTTGTGAAGAAGATGAAGAGCTCCGTTTTAGCCAGATTTTCACCGAAACAGTTTCGCTTCCCTGAAAATGGAGGGAGAGAGGGTGGAGTGAGGGCAAGTTTCGCCGCTGTCTCACCCCAATGCCAGGTCCAGAGCAGGACCATCTCAGGGGGAAGAGCCTGCGCTCCTGGGACCCGAAGATCCTATCTGAGCCTCAGTTTCCTTTGTAATGAGGTGAGGTGACCCATGGGAGGCTGGAGCAGTGGGAGGTCTGGATGTCCCTCCACCAAACACACTCTCAAATAAGGCTCCTTTCCTCACTAAAGTCTGAAGAACTGTCTGTGTGACCTTGATGTTTACATCTCTGAAAACACTTTGATCATCCCTCTCCTTTGACCTCGATTGGCATGGAAGTTGCCCTTGGTTGGCTGGAAGGTCAAGGCTGAGAGGAACTTCCAAGCTGGAGAAAGGTATGAGCTTACACCTCAGAGGAGAGCCAGGAAGAGTCAAGCTTGTTGGTGGGTGGTGGGCTGGAAGCAGACAGAGGCCTCTTACCAACAGAAAAGGGCATAAAAGCATCACTCTTCTTAAACTGCCCCTTGTCATCCAGGAAGTGCTGTGGATTGAAACTGTCGGGGTCAGGGAAGAACTGGGGGTCTTTCAGCACAGAACCCAGCACGGGAAACACTTCAGTTCCCTGGGAGAGAGAAGGAATGGGAATTGATAAGGCCGGTGGAGAATGGGTATCCTGAAAGCTGTCTGGGTTGGAAGGCAGAGCCAGAGTCTATTGAAGAGAAAGGGGAATTGGGACCTGCTAAAGGGATGCACTGAGGAGCATGAGATTAACATCCCCAGGTCAGGAAGCTTTAGAGAACTGGTGGTTCATGTTTTCTGAGAAAGGCCATTTGAGAGTCACAGGGTCTGTGTTTCCTAGGGCAGAAGGCAGAGGGGTAAACAGCTCATACATGTCAAGCCGGGAGAGCTGGAGGTTCTCATTCTCTGAGACCTCGAAGGCTTTGGATACTTTTGGTTTGTGTGCCTCAGCAGGCTGTTTGAAGGACACGCAGTTCCTGCACTTAAGTAACAAGTTCCAGAGAAAAGGCGGCTCATGTTCTGTATAAAAGGAATTTGCAGACATAGGGTTGATTCCTCTGAAGTAGAAACTCTGAGGAAGACACAGGATTCAGAAGACTGAGTGGAAAGGCTGAAAGGACATGAGGGGAGAGAAAGGCTTTGAGAAGGAGGGACAGTGTGGAAAGTTTCTAGTGACGGTGGATTGCTGGTACCACAAGAAGTGGACTGCAAGTTCCCCTAGGCTGGGCAGGGCACTACCTTGGGGATGAGGAAGCCCCGAAATTTGACATCCTTGGTGGTGCTGCGAGCCAAGCCAAGAGGGAGTACATCTATAAATCTCTGGATTTCGTGGATCACAGCTTCGGTGTAGGGCATCTTAAGGTGGTCCTCGTACTTGGGTTGCTGATTCCTGCCAATCACCTGGTCAATTTCCTCATGCATCTTGGCTGAGAATAAGGAAAGATGTATTTTGTTAACCAGAAAGGGAAGATGGATTAAATATGCAAAATTAGATGATGATATGTCCCTCTGGGTGATACCAATGTAGACATTCACAGTGTTGGGCACTTGTGATGGTAGAATACGGTCCTGTTGACCTGATTGGGCCAGAGCTATATGGGTGTTACAAAGGAGGAGACTTATGGAATGGAAGGAAGAACAGGCAGGGTACCTTATGTGTTTTCAAGGAACAATTTACCAATCAGGCTGACTTTACCCATATTTTATCAGTTAGTAAGTCTCAGGTTGAGGAAGGTACTTTGCAAAAATAGCTTAGCAATCCAGGGTATTTTCGGCTTCAACCCTCCACATCTAGCTATAGATATACCCTTCCAAACACAGCAACTAATCATCCCATGCTAACAACCAGCATCAGCTCCTTAACGACCCCCTTGTAACACTCCTTTAGTGGTCACATACATACGGACATATTCGGGGACCAGAAGCAATGCTCCAGCACAACCCAAAAAGGTCTCTGGTGCATGCTCAGTGTGACAAACTGTCCTTTGAGTGACCTTGTGAGGAAAACATGCTACTTAGGATCTTATGCCTATGTAGGATTGCACACGCAAGTGATTAAGGCCAGATGCATCGTGGAAAAGGACATGTCAACAAAGACTTACAATTTCAAGTCTGTCAGTCAAAACGAAAACCACCCATTCCCTGCTCCCAGCAGCCAATGGCTCCTCCTCCTAAACCCATGTTCTAGTTTGCTTGCAATTGCTGTGACAAAACACTCTGACCAGAACCGACTTGGGGAGGAAAGGGTTTTTTTGCTTCCAGCAGAGTTCATCATCCAGGGAAGCCATGGTAGGAACTCATGGCTGGAATCTGGTGACAGGAGCTGAAGCACAGACCATGGAGGAGTGCTGCTTACTGGCTTGCTCCCCTGGGCTGTGCTGTCCTCAGTCTGTTTTCTTAAACAAACCAGGACCACCCGGGAATGGCACCGCCTAGAGTGGGCTGGGCTCTCTCACATCATTCAACAATCAAGGCAGCACAGGTGTCCCCACAAGGCCAATCCAATAAAAGCAATTCCCCAGTTGAGGGGCCACTTCCCAGGTGTGTGAAGTTGACAAATAAAGCGATCCAGCACAGCCAACAAACGGAGGACGTGAGAGATAACCAGGGGCTCCTGAGGAAACCTCGCTCAGCCCCGCTGTTCCTCTGCTGTGTAGTCAGTCTGTACTTTTGAAAGGATTCTGAAAAAAATCCCCTGGTTCTTCACTGTTTGTTGCACTCACTCAATTCTTTGAACAGGGCATCAAGAATCTGCTCCTGATAGTGACCACCAGCAACAAGCTGGTGCCTGTCAAGTGACCATGTGCCCTGTCTATGCAAACCTGAGCCTTTCTGAGGATCCATAGACCTGGGAGAGGTGGGGTGAAGGTAGCAGACTCCCACCACTTTCAGGTCTGCGCCCCCACTTCCTGATCGCCTGTAGCCTTACCTGCGACATCTGGGTTCTTCATGAGCAGCAGGAAGCCATAGCGCATGGTAGTGCTGACTGTCTCTGTTCCCGCGAAGAAAAGGTTCAGTGTGGTCTCCAACAGGTTCCTCATGTTAAACTCTGTATGGGGGTTTTTTCCCTCCTGCAGGAGAAAAAGCCTTTATGCTGAGTCTATTTATCACCCCTTAGGACTCCTCTGGAAGTTTCCCTTAGATCTACTTCTTCTAGTTCAGACCTAAGGTGAGAAGAATGACCTGATCTCTCTAGGTGCTAACTCTTCCCATGATGCTTTCCTCATGGCCTCTGCCTGGGTGAGTCTCTGCCTTTTCATGATCAGCTTAGTTGTCACTTGCTCAAATTGTAAGCATGGATATTTAGAAGAGAGGAGAGGGGGATAGAGAAGTTAGAAGCACATTTTGTGAGATGGAGACTCAGAATTTGAAGTGACAGCATCCCGACTCCTCGATTTTGAAGACCCCTGTGGGGCCGGGCACATGCTCATGAGCACACATGGAGGCCACAGGAGGATGGCAGGTGTCTGCCTCTCTCACTCTCCACCTCATTCCTTTAAGGCAGGGTCTCTCATTGGAACCGAGCTCATCCTTTCAACCAGGCTGGCCGGTCAGCAACCCCTGGGATCTGCCTGTCCCCTCTCTCCAATCCTGGGGTTACAGGAACCCATATCCATCCCCAGCTTTTCACAAGGGTTCTGGAGATTAGACCTGAGGACTCATGCTTGTTCAGCAAGTGCTCTGTCACCAAACCATCTCCTCAGCCCCTCCATTGATCTTTTGTTCTACAGATTATACAAATCCCTATCTTATTTCTCAAGATGGAAAACTGACATATAGACAAATGTGAGGCCCCTCTGATCACACTTTGAAGCCAGGTCACCTGTTCACACATGTGTACATGATGCTCAAGGTCAGGGAGATTAGAAAGAACACTGACTAAAGGCCACAGCCTTAGAGCCAGAGAGACCTGGTTTGAGCCAGAACCCACTGCCCCTTGGCTGCATGACCTCCTTGGCTGCTTATACTCTCGGTTGCATTTTCTAATTTCTAGAACTGGAGTCATAATAGAATCCTGTGAACAAGCTGTTGTTGGTGCTAAACTGGTGAATGTTGTCAAGCACTAAAACCAGTTCCTGGTCCACAGCAGTGCAGTGTGAATGGTCTGTAGTTACAGACACATGTCATCTGCATAAGACCTGAACATGGAAGAGTGGTGCTAATTATGAAGGAGGGGAGGGTTACTATGAGGAGGGAAAACGTGCACAGGCCTGTGCTCCCACCCTCTCCCAACCCTAGGCTGATTTCCTTCCGCCTGGCTTTGAACCTCCCAACTATGGCTTCAGGTTATACCCGTTGCATGCGGATGAGAAAGGAGTCAATGAAGTCCCGGGGACAATTAGGGTCCAGGGTGCGCTGGTTGTGCTGCACTTTCTTGGCTACGAAGTTCTTCAGTCCCTGGACCTCCTTATAGGCCTGTTGCTGTGGTCCAGGCAGGTGCTTCATCACTGAATAAAACATCTCAAAGAGCTGCGAATGGGGAGAAAGGAGGGAAGGAAGGACAGTGGTCAGTATCAGGACCCAAAGGGAACAGGACCTGAGTCAGGCAAAGAAGGCTTCAGAGCCCTGTCTTGGTTTTCAAGTATTTAGATGGTGGTAACAGGGAGCACAATTATGTTTCCATGTGGGTTTATGTGAGGATGGTAATCCAACAATTCACGTGAGATGGAATGGGCCTTACATGTACTTTCCAGACATTGGGGTAAGGAATGATCACAGCAGAAATCTAGTATTTACATACTCAAATGAGGTGGGATAGGAAGAATCTATGCATCTTGTGAATTGGTCAGTCTGATGTGCGGTGGAAACCCATCCTGGGAGCTAGGCAATCAGGAAGGCCAGCCGGTACAGCTTTCCACATAAAGTTTGGATTTGGACTATGGGTCGTGTACATGTGTTCAGGCATTAAGTAGACTTGGATTTCAAGTTTAAGGTGGAGGAAACCTTTGTGCATGTGCTTAGGTATTGGAGTGCATTGCCTAGGGGTACCCCAGTGGGTTCATTGAATGGCCCAGGGTGGAGAGGACTAAAACTGGTGTTTGCAGACAAGCTATCCAGATTCTCTGTGTGGAGTCTCAGGTGAGGTACCTGTTTGGGTGTTCACTCATTTACGTGGACTGTATAGGGACACTTGTCTGAATATCTTGGTTTAGGCTAGATATGTGAATGCTAAGTGGTTCTATTGGGCTATTTCCTGGTACCAGCTGTTCACATATGCAGAATGACCTGAGGGAGCCACTTCTCCAGGTGTTGAGACATCGAGAAGGATGAAGTAGGCAGCATCTGTCAGGGATTATGGTAACTTGGGACAGGACACCTGCCCTGGAGGTGTGGCTGAGTGGAAGCCGTTATCTTGTTGCTCACTTGGGTTGGGTTGGCATCTGTTGAGATAATCAGTTGCCGTGGAGACTATATTGGTAACTTTCCTAGTTCTGAGTCCTGGTCTAACCGTTCAGCTGTCCAAGAGTGGGGTCTGATTTGAGGAGACCCGGTCTGGAGAAGGATGGATATTGGGCACTGATGACCATGTCAGGGTGCAGTGGGAGGATTTGGTAGGGGATGGGGGCTGAGGCTTGAATGGTTACCTGTCCAGAAGAAGTAGCTGAGAACTGGAAACTTCCCATAATCATACCCAACAGTGACAGGAATTCAGTGTCCTCATACTCAAAACGGTCCCCAAACACAATGGAACTAATGACATTGGAGACTGTTCGGCTCATGTAGAAGGTGGGATCTATGCAAGCACCTGTGAGGTGGGGCAGGGGCAGGAAGACAAGAGGATCAGGGATACCAGAGACAACTGGACTGTGTGACGGTGCTCTGAGAACTGGGACTCTGGATGCCTTTCCCGAGTGCCCACGCCCTGTCCCACCCACAGCTCTTCAGCTGTTTTTCCTCCTCTTGTTCCCATATACTCCGTGCCCCCCACACTCACCGTGTGTGTCCCTCAAGGCCTGTATGAGAAAGCTGGCCTCCTCCTGGATGCGCTCCTCAATGCCACGCTTGCCAAAGCCAAAGTCCCGCAGAGTGGCGATGGAGAAGCGCCTGAGCTGCTTGGCACGCTCCCCTGTGCTGAACACCACACCTGGGGAGACAAGCACAGGACAGAAAGGTGAGAGAGGCACATCGGGCTCCAGAGCGTCTCTGACCAGACCCTGCCAAGTGCAGGATCCGGCAGAGGGTGCAGTGGGGGAAAGCTGAATGAAGGGCAGCTGAGACGGCAGAGTTCGGGGAGACCCAGACTCAGAGACAAAGTAGTAAGGGAAGCATCAAGAGTGACAGCAGTCCATGAGGCAGGGGTGGAGGCAAGTCGGAAAGCAACACAGAGAATCCAGGAGAAAAACCAGAGAGGGAAGGAAAGATGGGGGCGGTGAGTAGAGGGAAGTGAGACTTGGAGACCTGGGGTAGATTACAATTTTCAAAGGACTGCAGACTGAGCTAAAGTAAAGAGAGAGATGCCACAAGGCTTTCAAGCAGACATGATGTAACATCTTCAGAGAGGAAGAAGAAATGGACAGAGAAAGAAAGAATCACTGAAAAGCACAAATCTAAGGATGAGTGATAGAAACGATGCTCAGACGAAGTTTGAGAGCCAGGTTACTAAACAGGAGTCCCAATAGGCTTTAAGAATTAGGCTTTGGACAAATCCCTTCATAGAATGAGGGACATGGGCAGAGGCCCCAACCCTGGCCTGGGAACTATTGGGAACCGATGACTGCTGGGTGAGGGAGAGAAGATCTTTAAGATCTAGACGGGCTGAATCCAGTGAATGAACTTGTACAGAAGGGGATCTGGTACAAATGCATGACTACATATACTTAATGTATATGACAGAATGCATGAAATCCTGATTGGGAGGCGCTATGGGGTGTGTGTAGATGGGTGATCTAAACTTGATTAAGAGCTGTTATATAAAATGCACAATGACTCAATAAAAATTTTTTGGTCTTTTTGAGACAAGGTCTTCCTGTAGCCTCAGCTGGCCTGTATTCTCTAATGGAGACCAAGCTGGCCTCGAACTCACAGAGATCTGCCTGCCTCTGCCTCCCAAGTGCTGGGATGAAAGGCATGCACCACCACCCCAGGCTAATAAAAGTATTTTAAAGAAGTATTAGGTCTTAACATATATGACAGAATACATGAAATCTGGGTGGTGACACGGTGTTCAGATTGGGGGCTCTAAATATGATCAAGGTGTATTGTACAAAATGCACAAATATTCAATTTAAAAATTCAATATAAAAAAAGAATTGGTGAGATCAGAGAGGGAAGAAACACCGAGTGATGGAGATCAGAGAGACAGAGGTAGAGCCAGAAACACAGTGAGACTCTGGACAGGAACTCGAAGACAAACCAGACAGTGACAGAGGAGGATGTAACCATGAACAGAGAAGTGGAGCAGAGACACAAGACTCGCTCTCCACAGTCCTGAGAGGACAGGAGAGTCAGGAGGAAGTCTGCTGAACCGGAGGCCACCACGGCTCCCTGCTCGAACCCCCACACGGTCACTCTCACCGTAGCCTTTGAAGAGCCAGTCAAAGATGCCTTGTTCTCCTCGCCCAGCGAATTCTTCAGCCTGGTCCACCAGAGCCTCCTTCACTGCATTGTATCCCCACAGCATCACGATGCGGCGGCTAGGCCCCAGGTGGACAGTGAACACGGGGCCGTAGCCCTCCCTGACCTGAAAGTGTGAATGAGAGAGGTTGGAGGGCTCATCCCTGGACTGCCAGTGTCCGGACGTCAGGTCCTGGGATGCATCTCTTCCCGGCTCTGACACTCAGGAGGGTGAACATTTCAAGATGTGGTCTGTCCTGCCCAGGAGCTGTCAAACTCGCAAAGCACCCCTAGTATATCTCTACGTTCCCACCTGGTCAGTCCTCCCTCTCAGAGTTCCAGCCACACTGAGCATGCTCCACACCCCCATTCCACCCATCTCTCTGCCCAGCGACACCTTCAAGAGGGAGTTATACAGCTTCTCTGGGTCCAGGTCCAGGAAGTTCCCAATGAAGGGCAGTGGGGTGGGTCCCGGAGGCATCTTCGCCAACACTTTCCTCTGCCGCCACACAGACATCAAGACCATGACACTCAGAAAGGCCAGCACAGCCACCAGGAGCATCCCTGAGGCCAGCATGTTGGTGGTGAGAGGGACAGGCTGATGGTGCTGGCTGGGGTGGTTTGCCTTTATACTCCAGCCTGGAAGGGCGGGCTTTGGTCTTGTTTACCTAACTATCTGATTTGTCTTTCCACCTGTTGCCCTGCCAAGCACCCTGGCTTGGTTGTGACACCAGCATCAAGGGAGGAGGAGGGGTACCTTTGTGCTGGTTGGCACGTAGAGGGCCTCTATTCTGAATCTGTGACAGGACAGAAGGAATCATGGCAGGGATGTGTATTGGGGTGAGGGTGTGGATTTAAGAAACTTCCAGAATTGAAGGTGTTGTTATATCTGCATGTGAAGCATCTGAATTTATGGCTGACGGCCCCCAATGGAGAAGTAACTTCAGAGGTGTGGAGTTGGGTTGCTATGGATTTGGGAGACCTTAGCGAGGAGCCACCCAGGCTTCAGGGTCTCAGGAGGGGAGATTCCAGAGTCCTGATCTGAAGATACTGGGTTGATGGAGGATCCAGAGCTGTGGATGTGGAGCTCCTGGCAGGTTAGTGTATGGCATGTCCAATGGGACCCCATTATCAGCACCTGAATCCAGGCATTAGTTTTATATTTGACCTTGTGTTGTTTCCCAATGCCCAGAGTCCTTAAGGAAGATTCAACATGAGGCCATGGCAGACACCATATAGCCAAGAATCTTCCTTTCTGTTGGGAAAGGAGTAGCCAGCCAGACTCATGTGTCTGTGGAACTTTGCACAGAATTATAGAACAATAAGTAAGGTAAAGTCCCAGTTGGCAGAGGGACTGATCAGGTCATAAGAAACAATAATAACAACCACCAATATGGTGGGAAATCTGAGCTGTCTCAAAGGCTCTAATTTAGTTTTTATTTTAATTTTTTTTTTTTTTCATTTTTGGTCTTTTTTGAGACAGGGTCTCCCTGTAGCCCCAGCTGGTCTGGAACATGCTATGTAGACCAGGCTGGCCTTGAACTCACAGAGATCCGCCTACTTCTGACTCTGTAGTGCTGGGATTAAAAGCGTTGGCCACCACCTCCAGCTATTATTTTAATTAGTTTTAAATAGGTATACACAATGGTCATGTTGTCAAATTGCCTTCTAAACAATTATCTTTATACTGTAGACCTGAGCTTCTCTCAACCTTGGTCAAAGAAGCTTCCTTTTGCAGTGCAGAGACACATCACTGATCACCGTGCCCAGAATGACAGAAGGAGCGCTCAGCCCTAAATGGGGACATCTTTATCACCTGCCGTGTCCTACCAAGGACTGGAAACTATGACAGAAGAGGAGGCGGGAAGAACGTGAGAGCCGCAGACTGCGGACATATACTGGAAATACCCTTTTCTGGACATGACACGGTGTCACCGCCACAAACTCCCACCGGCCTTGGTCACCTGCACAACATCAAGCCAGACACAATTCCAGCCCAGATGGGGGAGGAGTTCTCCAGGCCGCACCCTTTACTGAGGAGCTAGTTGATTGTGGTTGGAGGGAGGAAAAATCATTTTTCTGTGGGGATTCCCACTGCTAGATTCCCCAAGTTCCAGCGGATGGCCCCATACCCATGCACATGTGGGTAACACTAATGAAACTTGTGGGCGGGGTGGGGGGTTATAAAAAAAAGACATGAATTTTGGAGGAGGACACATTGGGGCGTTGGGAGACAATGCAATGAAATGGGAATGGATATGATCATATTTCATTGTACACAGGTATGAGATTCTCAGGAAAGAAGGCAAATTGGGTTTGTGATGTGACTCAGCAGGTAAGGGCACTTGCTGCTCTTCTCTAGGGGCCCAAGCTCAGTTCCCAGCATCCATATCAGGCAGCTCACAACTACCTATAACTCCAGCTCCAGGGCTTCTGACACCCTATTCTGGTTTCCTTGGGCACTGCACACACAGACACATACACAGAAATACA
Source organism: Nannospalax galili (assembly GCF_000622305.1). Taxonomy (NCBI): domain Eukaryota; kingdom Metazoa; phylum Chordata; class Mammalia; order Rodentia; family Spalacidae; genus Nannospalax; species Nannospalax galili. The sequence goes on from NW_008355971.1 coordinate 3,512,525, forward strand.
AATAAAAATAAATCTTTCAAAAGGAGTAAAGAAAAATT
>NW_008355972.1:0-469 GCF_000622305.1 Nannospalax galili
TTGTGGCATCAAAATATTAAAATACGACTTCACAATGTTCCATTGTGACAAAACAATGCTCCAATGTGCCAAACTATCTCCACATGTGCCATTATATTGTCTCCAATGTGCCATCACAATGTTACAATATGACTTCCGAATGTGACATCACAACACTGTTGCCCCATGTGCCATTCTATTGTTCCAATGAGCCATCGTACTGTTAAAATATAACTTCACAATGCCCCATTGTGAAGTCACTATGCTCCAATGTGACGTCACAATGCTCCAATGTGCCAACACTATTGCAACATGTGCCATTATATTGCTCTAACGTGCCATTACAAGTTAAAAATATGAATTCAAAATGTGACATCACAATACTGCAATGTGTGAACACTATTTCCCCATGTGTGATTCTATTATTCCAATGCGCCAACACACTGTTACAATATGACTTCAAAATGCTCCATTGTGACATGACAATGTT
>NW_008355973.1:0-4383 GCF_000622305.1 Nannospalax galili
TCTTGTCATAATTCCAATGCCAGTATGTTTTTTTCCTGAATGGTATATGTGCCCTGAATAATTCTTGTTAGTGACTTTATTTTATAGTTAAGTCATGGTCCGTGGTACTGTTGAAATTTTCAGAACATGACCAAGTCACCTAAAACAGAAAGATGATAAAAAAGTAAGAGACACATCCTGAGTGAGCCAGATGAAAGCAATTACCTACGTTTGGGTATTTAAGGAGCCATGAGACAGCAATCTAAACATTGCCTTCCTCTGAGAGCAGCTGGTAGCCAGTGGTCACGGTGGGGGTGGGGTGGGGGTTGAGGCCTCAATACTATAACACAAGGAATAAAATTATCTTGACCAAAAGAATGAAGTTGGAAGTTAGTTCTCTTCAAAATCACCAGAGAGAAACAGACACCCACCAAAACTTTGATTTCAGCTGGTTTATCCAGAGCAGCCTATCCAATTATGCATTATTGGATTTTGTCTAATAAATTGAACATCAATAAAAGATGTGTTGTTTGGGTACCACTACTTGATAACTGGATACAGCATTTCTCATCTCCAAATATTCTGCTTAATTTTTTATGTGTCACTTTTTAAGAATTTATTCTGCAGCAAAGCAGATAATGGGGAGAAATGCACAGCTGGGTTAGGTCGTGTAGTCATCTTTCTACATGAATGAGCAAGCTGTGATTGCACAGGAATTAGCTTGAATTTAGGTCATTTCTCGTGACTCAGTGTCATCCGTCATGCATTGCTGCTTAATGACAGACATGCTATTCTGATGCCAGGAGCACAAGTAAAAGGAACCAGACGGACAGGCTTAAAGACGCAGAAAAGGAAACTGTGAGCAGTCCAGCTTAATTTAGCATTGTGGAATAAGAGTTCAAGCTCAATAGGATTTTGAAATACAGCTTTAGTGATAGCTTTTGCTAATAAAGTGTGTTAACAAAAATAATCAAAATACGTTACTGCACACATTTTGAAATAACACTGAATAGGAATGTACTCAGACCCAACTCTATGGTTCTAAACAGTATAGATCAAATTATTTTGATTGGAAGTAGAGTAAAACAAGCAGAGGATTATAAGACAACAGACAAATGAAAGGAACATTCTTTCCAGCTCTTATTTTTTTGTCGTAGTGTGCTTACTCTTACAGGGAGTATGGATCTTAATACATATAAATCTGCTTTAACAAATTGAATTGGATTCCTTCTTAAAGCCATTTGAGTCTTTTTTCAAGTGTTTGTTTATCAGGGTATGAGAAACACCTCAAGATTCTGTTACATATGACATATGAAAATACATTGTTTACAGATTTCTGAGTGTGCTGGAGCAAATCAATACACTATATTTTTTATTACTGAGACAGAAGCAGCTACAAAGTACATATTAACCTCCTTGCAACCCCAGGAGGAAAAAAGAACAAATATCTTTCAAACCCACATTCAAATCACATCCACTTATTGAGGAAACCAAATCAAACAGCCAAGTCAAGATCAACAGGGCAGGGAGGCATTCTCTGCTCCTGTTAGGGAAGAGAAGTGAGCAAATAAAGACCATAAGTAATTTGATCTCCTAAAACTAAAAAGCTGGCTTCTACTGGTAATTGAATTATATAATTTTGTTAAATTGTACGGGCTTTATGCTAAGTTATGTTAATAATCAGGAATGACAAATTAAAGGTAAATTGCAAAAAATAAATATACAAATAAAGAACACCCAAATCCTCTGGTGGATCAGGTATGAATGACTGCCAAATAGGAGCTGGACAGAAAGGAAAAAAACTAGATTATTCTACCCCAAGATTGTTTTGCAGTTTCTTTAACTCCTCACTCCACCTTAAAGTAACATTTTTTTTTTTTTTTAGTGCAAAAACAAACACAGAATGTAGAACGTTTTATTTTCTGTTAACACTAAACATGCTGAAATCTGATGCTATTTTACTGAGGCTGGTCCCCTAACACATGTAAATCAAGCTCAGGAATAAGGTTTGTTCTACAAAAATTATAAACCATCCCATAAATTTCACTGGTTGTTGGGAAAAAAAAAAAAACTCTCTGAGGACAGAAGTATGCTTCAGAGTCCTTAGGACCAGTGAGAACTGTTAGTCAGGTCAAGTTTACTGAAGGCTCAAGTCTTGAGTTGAAGAAACCTCTCAACATCCCTGGTGTAAGGCTAAGGAAGCCCTTTCAGTCCACATGTGATGCATCCCCTGGGGTTAATGATGGTTTCTTTAAATAGAAGGAAGTGGGTAGGAAGTTCTGCTTCTGGTCATTTTTGTTCTTTGCCAAGTTTGGTTGAAAGTGCAGATTGTTAATGCAAGATTTGCCAAGTACCAGGTTACTCTATGCAACTCTGTACAATATGCTCTAGGGAGGTGTTTTTACAGAAGGAGCCCCTTCCCTTTCCATGCCTCTGCTGTTTGTTCACTGAGTATGCCAGGCCCGGAGAAAATTATATTAAGGGAAATAACTATATGTGAGTCCAATGGATACAATGAGGGAAATTCAGAAACATTACCTCAAAGTCTGTATCTTCCATCAAGGCTATTTTCTGTAATGCCAGATTAGTTTGTAGATTTCTTCAATTACAGTAACAAATTTTTGAGTGACAAGTGGCTTTAGATAATGTAAAATCATGTAACTCTCTAAATGATAATTTACAGCCCTAAAATAACTTTTGCTGCACATTTGTATCTTTATCTGTTTAAATTCAAAATAATACCTTCAAAGTATTTGTGTGTATCAAATTATAAATTTTAAGATTACTTTGTTTCATGAGAGAGCAGAATAGAGTCTGGCATCAAATATATCAGAGGTAAGAACCTCCTGAAAATAAAAGTAGAATTTAATAATTTAAAGAAAAAAGGAGAGTTCAGTACAGCTATGTAATTAGATAAGTTCCAAATCTTGAGAAACTCACTTGACCTTTTGCGTCTTGATGACAGGGTGTTAAATTAGAATAACAGTCTTTGTGAAGGTAATTCCTGTTAAGATTTGTTACTTTGATCTCTGATCTCTTTATTACTTGGGAAACATTAGCAAAGCAGCCTTTTAGATAGGCCTTTGTTTTCCCAGAGAAAGATACTATTACAGGAATTAACCAAAATGATGAACTGGCTTGAGACACCTGTACTGTTTTTAACTCAAAATCAAGAAGAACGCTCAGCTCCAGGAGGCTCTTTTGCCTGCCCTGGTTCACTAGGGTTAGAGCACAGAAAAGCTAACAGGAGTGCATATGACATATGATTCAAATAAGGTTAACTTCACAATTATTTTAAGATATATTTTTGGCTTTATTTTTAAGTTATTTCCCCATGTTATACAATGTGTTTTCCCCATTTTAATTTTTTCTAAAAGATAAAAAAAATATGTGTATGTATGTATATCATGTGCATGCAGGTGTCTGTGGAAGCCAAAAGAGGCAGTGGGTCCTCTGGAACTGGAGTGACAGGTGTTTGCTAGACATCTTACATGTGTGCTGGGAACCAAATGTGAGTTCTCTGCAAAATCAAGTGCCCTCTTAATGGTTGAGACATCTTTGATTTTCTTTATTCCAATAACCATCAGTAATCGACATGTTTGTTTACAGTCACTTTTTATTTTATTTTCCTCATCTTCCTGCTCATCAAAAGAAGTGGCTGCCCCAGTTTTCATTTTGTTTCTAAATTGCCTCACTATAACTCAATATTTTGAGTAAAAATTATAGTTTATTTTCACAAGTTTTGTTCCATTATTTAATATTTATTTAAAACATCAATTCTGTATTTATACTTGTAAATAATCAGTATACATTAAATCTTTCAAAACATGTTTCTTTTTCTTGGTGATAGAACACATAAGGAAATTGCAATTTAAGTTATTAAATGCTTTGCTAATATACTGTCAGCTTCCATATTGAAGCTAATATTAAATACTTTATTGAATAAATTCTTTTTTTAATTATTATTTTTATTTTATGTGTATGAGTGTTATGCCTGCATGTATGTAAGGGAACCCATGTCGTGCAATGCCCATGGAGGACAGAAGAGGCTGTCAGATCCCCTGGAAGTGGAGTTTACAGACAGTTGTTAGCTGCCATGTGGGTGCTGGGAATCAAACCCAGGACTTCTGCAAGAACAGTCAGTGTTTTTAACCACTGAACCATCTTTCCAGTCCCTGAATACATTCTTAATATTGACATTTCATCTAGAAAGCTACTGAGTCTCCTTAAAATTGCTGATTAAAATTCTTTGTGAACATAAAGCCTTAGATATCACACATAGGTTACAAATAGATATGCTATTATGAAGAAAGTGTTTCATGGCCAGAATGTAAGAATGAGATTAAATCTTTCTATTTATCCATAGTCTGTTACAAGAACCATAAGGTGAGTAAGGAATACGTC
>NW_008355973.1:4818-6675 GCF_000622305.1 Nannospalax galili
AAAGCTTTAAACAACAACAAAACAAAGCAAGACAAAAAAATGAATAGAAATAGCTAAACAAATAGTGTGTTGTTGGGTTTATTGTTTTTATACACAGTTTCAGGAAAAATGGCCCATTTTCACAATGATCAAAAAGGCTATTCAATTGTATGTTGCAGACTTAAAAGAGGATTTGTTTTAAGATATAGAAGTCTTCTAAATATTCACAGAAATAGAATATTAACCTCATAGTCTCTTGCTTAGTGCCTATTGCTTGGCATCTGCAGACTTGCCATGAAACACCAGGTGGCACTCTGACACCTGTGTGCTTTATGTTACAGTCTCATTTTAACTTAGCCATAAAAATTAGAATTTAAATGTGAGAAGCTTCCAAATACAATAGCCACCAAATGTGCGTGCTTGATTAAAGTGGCAGTGTAGGGCTAGAGATGATTTTGAAACTTGTCTTTGGAAAACTGTGATTATTAATTATCTCCACAAACCACTGGAATGCTAACTATGTGTACAAGATGAAAGGGAATGAATGAATGTCAATATGTTTAAAATCTTGAAAGGTGGTCACAGAAGAAATTCACTCATCTAGTTAGAAACTTTTGTTTTTATTTTTTGTCCAAAATTCTTTCCAATATGACTTAGCATAATGTCATATAAGATTTATCCAAATCTTATTTAGATGTTATCCCCCAGAATATTAATGTGTGAACGTAAAACATATAGTTAATTGAGATTATTTCAAAGAGATAAAATCTTTAAAATCCAAGTATATGATAGATGAATCCATCATCGGGGGTCAAGATAAACACTAAGATGATAAAATGCTCACTTCTCATGTCTTTTGTAAAAATATTTTTATTTAATTTTATTATTTTTATTTTATGTGTATAAGTGCTTTGCCTGCCTGTATGTAAGTTTGCAAAATGCCAGCAGAAGCCAGAAGAGGGTGTCGGATAGCCTGGAACTGGAGTTATAGATAATTGTTAGCTCCCAAGTAGGTATTGGGATTTGAAACCGGGTCCTCTGGAAGAACAGCAAATGTTTTTAACCACCGAGCCATCTCTCCAGTCCCACTTCACATCTTAAGAATGAAAACAAATGTAAGCAACAGAGAACATTCATTGACACAACATTATAAAATTAATTTCTGAAGTTCTTCACATCATTTAGTTATGGTGATTGGTATCCTGTCAGATGTTTTTATTGGGTTGTAGCTTATCTTGATTTTCCCTTTCTCTCATAATTCTTTGTGTGTTGTTTATTTTTACACTGATATTCTTTATTTTTTTGTATTTTTCTTTATCATTATCTCTGCACGTGCGTGCATGTGGTGTGTGTGTGTGTGTGTGTGTGTGTGTATGTGTGTGTGTGTTGATTTGGCTATGGTGAGATGTACATAAATTATAACAGTTTATTCATTTCGTGTGTGTGTGTGTGTGTGTGTGTGTGTCTTTTTGAGACACAGTCTCCCTATAGCCTGGAATTCACTATATAGACTAGGCTGGCCTTGATCTCACAAAGATCCCTGCCTGCCTCTGCCTTCCCAATGCTGGGATTAAAGGCGTATATCACCAAGCCCTGCTGTAAGAGTCTATTCTAAATGAGTATCAAAGTAATGTCTAATAGGGTGGGAAATTTCCAATTTATTCCTTAGAAAAATTTTATCAAAATTTTAATTTATAACTTTAGTTTTAATTTTTTACTTATTTTCATTTGTTTAATTAATTATGTATTGATTAAGTGATGCACAGTATTGTCTACATTGACTGAAACCCACCATATTACAATCTTAAAGAACCTGTATCAAAGTTCTGACTGTCCTTCCTACTCCCTTCTCTAGCATAAAATCAAATAGATAATAGT
>NW_008355973.1:7246-12098 GCF_000622305.1 Nannospalax galili
AAACATATATTCACACAAATACTTTTCAATAGATGATTAAAATCCAAAAACTATCAGGAAAATAATGTCAGATCATTTGACATTTGCAAAATTTTCAAGGAGAAACAGAGTTCAGAGCAGCAAATATTAAAAAAAAATTTATTTATTATTTTTATTTTATGTGTATGTGTATATTGCCTACATGTTGGTAAGTGCACCCGTGTCATGTAATGCCCACAGAGGACAGAAGAGACTAGCACCAAATATTTTAAAAGAAGCATTAAACAGATTAAATCAGCTTGATAAAATAACAAATAATGTGTTAGAGTGAATTGAAAAATGTATTGTTGTGAAACTGCTCCAATACTCTGTAATGAGGTTGACTCCATTAGTGGTCCAGAACAGGTTTAGGGATAGAGACTGTTTGGCAGAAGTTTTGCTTAGAGGTGAAAAATATTCCAATAAGCTTCATTGACCTGATAGGAATACTGAGCATTTGATCTGAGGTAGAGATGAGCATGCTTAGGGTCTACTTACAGCACTCCAGATCAACTGTTTTGGAAAGGAAACAAAAGCAGGACTGGACTTGGAGAGGAGTGAAGCAAGGACAGAGGTACAGTGGAACCTCAGCCAACTTTGTGTGTAACCCCATATTGGGACGATCCTTTAGAACTGTCCCAGGTTGGGAGAATGATCAGGTATTTCACTCGCAGGATTATCTGGTGGATGTAGGATGCTCCCTAGGGAGGTAGTAACTAGGAAAATGCAATGGGAAGGCAACCAGGACCTCTGTCAGTAAATAGCAAGTGGCTGTACTCACCCCCGTGAACGCCTTCTGCAGTCCATGTTTAGGATGTAAAATTCAATGACATCATTCTGAAAAATGGCCTCTTTTTGTATGTAGTTAGGTTCTGTAGTTGCCAATGAGATTTTTAAAAATTATTTTTGCAATTTATTGAGTTTTTTGTGCAAAGATTTTTTAAGAAAGAGAATAATGAAGACCAATAGAAAAGACTGCTCCATTACCTCAGAATAAAGTGTTTTTACAAACTAGAAACTGGAGAGTTTCTAGTGTAAGATTGGAAGGATTCCTAGCATGAACCGGGACAGGCCCTCTCCACCTTGGCCAGTAGCAATGGAACAAGTTTTTACTGGCTACCAAGCTGAAACACAATCATCAGTGGCTGACTTTCAAGCTTCAGTGTCGATTTATAAATTATACTGAACTTGGCAGTAGTGAAACAAGAACTCTGTCTTTTTCCAAGAAGCTTGAAAATAAGCATTTCAATGTCTTATTTAGGAAATGGGAATCTTGATCCTCTTACAAGGTTGGAAATTAATTTCAAATATAATATCACATATAGAACATTCAACTAAATATATAGTCCTTAATAAAAATTAAATAATTGTCAACTATTCCTGAAGAGTGATGAGGAGCATTAGAGCAACATATTAGGTTAGCTTAGTAAGTCACCATTATATATTAAATACAGCACTAATCTGCTTTTAAAAATATATCAAAATACTAAGCCTCATTACAAAAGTATATGCTGTTATATAAAGTCTATATTATCCTGTATTATAATATGATATCAATATTTAACTTACTAATAATGTAATACAAGATACATGTTATACATGTTATATTTTCCTCAAATGTATTAACATGGTTTCTATCTACAACAGAGGAGATTACAAGTAAATCAAGCTATATGGCAGCATTTTATAATCTAAGATTCCACATTTTAGTATAACATTAAATATAAAAAAATAACAAAAAGGTTTTCTAAAATACAAGGTCCAAGAAAAAAAGAGATACTCTTTCAATAACAGCTGAAACAAAGAAGGCACGAGTGTGTTAGTAACTGATGTAAAAGTGTGAACCGTACTGTCATCCATGATGGAATAGCTGGAAGAGGTATAAAAGTCACAGACTGGTTTCGGTGTAATAGAGCAATTTCTCTAAGTGAAACTCAACATACCTTGAAAGATGTGGCCTTCATAGTTCTGTATAATCAAAACGGTATAATCAAAAATAGTATATGGTTTAGAGTAATTGATTAAACAAGAAATCCAACTGATGTTCAAGTTATCATTAAGTCAAGTTTCTACCTCATCCAGAGACTTTATATTCCAGATTGGATACTACTAAGATACTAGGTAACTGTAAGGATGCACACATATACACCTATATTTATGGTACTATGCTAGTGAATACAAACCTGAGCTGGTGTTCACATTGAACTAGTAATTAAACCTCCTTGAATCACCATGTCTCTCTTTTTTAATAATATTAAATTAGAGTAATAACAATTCCTACTTTTAGATTGATTTATTTTTAGTAAGCATTCAATAAATAGCATTGCTCTTCAGTGTTGCTGTAATAGAAGTCTGAATTGTAATCAATACTAGTCTTGGGTGTCCATGTACTAAACAGAATTTATATTCTTCACAAGGTTCATGTTGCTCTTTCCACTTCACAGTCCATACACTGACTATGAATAACTCATTCCTTAATATCTCCATGCATTCTGCCAGATAAACACGAGCAAGCAACCCCTTGGGATATTACCCATAGTCACTACTTTATGGATGGGGAAACTAAAATTCAGGGTTCAAATGATTTCTCCAACTTAGACAGCACTGTGGGATTATATTAGTCTCTAGTGATGTCTTAGTTCCTTCATGTTTTTCAATTGTATCTTGAGATATTGCTAATACCTTGAGACAGACAACATTTTCCTGCATAAAACCTCAGGTGCCTGAGAGAAGTGATATTTCTTTTAAAATATCACCAAATAAAGTGATCCAAGAGAGCATTTTCTCCTTCAGAAAGAAAATATTACTCTGTTATAGGAAGTTCAATCAAGGGCACCAAAATTTCAAAAATATATAGCGAAAAGGACAAACAGAGTATGTGCATGCTTTCTCTGTAGAAAGGTGAGTATTAAGTGCATCAAGTCAAGACTAATTTATACTCATCTTAATCTCTAATAATTGGCAATAATTATGCTGACTAACTCACAGAGTCACTCAACTTCATGGATTCTGAGCAGAATATTTTTGATAAAAGGAAAGAATTTTGAAGAATAAACACATTCTACTTAAAGACAACTAATGTTTAGGGGGAAATTTATTAGATGAAGGTTTTAAATTTTAAATTTTTGTTTTTGAGATGGAGTCTTGTACAATAATCCAAGCTTGGCTTGAACTCACATTGCTCCTACTTCAGCCCCACAAATTCTGGAATTAGAGGTGTATACCACACAACAACTCAAACCTTGTGAACATTTTTGTGCCCTATACATTGAATATAGCATTTTTCTGTTGTTTATTACATATTTCCAAAGCAATAAAAATGTCTTAACTCATAGGTATTTTTTTAAGGAGAAGCTTGAGATAACTGTTGCCAAAATTTTTTGGGGGGATGTAAAGAACATCTGCCCCCTCCTTCCTTGCTCCCAAATCTCAAAACAAGGTCCGATTCCACCAAAATGCACTCTGGAAAACCAATGAGCTTATTGGACTTCCATATAGAGCAATGAATGAGGGTTTGCTTACAAGAATATGAGTGCTCCCCGTGTAAGGCCACACCTGAAGGTCTTCACTCAAGCATAGACAATACTTTCCCCAAAGCAGCATAAAACGCTGAGAAAGACTCCCCCAGTCTTCTCCTGCCTAAATACTCTAGCCACTTCTCCAAGCCATGAGTAATTAGGACTGAACTGCTCATCATGAATAGTTCGAAGCTGTGGTGGTACTCTCAAGTAAGGGTACTATGACTCTCTCTGCCCTTCTTTACGTGGGTGGGACTGTGTAAAGAGTGATCTTAGGAAAGCTGGCATAGTTGAGCTCAGGAACATGGTGTCTATCTGTCAGAAGACAGCCCTATACAACAATGATCTAGGTGGGTGGCTCTGTTTAAAGTTTCTCCCAAGACTGAGAGCAACATGAAATAATCCATGTCTTTTATAAGCATTCCCTGCACAATTTCATGCAATTGCATAAGGCACCCCTATTTACTTTAGAAGGGTTATGGAAGTGATGTCTATAGGGAATTTTTTGGAGGTTAGATACCATGTATGCTACAAGTTATTTTCATTACTGGTAGACGTAGTAAAAAATCAGTTTTATTTTAATCAGAAGGTCTGTTACCAACACTTCAATCATTTGTAAATAACTTAATCTTTGGATATAATTTACACACAAAAAAAGAAAATAATTTGCTTCTCTTTTGAGCTGATGATGTATTGTCACCCACAACTGAGAATTAATATTTTGACATCAAATAATTAGTTTGTTTCTTTAAGCCCTTTAAATTATTAACACTAGTAATACTGAATGAAAACTGTCATGAATTACTTGTTTCATTGATATAATAAATTAATACCAATCAGAAACTTTCTAATGTTAAGAATTGATAAGAGGGGATAGAGAGACGATTCAGCAGTTATGAAAACTGGCTGCTCTTGCAGATGACCCGGGTTCAGTTTCCAGCACCCACATGGTAGCTAGCAACTCTCCATAACTCCAGTTCCAGGGGATTGGATGCCCTCTTATGACCTGCATGGCATTGCATGACATAAGTGCACTTACACATATGCAGGCAATACACTCATACACATAAAATAAAAATAATAAATAAAATTTTAAAATGAAAGAAATAATAAGATATCAAACTCATTCTATTGGGCTTCTTATGTTTTTTGGCACACTGAACATTCATGTCCCAAATAAAATTTGTTACTTGAATATATATTTTATGTGCAATCTGGTTAATATGTTAGCATCCACAGATATAAAAACTGCTTATTTTTCCTAGATCAGTAGTAAAATGGTATGTATCACCATTTAAACAATTAATTTGTAAAAG
>NW_008355973.1:12108-13312 GCF_000622305.1 Nannospalax galili
GACTGAAATTAATGATTTTAAAATGAAAGAAATAGAAAACTTACATCATATGGACAAGTATAACTCCCTATGTTGGCATCTACTGTATTTTGTATAATTTAATTTAAAGCATTTCACCATAACCAGAATGAAAACTTTATTCATGCTATAAGTGAAGACATTTAACAGTTATCTTCAAGGAAGATGTTCACTCTCAAAATAGGACTATAGAAATTAGTGCAGGGGTTTTTGAGCAACACAACAAATGTTGGCAGTTATTTTTCCTTTAGCAAATGTGATGGCATTGGGGAAACAGATGCCTGGAAGGAAGATTTGAAGCCCCAGACTTCTGCACTGGCTATTTCTTCTATGCAGGGTATTCCCAAGAGTGAATGCTGACATCTACTCACATTTTCATTCAGATTGTTTACTCCACATGCAGAGCTTTCCCCAGCACATTCGACTTTCTCTTCTCCCCAGCATGTGCTCCATTTCCCAGTCTACTTCTGCTTTCCTCCACACTTAGTTTCTTCTACTGTACCTTCAAGATCAGTCTATTTTGTTGTCTGACTTTCCTGTGGCTTCAGAGAGACACATATTTCTGCCTTTTATTTTAATATCCACCCTCAATTTCTAGAATGCTGCAAATCCATGGATGATTAATAAATATTTATTGGGTAAGGGAATAGCTGCTACTTTTCATTTTACAATTATATCAACTTATCCTAAAACTGTACACATTGAATATCAATAATTTGTGAATTTTCACCTTCTTTTTTAAGGTTGTCTTTTATTATAAATTTTATGACAAATCTTTCTGGCTTACAAATATGTCTCTCTGAAGTGATTAAACATTCAGTCATTTACAGCATAAAAGAGTGTCTCTAAAGACAGTGAGAAAGGAAGCAAAGAACACTGCTAACATTGTGGAATTTCATGTTAAACCTCTAGAATTTCAATGCAGTTAATCTTGAGCAAAGTCTAGAAATCAGCACAACAAACTAACATTCAGATGCTTTAGATAAAATTGGCCATCAGTATGACATACTCTTTGGGTTGCCTACAATGTTCATGGTGAACACTGGTTCAGTGATACATAACTCAAAATTTGAACTAGTAAAATGGAAATGCATTGTAGTCTTAGTTTGCTTTACATAGAGAGACTAAAATAGAAAAGTCATTAATTTTGTCGTATAATTGATGCTTCATATTGACTTATGCTAAG
>NW_008355973.1:13335-13724 GCF_000622305.1 Nannospalax galili
ACCAAATAATTTCTAGTTTATCTAGAATATCTCTGTGTTGGATGACATTTATTGATAAGTAAATTTTAAGGTCTATTTCAGGATAAACTACATTTTTAAAGCCCAAATGGTAATGTCCAGACACTGCAATTGAAATGCAGTCATTTATTTTCAAAACAATTCCAAGCATTTCTAAATTCAGTCTAATTATGTGCTTATCAAGACAGTTTTAGTTGCATTACTAAATCAGGTTTTAATTTATATTTATGTAACTGTAAGTTATTCTATTTTTATGCCAAAATCCCTTTTTGCAGCAATAATAATTGTAAACAATCCACTACAAGCTGTAAATGAATCTTTCTGTTGCAAAAGACAGTTATTCTTTACACATACAAAATCTACATCTCTAC
>NW_008355973.1:13841-15195 GCF_000622305.1 Nannospalax galili
CTTTTCTGAGAGTAAAAAGATTTGGTGAGATATTAATAATTACATATTTAAAAGATTCCAAAAGAGAATGACAATATCATAAATGCATGGATTCTCAAACACAATTTGTTATTACATGATAGAACGCTAATTTAAACTTCAGTACACACTAATCGTTGGATGCTCTTTTTTTGTTTACTCATTATAACATAGATTAGCATCCTGATAATACTGTATATTATGTTAAGGAGTTTAGACATCATTTTCAAAGTCCCCATTTTTCCATTTCACAGCTTGGCCCAATATTAGCTCAAAAAAGCACAGCCACTCAGTATATAATATGTTAAGACACAAAGTATTTGACAGCTTGGTCATATACCTATAGGAACTGAATAAGCTCTGTTTTAGCACACATCTTGGACATACAATCCCATCAAACTAACAAATGGCAGCAATATAAGAGCATGTGTTGTAAGTGGGGCAGTTTAGAAAAGCATTTGACTATAATTTTGTTGGAACCTGCAGTAAAGGGAACAAGAGGTCCACACATCAGGCCAGCAATGCTCTTTCTTGTAAACATTTACAATGAAGTGATTAAGGGTTCGTTTGCTTTTTATGTCTGCCATTCCAGCATTTGAGAAGTACTACACTAACTTTTAGCAGCACATGATTATAGTTCAGGAGACAACTACCTTTTACTTATTGCAATGTATATCTGAGAGAAGAGCAGAAAGTACTATTTCTATAGTAAATGGAATGTTGTGCTCTTTTGTTCACTGAAAAATCAAGTTATAGCAACTAATTTGAGGTTTGCACAACAAATCAAACTTCATAGGACCAATATAAAAGATCTATGTTTAGTAGAAGCTGCAGTTGAGTTTTATTTAATGTTTCATAAAAACAGCTTCTACAACTGATTTAAATATATGTGTTCTTATATTTTTTATGCAATTAAAAATTTAAATAATTATCACAAATCTGTATTGAGGAATATATTCATTGCAATTTCTAAATTGTTTAATATTCATATTAATTATAACATACAAGGAACAATTTATTCATATGTGGTAAATATTGGAAAAGGAATATTCAGAGTCAAATCTCTAAGGTATTAATCTATGATTAAAATGAAAGCTTTACTCAAGGTAAAATCCTGGCCGAGGTCTGTTAAAGACAAGGCTCAGCTGGAAAGTTAAGGTGTAAGAAGAAACAACCCAATGTTGAAGAAATAGTCCAAACTCTTCAGGTGAGAAATGAATTCTAGTAGAAAACTAATAGTGAACATAGGCGGCCAAACTCTGAAATTTGGGGCAACAGTGTAGAGAACATTAAATTTTAGAGTAAAAGAAAAGATATAGCTGTCTCAGATTCTAAA
>NW_008355973.1:16359-17121 GCF_000622305.1 Nannospalax galili
TTTTAAAAAGAAAAAGATAAATATGGAATCTCAAAAAGTCATACACAAATCAGGTCCTTGGGGGATTTAGGGTTATAATTTATATCAATCACTTATTTTATCATATGTTTTCACCAAAATGATTTTCTTTCACATGATTTCACATGCCAGGTTCTTCCAGCTGTCTGTTTAAACTCTGAATTTCTGTTCTAGTGTTCATTCTTGGTTAACTTGGTGGCTTTTCTTTCCCTCTGCTTACTAGTGCCCCTCATTTACTTGCACTGACCTTTAATGGTGTCTTTTGGGTGACTGTTCTGAAAGAGGGGAGAGTCACAGAGTTAGTTCTTTCACAGGCATCTCAACTGGCCAACCAAGCACCTTTTTCTAGTGAGATGTCTCAGACTGTTTCTGATTCCATGTGAATCACAACAATGTTAGGCTTTTCATCTCCATGATCGATTCCAACTCTGAATCCCCCGGTGGAGCACCTGGCTTGGGGGCCCACAGGAAACCCATCCTCAAGCTGTATGTGTTCTTACCACTGAAAGAAGGAACAAGAAGAGGGTAACCGCAGATATCCTCTAGCAAACTGAGAGGTTGACATGAAACTTGAAACCTGGTGGTCTTTTGAAAACTCATTTACTAGCAATCAAAGCGAAATAGCTGAAGTCAAAATAGATAAATCTATATAGAATAGCAGTGTTCCAGCAATCCAAAAAAAGGGCTGGAAATGGAAATCAATAAAAATGAAGGAGTCACCCCAAAACAAATAATATTTGATGG
>NW_008355973.1:17322-17867 GCF_000622305.1 Nannospalax galili
TGGGCCTAGATGAAAGTATGCCAATAATTACTTTAAATGCAGAGCAATAAAACATAGCACTTAAAAAAGAAACTATCAACTTTAATAAAAATAATATTCAACTTCAGCTAGTCTACAAAATTTCCACTACTATAAGATAGAGGAAGCTACACTGGGAAAACAGTAATTTAAAAGCTCGAGTAACTGTTAATATCCAACAGATTAGACAACAGAACAAAGAATTACCAGGTAGAAACAGAAGTATCGGACAATGACGAAGCAGTCAGCTAGTCAGACAGAGCAACTCCAAATGCATGTGTTCACGTAGACAGCCACAAAATGCATTTAAAATGTACAAAAATGGAAGTATCGATATAGATTGCATACTTTTAGTTGGTGATTTCAAATTCCTCATTTAGAGACAGAAATAATAGACACGAGTGATAAGAATATGGATGAATTAAAACCTCATTATCCAACTAGATCTAAATGGCACTTGTCGAACACTACATTTCACAATAGCATAGCCCGAAACATTCACCTACCATTCAACACACCATTTGGAG
>NW_008355973.1:19013-19594 GCF_000622305.1 Nannospalax galili
TGCCATGAATATCAGTCTCTGTCTCAGCAGTGGCTTTTGTCTGAGCGAGGGCATAAGTTTAGGGCTAGGTATTGTGGCTGGTTTGTTACTCTCTTAACCTGAATTGTGCTCACAGATCATAACCACCACTAACATCTTTTTCTAAGCATGAAGACCTCACTTTCAATGAGAATACTCAGAGATACAGGACAAGGATTGTTTCTGTTTCAACTTTCACAATGAGTTGTTGAGAAAATACTAACTTAGGAGAGATTACCTAGGACTGTTCACAAAGAGTCCTGATACCCATCCTGGTTCTATAAATGAGCCCCTACCTTCCTAAATGACAAGTCTATGCTAGTTACCTGACCCAGATGAGAGGGACTTTGATATTCAGGAAAGAAAGCAACCCCCTAGATGACCAGGTATAGGGAATCTTGAATTCCCCAAATCATTCAGAGATGTAAAAATCTGCAAAGTTTAGTCAAGAAACTATTAAAAGAAGCCACCAATAGTTGTTTTTTCTGACTTGGAAAAAACCTGAAACAGATAAAGCTTTAGAAGAAAGCCTCTCAATCCAGTATAGTGGCTACACAGAGAGA
>NW_008355973.1:19736-22357 GCF_000622305.1 Nannospalax galili
TAAGTTTTAAAAATACTTGTATTGATGTGAGAATTTCATTCAATGTATTTTGACCATATTCAGATCTAACCCCATTTCACTCCCACTTCAGTACTACCCAATAATTAATATCCTTTATTATTAGTTGCCTTCTTTGTAAAGGTCTATCTAACCTGTGTTTCCCAAGTATTTTGGGTGTGAGTCTCTCCCTGGATTCTGTCCAAAGTACCAGGTGTTATAACAGTAGAGAAAACTGATTCTCCCTCTCCCAGTATCTGTCAACTACCAGCAGATAGCTGAATCTAGAGCTTCCTGTCTACCTCTCCTAGTCATGCTACACCCCTGTCTGGCTTGGGCTCACAGGACTTGTACATGCTGTCATAAATGTGTAGGTTCATATGCGCAACAGTACTGTTCTGTCCAGACAACACAGCTTCCTTGTATTCATCTACCATCTCTGACTCTTAGAATCTTTCCTCCTTCTTTTTGGCAATACTCCTTGATCCTTGTTAGGAAGGGGTACATCGGTGTTCCATTTGCGACTGAGCACCCCATGATCTCTTATTTTATATATATTGACAATTTGTGGATCTCTGTGTTTATCACCATCAGCTTCAATAATAACCATCTCTGGTAAAAGTTGAGAAATGCATTAAACTATGGGTATAATAATAAATCATTATGAGTCAATTTAATATTGTGTCGTTAACAGAATGATAGCAATAGGCTCTCCCCAATGACCTGTGACCTGGGTAGCCACAGGTTCTTGGACTTCATAATACTATTAGGTATGGAATCCATCTTGTGAAGCAGGCCTTATGTAAAATGAGAATGTGGTTGGTTACTCCCATAACATTCATGCCACCAGTGGGCATATTTTGCCAAGCCAGTTGTTATTGTACCTAGCAGGGTACAAGCTGGGTAAGGTTAATGATTACCTTTTTCTGCCAGTAACATGCACTGCGACTTCTATTATTATGAAAGCTGGCCAACAGAGAAGAAGCTTCAAAGTCAGAACCAGTTTAATTTCTCTTTGTTTGAAGTCTGTGACTCAGATAGGTAGTGTCTTCTGCACTAAGGTCTTATGGTCAAATTCTAATGGGTAACCAAATGCAATGGCAATAGCCAGTACTTTTGGAAGGTTTATGGGATCTCTCTGGTCAATAGCTCAAAAATAAGAGTCCATTCTTGACAGTGGGCTTTTCATTTGCTAACCTGTTGTATCTATTAGGATCATTGAAAACTTGCTATAGGATAACTAGAATTAAACCTTTATATTGTATAGGTACATTGAAAGAAGCTCTGCAGAAGTTATCTTATAAGACTCTTTCAAAAGGAAATGGAGATGGAATACAGTGATATAAATGGAAAGAGGAAAGATACCAGCACCAATTTTTTAACCTATGCTAATCTTCCTATGTAGGACACAGTGATTCAATATTTTTTTTCTAAGATATTGTTTTATTTTTAATTCTGTGTATGTGTATGTGGTGGAGGATATGTGCATGAGAGTGTAGGTGCCTTCAGAGGCCAGAAGAGGGCATCTGATCTCCTAAATCTGGAGCTACAGGTATGGGAGCTGTGAATTGAATTTCGGTCCTTTGGAAGAGCAGTACACACTTTTAAATGCTAGTTCTCCAGCCTTGTGACAGTTTTAAATTTTTAAAAAATATTTTGTGTATGTGTATATTTCCTGCATGTGTGTAAGTGCACCATGTAGTGCAGTGCCCACAGAAGGCAGAAGAGGGTGTTGGTCAGATCCCTCAGAAACTGGAGTTATACATGGTTGTTAGCCACCATGTAGGTGCTGGGAACCAACCCGAGGTCTTTTGCAAGAATAGCCAGTACTCTGACCCACCTAACCACCTCTCCAGACCATGACACAGTTTTTAAGAAAGTGTTTGTTAAATAGATATGATACTAGGTGCCAAGAATGTATTACCCCAGGTAGACAAAGTCTTCCATTCCTTAGCATGTAGTTGAAGAGAGATGATGAATAAATTAGAATGATTAAGTGCAAAAAAAGCATTATATCATTCTTTATGAATAACTCTCTGGGACAGTTAACTGTCTGGAAGGAAGTTAAGAAGAAGATGATATGAGGAAAAATAATAATGCTCAGGAGATCTGGAAGGCTTGGGCTGAGGGTAGAGCCAGAAGAGCATAGTATTCAGGTGATAGAATCAGCATTTTTTCAACATTAATTTGATAGCTGAATGATTATCCTATTTTAAGGTTGTGCTGAGATGAGTATATTTTATATACTATTTTTATTTTATGTGTATGAGTGTATTGCCTGTGTGTATGTGAGTGCACCTGTGTTGTGAAATGCCATGGAGGTCAGAATAGGGCTTCGGATTTCACTGGAACTGGAGTTAAGGATAGTTCGTAGCTTCCATGTGAGTGCTAGGAATCGAACCCAGGTCCTCTGCAAGAGCAGTCAGTGCTCTTAATCACTGAGCCATCTCTCCAGCCCAAGATGGGTGATACTTAATTACTAGAAGAAAATAATGGAAAGAGAGAGAGAGAGAGAGAGAGAGAGAAGAGAAAGTAAGAGTAAGTCTAACCATAAAGTATTTACTAATTTATCACCCATGAACTTAAGTGAGTTTCTAACTTAAGGGAGAATTTTCAATACTGGA
>NW_008355973.1:22884-29528 GCF_000622305.1 Nannospalax galili
CATCTCAGACCTAACTCTTTAAGTCACATAGTACGCTGCTTATTCTCAGTGTCTTAATAGGCACCAATGTTTTACCATTTTTAAGAGCACAACATAGCATACCTTAGCTTTGGGATATAGTTACTGGGTTGAACAATGATCTAAATCATTTTCACTCTTGACTGGTGGAGTATGGGCAAACAGAAAGTAGCTATGGGAAGACAGTGTTACTTGACAGTAAGAAATCAAAGATACTGGGGACTGGAAGAGGTCTTGGGCTTTTATATGGGCTAGAGTCCTAACCCTGCCCACATCAGTGCTCCATGCCATAAGACAGATGGCTGTCCATTGCAGGTGTAATGTAGAGCTTCCACACAGAGTGAATGTTCTCATTTTTCCATCTTTATCCAAATTCCATTGCTAGAGAACATTTCTGTGTGTATCCCCATTTTCAGATAACCTCCTTGCTAGCTGAAATACACTGGTGCATAGAACTGTGTCTTTTTCCTCTCTAACTTTGTTGCTTACTATATAATAAGTTCATGATGATTTCTCATTTGTGGTAACAAGGTGTCTCTATTTAAATAACAGTTGACAGTGTCAGATGTTTAGCAGTAATAAATTCTGTTTCTGTGACTTACTTACAGATTAAATTAAATGACTTTCTAAGTGAGAAATTCTTTGAATAAAAAAATGAACATATCCCCTCATGGCATTAATTGCTTCATGAATTCTATTAGAATTTGTTTTGTTTGCATTCAAGTGACTGTGTTGAAAGGATAAGAAACCAAGATACCTAAAGGGGCTGGGAAACAGACCTGCACTGTCCGCTATTGTCTGCTCATCATTTACAAATGGCATCCTTTCTGCCCTTTACTTTTGCTCCATTGGCTGCAGAGCTACACTGCAAATGAAAGAATCATAATGATGAGTCAGTGGCATAGGGCCGAGGAAGGTCAAAGACACACCGGTTAGTGTAATCTTTCAGGAAACACACAAATGTGTAAATTCTAAAACTTAAATCCTGTTACAATTGTCTGCTCATCATTTACAAATGGCATCCTTTCTGCCCTTTACTTTTGCTCCATTGGCTGCAGAGCTACACTGCAAATGAAAGAATCATAATGATGAGTCAGTGGCATAGGGCCGAGGAAGGTCAAAGACACACCGGTTAGTGTAATCTTTCAGGAAACACACAAATGTGTAAATTCTAAAACTTAAATCCTGTTACAAAGCTTATAAAAACAAGAGAAAACAAAGGCGCATAAATCCACTCTTCTGCCAATAACTGGAGTGGAAGGGACTCTGGACAATTTAATCTGTGTTAGTTATGAGGTTATAAAAGCAATCCCGTGGGAAACCTTTCTGTAGATAGGACTGGACATCGATTTCCTTCAAACAGGGAACTTTGCAACAAATTTAAGAGAAGTATTTTCTCAAGCAACTTGATGAGTATTGTAGTTATTTCTCTTAATGATTTGTTGGGAACTTTAAAAGAATATTTTGGGGCATAATACATCTTAATTTGGGGGTGGCGGGTAGGGGAAGAGTCTTCCTACAGTCCCAGCTGATGTGGAACTTGCTATGTAGACCATCTGGCCTTTATCACACAGAGACCCACCTGCTTCTGCTTTCAGAGTGCTAGGATTAGAGGCATGAGTCATTACATTTGGCCTCTGGTATTTCTGGGTAGATCACATTCTGTTCCATCAATCACACTTATTAGCACTCTTGACTTTCTAGAGCTATTGACTTCCCATCTGGATGATCTGGAAATCTCAAGCACCTTCCATTTCACTGTTTTGTGTTCTCAAAGTTCCTGAGTGATACGTAGATATTTTGGGGTATAATACATCTTAATTTGGGGGTGGCGGGTAGGGGAAGAGTCTTCCTACAGTCCCAGCTGATGTGGAACTTGCTATGTAGACCATCTGGCCTTTATCACACAGAGACCCACCTGCTTCTGCTTTCAGAGTGCTAAGATTAGAGGCATGAGTCATTATATTTGGCCTCTGGTATTTCTGGATAGATTGCATTCTGTTCCATCAATCACACTTATTAGCACTCTTGACTTTCTAGAGCTATTGACTTCCCATCTGGATGATCTGGAAATCTCAAGCACCTTCCATTTCACTGTTTTGTGTTCTCAAAGTTCCTGAGTGATACCTAGATGTTCCTGTTTAATGTCAAAAGATGCTCAAGTTCCTGAATAGTACCAATAATCTCAATTTCTCTTAATTATCAATCTTCCAGTTCTTGTAGCAGCTTTAAAATTTTTTCTCTTGTGATGTCTGTCCAGCCAATCACTTAATCTCAATAATCTCATGAATTTTTATTTTTTAAAATAGTTTAACATTTTGTAAGAAAAATAGAAAATTTATAGAAAAATCAAAACTGTTTACCAAGAGCAACAATGGTATTATCTTATTGAGCATATCTGATGAATCAGTGTTCAATCATGTTCAGTTCCCACCACACTGTTGGTCAAAACAGAAGTCCAGCTCTCACAGTCACCGCCCAAAGGGATGACACCTGCTCTTATGAAATGCAGAAATGATTTCTGCTACTTTAATGCATAGAAAGTTGAAAACACACAACCACCGTGAATAAAAGGACAAATACTATGCTTCTTTTCTTGTTCTCCATTCTAAATGAATTCTTATTTTAAAAAAAATGAAATCACCTTACGAGAGCAATTTGAAGCTGCTGATATGAACTGCAGAATTCACCTGAATCCACATCCATTTAAGCCCCACCCACACTGCTGGGATGGAGGGAGACATCTTCTCTGCTCCTGTTCTCCCTGTTTTCTCCAGTGTCCTTCTGTCCTCCTGGTGTCTCCCTTTGTCCTCCAAAATGGTCTTTTATCTTCTTTCATTGTGTGTGTGTGTTTGTGTGTGTGTGTGTGTTCATGTGTTTGTTCGTGTGTGTGTGTGTGCATGTGTGTGTAAAATCTACATTCTGTAAAAGTGAGAAGATGTGGTATTTTGTCTTTCTTTTCCTTCTCTTGTCCTCCATCTCCCTCACTTTGAACCTCTTCCTCTCTCCTAAAAACCCTCTAGCCACTATGGAAATCAGCATGAAATTTCTTCAAAAAGCAATAAAATAAAGTAAAAAATAAAGTAAAATAAAATAATAGAGTTACAATAACACCTATACTACTTAACACATAATACCACTTCTGGGCACATACCCAAAGTACTCTCTACCTTACCTGTTCAACCATGTTCACTGTTCTATTCATAATAACCAGGAAATGTAAATAGCCTAGTTGTCATCCCATAGATGAATGGATAACAAAAATGTAGTACATATACACAATAGAGGATTGTTCATGAAATTATGAAATTCACAGGTAATGGTTAGAGCTGGAAATGATCATTCTGAGTGAAGTAACCGAGATCCAGAAAGGCAGATGACATATTTTCTTTATGTGGATCTTAGCTTTGCGGATCTTAGCTTTGAGGGTTTAGATTCGTGTGTTTAACTAGAGTGTGTCTAGAAGCCAGATACTAGAGAGTGCCCATTGTTAGAGTATAAGCAAAAAGACCTTAAGGAAAGAGGAATAATGAGACATATGTTGTATAAAGCTAGAAAGAGGAATAATGGGGGAGGTTGGATGAGGAGGAGAATGGGATGGTAGCACAAGAGGGAGTAGAGGAGGGATACCTCATTCTAAAGGTGCATGAACAAAACATGTAGAAGCCTACTATTTATAATCTTATTAAAATATAATACTACTACTAATAAAATAATTTGAATGCAAGCACCCTACATGGGGAAGTGGGAGATAATGCTTCTTTCAGAAGTCATAGTTATTAAACAGAAGTCCTAGTGACAGATATGAGATGTGCCCCCCACCAAGCAGCAGTTGGTCAGAGAAATCTGAGACCTCCAAAACAGTATAGACTACTGTCATTGGTCTTGGTTGCCCACCAGAACTTAATGGTATGATAAAACTCTATTGCTGATTGGGCCTGTCAACATTTCATCATGGAAGGAAGAAGGCCTCATAATGCTCTATAACATTGAAAGTTAATGGTGGTTTAGGGAATGGTGGCTCCTGTGGTACAGCCTCTGATGAATTGCTCATACTCCAGTAAGGAATATTCCACCCATGCTCACGCACAGAACTTAAATTAAGCTAAGGGCATCTCATGTACACACAAAAGTCTGGAAGTAGGAAGAGTGCTTTGGAAGAAGAGTGTTTCAATAGGAAAAGGAAAGGGATTAAACAAGGACTAAAATTCATTAAATATGTGAAGGGAACCAGGATGGCATGCCCTAGGGTAAGATAAGCCTAAAACTTTTAAGTCCAGGCTACGTTCTCTGCTAAAGGGAAGGGGTGCTAAAAACAGCAGCTCTGATATCTCTGTCTTGAAGAACACTGCAGGGATAGGAAGAGAAAAGTGGCTGGGTCCAAAGTTTAGACTCCTTGAACTGAGGGAGAGAATTCTGGTCAACAGCCCTTTGTCTGCCTCCTTGTCTGGAACAGATAACTCAGCTATCACTAGCTAAAAGAATAAGCCAGGTTAAAGGTTTGCTCCTGGGCTAAAAGCTAAAAGTTTACTATGCTTCTAGCTCTAAGAAAGAAGATATTGTGGCCAATAAATTATCAGATAGGTGCTGGTAAAAGTTTAAGCATCCTGCTTTACAAACAGGCACCAACTAAAAGCTTAGTCCTGTTTCCTGGCTAATTGTGCCCTAATCTTTGTATGTAACTGCCAAACCCCATATGACTGCCAGTTTCTTGTAACATATAAAAGCTTCTGAATTTTTCAATATATGGGTTATCATAAAGGAAAACATAAGTCCCTGAGTCTGGGACTCTGTTGCCAGTCGATATCACCACCACAAGGGAAGCAAGGTTCTCAGCCTAGCAAGGCAGACTTGGGTCTCTAGGAGAATTCAGTCAGTCTTCAGATACTAGGAAAACGAATTTCTCTGAGAATCACCAGAAGGAAAATATCAAAGCTAACATTTAACTTTTAAGATTACATATTGTGTTATATCTATCTATCTATCTATCTATCTATCTATCTATCTATCTATCTGTCTATCATCTATCAACAATCAATGCTTCTATCATCTGTCTATCCATTCATCCATATGCCCATCCATCCATCCCACTATCTAACTGTACTAATCTTCCAATCAAATATTTACCCTAAGTCAAATAATTTACATATTCTCCATTGGGGCAGGGCACTGCAGAAGATACTGCCTCAGATTCTTAATTGAGTCTTCCATACAAAAGTTCCAGGCTGAAGCAAAAGGGTTATTTCTGCAAGACAAAATTGGAGTCTAGTTATCTTACCAGCAACATTGCCCTAACTTTATTTCTCATTTCCAAATCCATGTTTCAAACACTCTTTTCTTTTAATATTTTCTAGAGTGGGCCTCTTATTTTATATGGTACTATGCATGAGAACATTGTAAGATGAGTATACACTTTGAACACATTCTCTCTCAAACTCTTTTCTTGTCTTTCCATTCCCTTACCATTAGTTTCCTTTGTTCCCCTAAAAATTTGCTTTAATTTAATTTCATATATACACATATGAGTTTTGAAAAAAAGTGTTTTATGTTTCTTTACTTGTTGTGTGTATGTGGGGGGGCATGTATGCCACTGTGTACATGTGAAGGTCAGAGGATAACATTTAGGAGTCAGTTTTCTCCTTCCAGCATGTGGTTTATTGGGATAGAGCTTAGATATTCTGGCTTGTCAACAAGTATCTTTACCCACTGAGTTATCTCACCAGCCCCATACATGATTTTTATATATCTATACAAAGTTGAGGATCCTCAAAGGAGAGGGCAGGTGTGATATTTGCCTTTCTGATACTGGTATAACTCACTTCATATGATTTATCTACAGTTATATTCATTTTCCTGCAAAGAGCATAGCTTTTTTTCTACTTTGTAACTGAGAAAACAAATAGTGCTGCAATAATCATTGATGTTCAAGTATCTCAGTGACATATGAATTCCTTTAGGTAAACATCCAGGTAGATCTATGTTTACTGTTTTGAGGAAAGACCACAATAATTTCATAGTGGTTGAACTAGTTTCCATTTCCAAAATCTATGTTAAAAGGGTCCCTTTTGTCTACATCCTCATGAGCATATATTGTCATTTGTTTTCTTAATGATTGTCACTCTAATTGCTGTGAGTTAGAATCTCAGGGTAGTTTTCAGAATGTTGTTGTGTTCCTTTTCTCCTTATTAATTCCATCTATTTTTATTCTGCATGCCTTTCCTTTTCTGCAGTTTATATCAGCACTCTCACATCACCCATCTTTTGTGCCTTGTTTATACCTTCCTGCTTGCTTCAGTGTTGTTTTGTCAGGTCCATTATAAGTTTGTGATTATTACATATCTGTCATTGTAACCTCTTTGCCCAGCATGATGCATGATGGTGATGTTCACACAGTATCTAACACATTCACTATTTATTATTATTGAGTGTACTGGAAAATTAATTTTAGAACAAATGAATGTGTGAAGAAATACCATTGCATTAAAATGGCATTCAATTTGCTACAAATAAAATTTAGTCCTTTTGTCTTAGACATAGTCTCTTTAATTAAATCTCTAAAAATGAAAATCATTTTCCATTTCAATCTAGAGTTTTGTTGTTATTTGCCTTGTATTTTTCTCCTTTCA
>NW_008355973.1:29684-32220 GCF_000622305.1 Nannospalax galili
CACACTTCCAACTTGTCCATACTCTCCTCTTAGTCTCAAGTCCTCTTTTCATAATCCTCTGAGTCCCATCAGTACTATCCTTTAGTGCACAAGTGAGATTTTATTGACAATTCTTTTGCTGAAACAGGCAAAACATTATTTTTATATAAACAACTTCAATTCTTTAATCACACAGAATTTAAATTTGTGTATGAAAATATATGTAACATTAATACTTATTATCAACTTAGAAAGCTACAACAAAACAAATCACCATAATAAGAAATTTTCATTAACTATCTTGGTATTTGAGAGAAGTAGCAAGCATAAAAGCTTTTGTGATATAAAAATTTTGAGTAAGACAACTCCTATTCTTAGCATAAAATTCATATTCTTACAAACTAACCTATCTTTGCTTCCCTGGGCAGCTCAGCCATCAGCTTCCTGGTGCTAGCATCTTTCCTGGGTGGGTCCCAGGGCTGGCTGTGCCTTGACTCCCCCAGCCTCATTCACTCTCCCAGCTCCCCTCCTAGTCTGGGTACTAGCTGTTTCTTGCCTTGGACACCTGGACTGACTTCTAGGTCTAGAAACCCCACTTCTTCCTGATCCTTTGAATCCAGACCAATCTAATCCCTCCCTGCAGTCCCCAGGAGGCCTCTAGGGCTGGTCCCACCTTCACCTTCCTTTGCTTCCCTGTGCTGCACAGCCTCCAGTGTCCTGGTGCCGGTACCTTTCCAGGGTAAGTCCAGCCATGACCATGAGGCCTTGACTCCCCGGGCTCATTAACCCTCCCAGCGCCCCCGCCCCATCTCTCCTCCTAACCTGGGTACTGGCCCATTTCTTGTCTTGGCACCCCAGACACCAAGGCTCACCTTTGTGCCCAGGGTCACCACTGCTTCCTGATCCTTTACCTGCAGGCCAACCCAGTTCTACCCTGCAGTCTCCAGGAGCCCTCTGTGCCCATTCCATCTCCCACCTACCTTTGCTTCCCTGGGCAGCTCAGCCACAAGCTTCCTTGTGCTAGGGTCTTTCCTGGGTAAGTCCGGCAGCCATCCAGTCTTTGATTCCCCCAGCCTCATTCACACTCCCAGCTCACCCCCTAGCCTGTGTATAGGCCTATTTCTTGTCTTGGCACCCCAGACCCCTGGACTGATCTCTTTGCCTACTGCTTCCTGATCCTTCGCATCCAGACCAACCCAGTTCCTCCAAGTAGTTCCCAGGAGCACTCCAAGCCTCTTCCCTCTACCACCTCCCTTTGCACAGCCACCAGCTTCCTGAGACCAGCATCTTTCCTGGGCTCTGCTTCCTGGCCAGCCGAGCCCCCTAATTCTGAGGGCAGCATCTTTCCTGGAGAGATCCAGACCTTAGGAGAAATCCTGAGAGCATCTGACGCTCATCTGACTTGGGCCCTGGTGGGAACTCCTGAAGATGGAAATAATTTGGCCACTCTAATATAAAATCAAAAGAGAGAACCTGAAGCCTAGACCAACCAGCTTTTCATGACCAACAAGTAAACCATAAAGGCACCTAAAGTTTACAAAAAGAAGCAGAACTAAACTCAATAAAGGAAGGCTTGAGTCTCACATAAAAATCAGAAACTACAAAATAAATTCACATGTCAAATGAACAGAGAAAAAATAAATGAAAAACAAAAATAATATATCCCCAACAAGAACCGATAGTCCTCTAGAGGAGTGCAATGAGAACTCCCTAGAGATAACACAGGATGTGGAACTCAAAAGAATAATATGATGAAAGAATTCAGTGAACTTAAAGAACACACAAACAAAGAAATCAAAGAACTGAAGGAAGATAGGGATAAGTTTCTGAGTGAATTTAGAAAAGAGTTAGAAATATTGAAAACTATTCACGCTGAAATGAAGAAGGAAGTGAAACACTCAGTAAGCCAAATAGAAACAACAGGAGAAAGCCTCACCAATAGGATGAATGAAATGGAAAACAGAATATCAAGACTGGAAGATAAAGTGGACTAATTAGACCACTCAAGCAATGATTATGAAAAATTTAAGAAAACACAAGAATGGAATATGCAAGAATTGTATGACACTGTAAAAAGACCAAACTTATGAATCATAGGCATACAAGAAGGAAAAGAATCTCAGGATAATGGTATGGGCCAGTTCTTCAACAGGATTGTAGAAGAAAAATTCCCAAAATTAAAGAATGACATGCCCATACAATACAGGAAGCATACAGAGCACAAAACAGACAGGAACAGAAAAGGAACTCTTCACAGCACATCATAGTAAAAACACTACACGTACAGAACAAAGAGACAACACTGAAAGCTGCAAAGCAAAACAAGTAACACATAAATGAAAACCAATAAGGATTACAGCTGACTTTTCAGTGCAAACTATGAAATCCAGAACAGCCTGGACCAAAGTATTCCCAGTTTTAAATGACCACAGATGCCAACCCAGATTACTATACTCAGCCAAAATGTCTGTTATAGTTGAAGGGGAAAAAAAATCTTCCGTGACAAAAATAGGCTGAAGGAATTCATGTCCACAAAATCAGCCCTTCAGAGAGTTCT
>NW_008355973.1:32483-32702 GCF_000622305.1 Nannospalax galili
TAATACTGAGTAAATTATACTAAGAAGAAAGCAGGCATTCCAATTTCAATATCTGATAAAATAGACTCCAAACTAAAACTAATCAGAAGAGATGAAGAGGGCCACTTTATTTTCATCAAAGAAACAATGAACCAAGAAGATATTACAATCATGAACATATATTCACCAAACTCTGGTGCACCCAACTTCATAAAAACAGTACTACAGGACTTTAAGACC
>NW_008355973.1:33007-39943 GCF_000622305.1 Nannospalax galili
GCAATAAAGCTTACAATCAACACTGGAAGAAGCCCTAATCACCACATGAACACATGGAGATTAAACAACACACTCCTGAATGATGGCTGGGTCAAAAGAGAAATTAAGAAATAAAAGTATTCCTGGAATTAAATGAAAAGGACAATACAACACAACAAAACCTCTGGGACACGCTGAAAGCAGTCCTTAGAGGAAAGTTTATAGCTCTAAGAGTCTACATTAAAAAATCGGAAAGAACACAAATAAATGACCTAACATTGCAATGCAAAACACTTGAAAAGCAACAAAATTAAATCCAAACCTAGCAGACAAGAAGAAATAACAAAAATCAGAGGATAAATTAACGAAATTGAAACGAAACAATACAATGAATCAACAAATTCAAGAGCTGGTTTTTTGAAAAGATAAAGAAGATTGATAGACCACTAGCCTTAGCTAACCAAAAGCAAGAAAAAGCACCTCCAAATCAACAAAACCAGAGATGAAAGGGGAAACAACACAACAGACACCAGAAAGATATAGAACATTATAAGGGAATGCTTTAAAAACCTATACACTAAATTTGAAAACCTAAAAGAAATGGCCAGATATCTAAAAGCATGAAAACCACAAAAACTAAATGAAGAAAAGATTAACAGCTTACACAGACCCATAACACATAAGGAAATTGAGACAGTAATACAAAACCTCCCGACTAAAAAAAAAAGCCCAGGACCAGATGGAATTACAGCAGAATTCTACCATACATTTAAAGATCTACACCCAGTACTACTTAAATTATTCAAAAATATAGAAACAGAAGTAGAACTTCTAAATTCCTTCTATGAAGCCAGCATCACTCTAATACCAGTCAGGTAAAGATACAACCAAAAAAGAAGACTATAGACCCATATCCTGAATGCATATAGATGCAACAATTCTCAACAAAATATTTGCAAACTGCATACAGAACACATCAAAAACATCATCCACCATGTTCAAGTCGGCTTTATTCCAAAGATGCAGATTCAATATATGTAAGTCAATAAATGACATAAATAATATAAATGGACTTAAAGACAAGAGCCATATTGTCATCTCAATAGATGCAGAGAAGGCCTTTGACACAATACAACATGTGCTGATATTCAAAGTCCTAGAGGGAATTGGACTGTAGGGAACACACCTCAACATAATTAAAGCCATATATAACAAACCCAGAGCCAACATCATTCTAAATGGAGAAAAACTGGAAGCATTCCCATTGAAATCAGGAACCAGACAATGCTGTCCACTATCTCCACTTCTCCTTATCATAGTGCTTGAAACTTTTCCAAGAGGAATAAAACAAGAGAAGGATATTACAGGAGTAATAATTGGAAAAGAAGAGATGAAATTATCCCTTTTTGCAGACAATATGATATTATGCCTGAGATGCCAAAAATTGAGGCAGAAAACTTAAAATTTATTAACACATTCAGTAAAGTGGCAGGTTATAAAATTAATCTACAAAAGTCTGTAGCCTTTCTTTATACCAATAACAAGCAATCAGAGAAAGAGTACATGGAAATACTCTCTTTCTCAATAGCTGCAAAAGAAATAAAATATTTTGGAATAAATTTGACCAAAGACATTAAACACCTCTACAATGAAAATTTTAAATTTTTAAAGAAAGGGTTTGAGGGAGACATCAGAAAATGGAAGGATGTACCATGCTCATGGATTGGAAGAATTCATATTGTGAAAATGACCATCCTACCAAAAGCAATTTATAGATTCAATACAATGCCAATCAAAATCCCCATGGCATTCTTCACAGAATTGGAAAGTACCATCCTAAGATTCATATGGAAGCACAAAAGACCTTGGATAGCCAAAGCAACCCTGAGCACTAAGAACAATGCTGGGCGGTTTGCTATAACAGATTTTAAACTGTATTACAGAGCTATAGTCATAAAAACAACATGGTACTGGCACAAAGATAGACCCATAGATCAATGGAACAAAATTGAAGACCCAAATATGAATACATGCAATTTCAGCCACCTGATATTTGACAAAGGGGCCAAGAAAATACACTGGAGGAAAGAAAGCATCTTCCACAAATGGTACTGGCAAAACTGGATATCCACCTACAGAAGAATGAAACTAAACCCCTATCTTTCACCCTGCACAAAAGTCAACTCCAAATGGATCAAATACCCCAGTGTGAAGCCTGAAACTATGAAACTGTTAGAAGAAAACATTGGCAATAACCTACATGATATAGGTATAGGAAAGGATTTTCTAAACTGGACCTCAATTGCTCAGGAGACAAGGTCAAAAATCAACAAATGGGATCTCATTAAACTAAAAATCTTCTGTACATCGAAAGAAGCAACCAAGGAAGTCAAGAGAAAACCCACAGAAGGGGAGAAAATCTTCACCAGCGACACATCTGACAGAGGTTTGACATCCAGAATATGTAATGAACTCAAAAAAGAATCAAGAAAGGAAGTAACCCAATTAAAAGATGGGCTGGGGCTGGAGAGATGGTGCAGCAGTTAAGAGCTGACCACTCTTTCAGAGGACCCGGGTTGGATTCTCAGCACCCACATGGTGGCTATGAACCATCCTTAATTCCAGTTCCAGGGAAATCTGATGCCCCTTCTGACCTCCACATCATTGCACGACACGGGTGCTCTTACATACATGTAGGCAATATACGCATGCACATAAAAGCAAAAATAATTTAAAAAATATATAAAGATGGTCTAAGGAACTGAACAGAGAGTTTGCAAAAGAATAAAGACAGCTAAGAAACGTCTTAAAAAGTGTTCAACATCACTAGTAATTAGGGAAATGCAAATTAAAACCACTTTAAGATTTCATCTTACCCCAGTCAGGCTGGCTAAGATCAAGAAAACAAATGAGGATGTGAGAAAGAGGAACACTCATCCACTGCTAGTGGGACTGCAAACTTGTTCAACCCCTATGGAAAACAGTGTTGAGAACTCTTCAAAAACTGCAATGAACCTACCATTTGACCCAGTTATACCACTCCTTGGCATATACCCAAAGAACTCATCCTATTGCAGAGACACTTTTACATCCATGTTTGTTGCTGCTCTTTTCACAATAACTAAGGGATGGAAGCAACCTAATTACCCTGAACTGATGAGTGGATAATGAAAATGTGGTTCATTTATATGATGTCAACAGTTAGGAAAGAGGAAAAAATGAAATTTTCAGCTAAATGGATGGAACTAGAAATTGTTACACTAAGTGAAGTAACACAGACTCAGAAAAAAATTATGTATGTTCTCCCTCATATGTGGACCCTAGCACCAAATCCTGATAAGTGAGTATGTGTCCAGACATAACACAGGAACCAGGACAATGAAAAGGAACCAGGGAGGCAAAGTAAAAAAAAATCTGAAAGAGAAGAACAGTAGGAAACAGGCATTAATATGGGAGATATGGATAAAAATGGGGTAAATTTAAGGGGGGGGGAGGATGGTTATACAAGGAACATATCAATGGATAAAGTGAAAAAAGGAGCTCAAGAGAGGTGGGACCATAGGATAAGGGTTTCATTAAGGGAGAAATGGGAAAAATTAGGGCACCTTAAATGGGGAAACTATGGTGGAAGAGTTAGAAAATGCAAGAGATAAATAATGCCTAGCTAGTTTTGTAAAACCAGAGGGAACCATATTAGTCCAACAACCTAATGACAAATTATACACACAACTAGATCACCGAATATAGTATATGTCTAGGAAAGACTTTTCTGAGAATGTTTTGTCTTTGCCCAAGCTTTATCTACATAGAGAATGGTAATTAAATGTACCAAACTGGTGGAAATAACTTTCTTAGACGTTTAACAGCCATACTTTGAGGCCTATACTAATTTGGTCAGAGGGATATAAAGGAAAGTTTTTGCTCCTTGTCCTCCTAGGTCGACTAAGTTCCAGAGAACTATGAACATATCTCAAAATGTCCTGTAACTGTGGTGAGTCACCTGTCCTCTTGATCAAGGAGGCCATTGACACCCACCAGATGGACTTGAACCAGTGCCCAGTCTGCAAAGAAGAGGGTCAACACAGAGGAAACATTTCCTCCATGCTTCTAAATGAAGCTAGCCATGGTTGAGTAAGACCATTGACTTATCTTCACATAGATGGAACTGGTAAAAGAAAGGTGCTAGGGGCCCCTCCCAAGTCCATTTCACCCCTGAGGAATAGATCCTCAAATAGCTTTAAAAGTAAAAATAAATTGGATTATCTGGGCCAACTGTATGGTCTTAAACACCCCAAAGGAAAGTATAACCAAAGATTTAGGGGGTCAATATAATTTTTTAAAAGTCCTTATGTATAGCTAAAGGCTACATAACAGGAGATACCTTCCTTTGAGTTATTGGCCAGGGTGTCCCAAGAGACTCTCAGACAGTAACCCAGCATAAAAGTGGCAAAATGAACAGCAGACCCCAATGTTATCTAAAGGAATATTGACGATTGATTGCTGCTAAATGAGGAAAAGCTGATTTCCAAAAACAAGGATCTCTAGACAGGCTGACTAGATTCAGCGTATGGACAAGCACTGGGGAAAAGCTGGGGGCGCCAACAACACGGTGGACAGTAACAGGGATGACAGTGTATATGGGCTCTGGTCGGGGGAGGGAGGCTATGGGAGGATACCATTTGGGAAGTGGGTATACAGATGAAAAATATTGTTTGGGATCTTCTGTATGATATACACACAAAAAAATCAGCAAATTAAAAAAATGAGTTCTATTTGAGGAGGAAGCATAAAAATTTACTTCACGTTTATTAGTAGAGGTGATAAACATTACCATTGAAATCTACCTGATGACTTTAGATCCATACTCAGGTGCCAAGGATCTGAGTGTAACCGACTGTGACTAGTAATAATCAGATACATAGAGACAAGTGCAAACATCTAAGTGTTATTCACATTAAAAATGAGTCTATCTTTAGAAAGTAGTATATTTTAAAATGAGATGGAGATATTTTTTAAAAGTTAAAAACTCATTCAATTTTATGTCTTACAGGGCTTATACTGAGTTTAATATTGTATAAATATATTAATTCAACTGTGAACCAAACATTTACAGCCACTTTTGAAAGAGATTTATCTTTGCTCTGGAAATTGTTATTGAATGTGTTAAAGCTGTAAAGAAATACTTCTAATCATGTGGTTATTAAATTTTAAAAAAACTTACAAACTACTATTGATATATAATTTATTGAAAACAATAAATCACATAACAGTTCACTCTGAATTGCACAGTTTATGAGATTTGACAGGTATATAATATCATTTATACATGGATTCATCCATATTAGTGTCACAGCTCCAAAAATCCCGATTCCGTGTGTTAGTATCTCTCTCCGAGTGCTGATGAGCCCTATTATTTTATTCTCTCTAAAGCTTTGCTCTTCCCAGAATGTCACATTTTGATCATATAGTATGAGGTCTCTTCAGATTTATTTTTCACTTAATAATATCCATTTAATGTTTTTCTATACCTTTCAAGTCTTGATAGCTCAATGTTCTGTGATATCATAATATAGAATAATATATGACAGCTTATATCAATTTACATATTGCTGGGAATTTTAGTTGCTTCCAAATTTTGCCAAATTTGAATAAAGTTTTTCCAAGTCTTCATGAGTGGGTCTTATGAGGATATAAAATTTCAATGACAGAAGGTTAATACCAAGGAGTATGATTAGTGAGTGGTAAGAATGTATTTAGCGTCACAAGAGGGTTCAAGCTGACTCTAAAGAGTCTGTAGTGCTCTACATCCATGACAGAGTGACTAAGGGGCTGCTTGACTTTCTACTCAGGACTTGCTGTATTCACTGTTTGGGGATGCTAATTTTTATAATTTGGGCTACAATGGAAATTCTTGGTTTTTTTAACATCTAATTCTTGAATAACTTAGATGTAAATGTTTTTATATATGCTGGTATCTTATCTCTATATCTTTGTGAGGTGTTGATGCAAGTAGTTTTTCTCCTAAAATTGTGTTGTTTTCATACTTTTGGATTTTAAGGATCTTTATATTTTGGGACATAAGGCCTTAGGTATTTTGTAAAAGTTTTACTTGGCAAGACTTTGCTTGTCTTTTGATCCCCATAGCTATGCCTGTCATACAGTAGAAATTCTCTTTTTCTGTCTCTTTTTCAAAGAGCATGACGTTGATGTAAGATCTAAGACGTCTTTCACACACTGACAATCTGTACACTTTCTCTTAAAATCCAATAGTGACAGTTTTCAGTTTTTCTTTCCCTCTATATTGTGCTATCTATGTCTGATCTCTCTACACAAACTTTAAAATCTATTTGTGGCATTCAAAAAAAGTGCTAATGTGTGTTTTGATTGGGATACTTTTACAATGTAAAACCAATTTGGCAAGAACTGACATCTTGATGGAAGTTAGCACAATGACTTGAATTCAATTCCCAAAGGGGTTCCTGCTCTGACTAGTCATGTATTAGATCTTTCATTTTCTTTTTTAAAATTAATTTTATTTAATTATGTTGTGTCTAAATGTATGTTAAGTGCAACACATGTGTGCAATGCCCAGAGAGGCCAGAAGAGCACATTGGATCCCTTGGAACTGGAGTTTCAGATGGTTGTTAGCTGCCATATTGTTGCTGGTGACCAAACCCTGGCATCTGCAAGAGCACCTTGGGCTCTTAATGAGTGAGCCTTCTCTCCAGCCCTCTTTTCTTTTAATTGTTGTGTGTTCAGTGTACATAGTGTTGGCTTTCACACTGGTAGGTCATATTCAAAATAGCTCATACACATTTAAAAAACCCATTCAAAGTTGAAGGGACATAAATTTCATGAAACACAGCACAACTTTTCATGATAGCAATGGCTAAGAAAAAAATATGTGAATTTGGCAGTCTAGAGGAAGGATAGCTTCACCTACTTGAACACTATTAA
>NW_008355973.1:41717-43525 GCF_000622305.1 Nannospalax galili
CCCCCTTTCTTCCTTAATAATACCCTTGCTCCTATGATCCTACCTCTGTTGAGCTTCTTTTTTTCTCCTTATCCCCTAGGTTCCTCATATACCCTTCCCTCCCCCTCCCTTAAACTAACCCAATTTTTATCCATATCTCCCTTATTAAGGCCTGTTACCTACTATTCTTCTCCTTCAGGTTATTTCTTTTCCTTTACCTCACTGTTTCCTTACCCTTGTCCTACTAGAATCTGTTATACTAAGTGAAGTAACACAATCTCAGAAAAAAAAATCGACATATGTTCTCCCTCATATGTGGATCCTAGGATCAGACTCTGATAAATAAGTATGCAAACAGACATAAGTGCAAGAACGAGAGCTTTTTTAAAGCCAGGTTTCTTTCAGTTCTTAGACCAAAACATTTGAGAAGCACCACAGAACGCAGATCACTTAGACTTATGTATAGGGAGGGTGTCACTCCTGATTTTTTTCTTATTGTCTAAAGAGTGCTAAAGGTTTATCTGAGCAGGGCACAAGCTTCCTGATGAGTCTGGATTCAAGCACTCCTGGGAAGACCAGAGTGTCTCCTTCCTCTGGTTGACTCCTACATCAAATCCTTATGAGTCTATCTCCTTATTTTGCTCACTTTTATCTGCCTGAAATATGTTAAACTACTTGCTATTAGTTATTTAAGGAAAATCTATCTTTAGATTTATTTACTTTCCTGAGATAGTATTTAACTAATATATAAATTTAATCTCATAGATATCTGCTTTTGCACACTTGTAGGTTTAATTGCTGGCCCAATAAATAAACTTTTCAATCTACATATTTTTACCTTAGATAATACATATTCTCTCATTTGAGTAAGTTATCAAAACTTGCTCTGATTTCCTTTCATTTCTTCCTCATAGCACCACTCAGAAGGGTGAGGGTTTCCAGAATCCTCATACCCATCAGGAGATATATTCTCTAAGAGAATATACTGAATAGTGTTGAACTGTTAGTAATATTTGTGACATAAAACTCACTATAACATAGTTCTATAAATTACAAATGACCACAAATAATTTGAAGCATTAAGTTCTGCTCTCTTAAGCACAATAAAACCTAGGGGCTAACAACTGATGTTATATCCAGCCACCATAAGCATAACTTGTGTAGGTTGTGCACTAATTTCATGATACTATGGCTGGATTCTAGTTCAGTTCATTGTCCTGAGTAATTCTGAATGATTGCAATGGTGTACATATGAGGAGGGGGTTAATATTTTCTCTTCTAAAACAGAGATTAAAATGTAGAGATGTGGCACAGTATGGGAGCATTTGTCTAGCATACGTAAGACTTAGGTTCCAGTTCTATCTCCAGCACCACCAACACATGCTTTTACTTATTACTTAATGATCTTTCTACATTCCTAACCTAGGGGGTAGGCCATAAGTTTGATTCTGAGCATCTAATCTCGAAAAATTGATTAAACAAACTTCTTATCATGCCAAAGCCATTATTAAAATCTATAGATGACACTCAAACTCCATTTCAGTTTTTAAAAGTCCCTTTGAATTTTGGTTTCTAGCAGCATTTTCATGTTTCTCGTTAGGACCTCATGAACATTTTAAGTTATGTTGTACTACCTAAAGTACTGAAAATATGCCAAATGTTCCCTTGCTTTTGAGCTTTGTTACTTGATATCTGATATATAATTCCGCTCCCCTCCTTCACTGCCTAAACATTTCTTCACCTCTGTTGGAAAAAAATTTAAATCCTCATTCTCTCACCACACCCTGAATGAGATAAATTAACTAATTCTAGGAAATTCCTAAAAATCA
>NW_008355973.1:43930-55639 GCF_000622305.1 Nannospalax galili
GCTTTCTATAAAGATCTTTCAATAGTAATTTCCTGTGAGGCTTATACTAAAAGGATTAGGTTAAATAAATGGTTTCTGCCCTACCAATGCAGCTAAATGTTCTTTGGGAAAAAGTTCATGTTATCCCAGCATGGATGGTGCATGCCTTTAATACCAGCACACAGGATGCCAAGACAAGAGAACTGTGAAGTTGAAGCCTTATCTACAGAGTAACAGTGCTTTCCAAGCTAACTTGGGCTAAAAATTAACTTTGTCCCCCACCAAACAAGCATAAAACAAACATTTAAAAATCACAAACAAGAAGTCTATTAAATCCACAGCTGCTTGATACAGAAACAGATTTTTCTTTCAGTAAATTTATACTTTGTGGCTGGAGAGATGGCTCAGCATTTGAGTACTTACTGCTTTTCCAGAGGCCCTAAGTATAGTATCCAATTCAATGTTTGAGGTCCATAATCATTTTTAATTCTAATTTCAGAGGATCCTAATCACTTTTCTGACCTCTTCCGGCACCTGCATGCACACGCGCATGCACACACACACACACACACACACACACACACACGCACGCACACACACACATAAATGCACCCATACACACGTGTTAAAAAATTTTCCACCTTGCTTTCTTGTGAGGATGATGTTGTCAGTAGAAAGGAATCAAAATAAAATATTCTATCATGAAACATACAATATTATATACAGATAATTGATAAGGAGGGAAACATTTTGTCATACCTTCTAGAAAATAAAGTTTTCATGGCACTTGAACTTTGTCTCAGAAATGCCAATCAAAGGAAAATCTCAGTGCAGGCATTACCAAACTGAACTCAGCATCTGTGCTGTCAGTCAAGTTATTCAGTGGCTGTATTCAGAACACAAGTACAAATGCACTTGTTTAAATCCTCACAGGAACGTGTCTAACAGATATGGGTCATGAAGCTAGAAATCTTGTTTTTCAGGTTTTCCAGTGCCATTGTGATCTGACCTGTGCCTCTCCAGTTTAGGTCCAAGTGTGTTTGATCACCTGCTTGCTGGATTCTGGGAACATTGGTTTTTGCTTTTCTGTCACTTTTAAAAATATTTTTATTGAATGTTTGAATTTACCTACAGTATATTTTAATATTATTGAAAACCCCTCCAGAACCTGCACCCCATTTACTTCCCACCATGCAATTTAATACATTTTATTATATATATATGAAGGCCTATGGAGTCAAATTTGTGACCACCATGTCCTTCAGTGTGGTCCATCCACTGAAGCCTAGTTAATCTACCAAGATTCACATCCTTCAAAGAGACTGACTCTCCCTCTCCAAGGAGCCATCAGTTGCCAATAATTCCTCACATAGGATTGGGTTTTTGACCCACTTCTTCACATATATGCTGGGCTTTAATCTGGTTTGAGTTTGTAGGGAACTTGTGCATGCTGTCACAATTGCTGTGAGTTCATATGAGAAACCTACCAGTGGTCTATAAAGTTACATTTCCTTGTGGTCATCCACCACCCCTGGCACTTCTTCTGTAATGATACCTGATCCTTCGGAGGAAGAGGTGTTATTTTCAGGGATAATATAGGTGTTATTTTCAGGGATAAGAACTCTGCAGACTTCTAGACATCATAGGCTAACAAAATAAAATCCAATTGTAGAAATGGACTCCCTCTCTTGAAATTGTTGATCAGGGATCCCATAGACCCTCAAACAGTGTTGACCATTGCTCTTGCACTTTGTTATCCAACAGAATTCCACAGTAGACCCTATTGCTGAAGACACTGGACCTATGAACTGTAGAAAAGAGAGAATCAAGGTGGTGCTGACTTCAAAGCATCTCTACTGGCTAACATTCATAGTACTGGAAGGTGCTATGCCTGTTAGTGGAAGAAAAACATAATCATCAACTTTACCCAATTTCGAAACCTGTGAACTACAGAAACAAATGGCCTGGCAAGTTGTGCCCACCAGTGAAATAGTGGCACAAATATTATGGGAGTAACCAACAAATTTCTAATTGGATTTAAGGTCTGCTTCATAGGATAGAGCCTATACCTGACATTGATATCAGGCCTAGGGACCACACACTAGACAGGTCACAGAGAAGAGAGAGGAGGCTAATACTAGTTTTCTACTAAAACTAATATTAGTTTTAGTAATAAACAGTTATAGTATTAAACTGACTCTTAATGGCTTATTGTTATAGCCATAGATTAATGCAACTTCCTATTCTACCCAGAGAAATCTCTTTGTGCAGCAGATAGTGACTAACACAGAAACCCACAACTGGCCAATGTGCAGAGAAAAAGAAGTTGCAGAATGCTTATTTCTGTCACTTTTGACATGCACATTCGTTATGCCTTCCTGCAATCTTCATATAGGTGTCATAGCGTCATAATGTAGCATCATCAGTGATATTTTTCTATTTATGATGCCATTCATACAAATTCTCTTTGTGGCCCTTATAATTTTCTCTCATCCAACAACTGATTGTTTTACACAGATTAGCTGGATTTCACATGGGCTTCTAAGATTTACTTGTAAATTTATCACTAGAACACAAACTCCATGTGAGGAAATCTGTTCTATTTAATTTAAAGTTCTTTCTCAAAGGAGATACTTAATATTTATTGAATGTTAGTTCAATGGCTCATAGTTCAGAATTTAAAGTCTAAGGAGATATATGCCTTCTTTCCTAAATTTTAGGCCTCTGAGACCTTACTTACCTGTTTCAGCATATAAGCCACAGTTTATTTTACATAGGGAAAAAAGTACTCAATAAGCATCTGCTCTTTGACAAGTAGTATGTGCCTTGATTTAACTTTTACTTTCATGTTATTTTTACAATTTATACTTTTTTGCTTCCCTCCAAAATTGGAGAGCTCGATAGCCATGCTTTCTCTTAGAATTAAATTTTCATACCATTTTTTACTGCTTTAAAAGTTCATTGTAAAATGTTATCAAAGATAAAACATGATAGCTATTGAGGCTGGCAAAGGTTTATGAAACTATAGTAATGGTATGCCTCATAAAAAGAACATGACATCTCAGTTTTTTGTGAAGAGAATTTTAAATTGCAGGAAGGCTTGGACTCATAACGACATTCTCTGTGACAATAGTTACCTTACACATAACAACAGTTTTACAGCTTTCAATAATAGAAACTGTTTAAATCAATAATTTAAAACTTGACCCTAAAAAAGACAATAACACAGCATCCAAGGTAGACAATCTTTTGCTTGTAATCCAAAATAAGGAAAAGAGAAAAATAAATAAAAAATAAGAATACACATTGAGAGAACATGCTGAGGTGTGATCTTAGAGAGTAGCCTTCTATGCTTACAGACTTCAGTAGGGTACATATCTCATACAATAAACTGATAACACAACTGCACCATAGTACCAAAATGATATTTCAAAGCAACTTAATAAATGCTTCAAGTAAAGTTTTATATTTAAGTTGTAAATCTTTGTTCCCAAGATAATTATATGGGAAATAAATGCATTAATATCCCCAATTATCTATTATTTTAGAACAAACAATCACTATAAAATTCAGAGTTCTGTTTTCAAAACAGGGAATAAAAGTAATGCTTTATCAAAATCCTTCTGGTGTTGTAACAACTGGTGTAATTGATTATGTTTTTATTTTAATAACATTGCTAAGATAGATTTGACTTGCTCTATTTTGTAGCAGTTTGAAACAGTTCATATATACAAAATGTATCATTGAACAAACAGAATGCTTATTATGGCTTTAAGTGGAAGGTCAACAGAAAGTAGAAAAAGACACTGATTTCATATGGAGGGAGGATGCGTGCTTCTCTTGGGAGGAGCAAAATCAGCTGTGTATGAAGTCAGCACCCCACAGACTAAAGATACAGAATCAGGAGCGATGCTTCCTCTTGAGGCAATTCCAACACTATTTTCCTGCATGTTTACCCCTCAGCATCCCCACAAGTGAGAAAGAAGTCAATTGAGCTAATTGTCATATATAGTCCTTGCCCAAGCATGAACTAGGAACCAAGATATGACACTTCCTGTCAGAAATCTGAAGACAAAATTGTCTTATTAAAGAATCAAGCTTCTCTATGCTTTACTTCTAGGAATGCAAATAGTGGGTTTGTTTTTTCTAAATCTACTTGCAAGCTTTTAGTTTTCAGTTTATCATAAACACTCTGTTGTATATATTTGATATATCAGATAGACAGAGATAAATGACAGATACATAATAAATGCTGGATAGCTGATATATGACAGATGTTAATTAGATGGTCTATAGAGAGGTGATTAGATAATTAGATGACAGATATATGTGAATTACATTGTGTGTGTGTGTGTGTGTGTGTCTGTGTCTGTGTGAGTTCAAGATATATAGTTGATAGGTGGTATAGTCTCTAAGCTCTCACTTTATCTACTTGAAGTCATTTAAATATATGATGCCTAAGCAGCAGTGGTAAAACAACCCCTGCTGGCCAAGCCTCTCCTCTAAGCTCTCCAAATGGTATACTCTATGGTGTAGGCAGAAGCGGAAGTGAGGTGAGGACAATTGATCTCACACATAGCCAAGCTTACCTTGTGCAGAAAATGTGCCACACCTAAAGACCCTTCCTTTAGCTGCTGACACTGATGGAAGTGCTATCTTTACTTTCTAGTGCTGGAAGTTAGTCCATAAGGGAAGGCCTTCATGCGATGTTTCCTCAGGAAAGGTTCTCTGCATTTTACTTTACTGTCCTACACTGAACAAAGCATCATCCAAGGCAGAATGAGTCCATATGACAACTTGAAATAGGACTTAGGAATATGCAGAACTTTGGACCAGACTTTGGTCTTTGGTTCTGAGTTTATTTTGTAATAGATTGCCATTTTGCTATGGAGATTCTCTTTTTTTGTCTCAGTCTCCATGGAATCTCAAATACTTTAACTATGACCTCATGCTTCATGTCTGTGTTTCAAAGAAAGACATGCTAAAATGACACCATTTTATTTGGCTTCTAAATACTCACTGTATCATATTACTTATATACAAAGTTGGCTTTTTGGTAAATATTTAATTGAATTTTGTGTATTTAATGCAGAACATCTTAAACATCGTTATACCTTCTTCCCCATAGCCTCCCTACTGGATTTCATGCATTCTGTCATTTCTGTTAAGGCTTATCAAGTCAAGTTAGTGTCCCCAGACTCAGTGCAAGTTCATCCAGTGAGGTCTAGTCAGCCTACCTAGAGTCCCTCCTTTTAAGAAGATCAATTCTTCCTCACCCAATAGTAATCAGCTGCCAATAGTTCTTCAGCTAAGATTGGGGCCTGCTGCACATTTTCATAAATCTATGCTGTTTTTTTGTCTGTTTGAGTTTTCATGGGTCTGGTACGTGCTGACACCCTTGCCATAGAATCATATGAGCTACATCCTAGGAGTCTGTGAGACTCTATTTCAATATTTCAAAGTTCACCTCCTCCCCTGGTTCTTACTATCATTTTGGCCCCTCTCCCACAATGGTCCTTGAGCCCTGGGTGGGTTAAGTTTAATATAGGAGTCCTATCCATGACCAACACTCTGAAGATTATTCTCAACACTTTGACCATTTGTGTCCTTTCATGTTTATGGCCCTCTGTTGCATGAGGGTGCTTCATTAATAAGAGTTGAGAGATACATTAATATTCTCTCTACCCTTTGTTCCACTATGTTCCATAAACCTTAGGTGTAGAGGTCCCATTGTAGATATATCATTTAGAGTTGGACAATTCACAATCTCTGTGGGTGACCAGTTGTGGAACTTTGTAATAATGGTGATTGGCATACTTGTCTGTAAATATAAGGATCCATATTTAGCACATAGTAAGAAATAAATTTGTCCAGGGATGTGACAGCCTTAGGTTTTCACTAAGATCAATGACATCCACAGCCATATGTATTTGGCTATGTTTACATCACCACACATAAGTTTCCTCCCATTGAGTGGACTTTAAGTATAATTAGGTAGCTGTTGATTACTCCAAAGATAAAAGTGCCACTACTGCACCAATTTTGTTTGCTGTCCCTGTCATTATTGTAATTATTAGGCCTTAAAGCTGGGTTTAGACTGATGTACTCCCTTAGCAGCTTTCATAGTATTCTCCAAAACTATGAAAGTTAGCCTTCAACGAAGGTGGCCTCCAAGTCAGTTCCAGCTCCATTGCTCCAAATCTCGTATCCAAAGCATGTCCTATCTTAAGCAATAGGGTCTTACCTTCAAGTCTTGGAGGAAATCAAGAGCTGTGACAATGGCCTGTGTAAATTTTGAGAGTTGCTTGGACTCCCTTCAAGTTGGCCAACAGCTTGAAGGAAGATTTCTTCAGCCAGGCAATGTTTCTTGTTATACAGCCTTTACCTATACACATGTATGCATAGCAATATTGTATATTTAATATTTCAGTGGGTTTTTAAACTAATACACTTCCCTTTGGTTTTTCACACCAATTAAGCATTATTTATCTCTCTTCTTTCTCTGCTTGTCTAAACCTCCTTCCTCTATTCCTAGTTAAAGTACCCCCATTTTCTCCATTTCACCCTTGATAATACCTGTCTCCTATGATCCCCCTCTCTTGGGCTTCTTCTTCCCCTTTACCCACATAGCTCCTTGTATAACCCTCCCTCTCCCATTTAAATACCCCCATTTGA
The DNA here is from genome assembly GCF_000622305.1 of Nannospalax galili. Classification (NCBI taxonomy): domain Eukaryota; kingdom Metazoa; phylum Chordata; class Mammalia; order Rodentia; family Spalacidae; genus Nannospalax; species Nannospalax galili. Next base: position 50,585 of record NW_008355973.1, read on the forward strand.
CCCATTTCCCCTTTGGTAACACCAGTCTCCTAGCTCCTTCTTTTCCTTTATCTCCCTGATTCCTTTTCATTTTCCTCGCTCCTGCAGTTACATCAGGATATATACTAAAATGTAATGATTTGGTGCCAGTATCCAAGAATAAGAGAGAACATAGGTCATTTGTTTTTCTGAGTCTGTATCACCTGACTTAGTATAACAGTTTCTAGTTCCATCCATTTACCTGAAAATTTCATGATTTTGTCTTTTTAAAATAAATAATTTATTGAGAATTTCAGACATGCAAATAAGATGTTTTAATCAAATCCATGCCCACTCCCTCCCCACCAACTCTTCCAATATCTCCCCATCATTTGTTTCTGATAATTTCATGCACTCTTTCTTCTTCTTTAATTAATTTATTTTTAGGGGGCTTTTGGCTACTCTAACAGTCCCCCCTCTGAAGAGGTAACCCTAAAATATTTTAAGGATTATATAAAAAAGCTCTCAAATATTTTTGACATTTTTGGCCTTTGGAATGGAGTAGGTTGCTAAGAGGCCCAAAGACATTTTGACTTTTAGCCAAGAAATGGGGTACTTTTCCTTGGGGTCTTTTTACCCTAACTGCCTAGCCAATTCCTTCCTCCTATTCTTATCACACCATCCTCTGAAGAGGTTACCAAATTGCTAACAGGGAATTGGGTGCAGACCACTCTGGCTTCTTCCATGCTGAACAGGGAGGCAGAGTGAGGCAATTGGAGCAACCAATCAGTAGGTCTATCTAAGAGACTCCCAAATTGTATAACTCTTATCTTGAGGAAGAAAAGTCTTTGAATTGTGAATGGGAGATGTGAAGGAGAATTAAAGGCAAGAGTAATTAGCATTACAAATTCTAGACAGGGAGCTAGAAAAAAGTCAGAACAGGGCAATTTTCAAATATTCATATGAAAGTCCATTGGAATTTCTTGACAAGGGCTTCTAAAAGCATCCTTCTTTTGGGTTCCTACTCATTTTTCTTGGTGGATTCAGGAATTGGTTTCAGGTGGGCACTAAAGTATTGGAGACCAAGATCTGACATTTCTTGAGGTTTGTTTTGTGGCCCAGTATGTGGTAAATTTTTGAAAAAGTTCCATGGGGTGCTGAGTAGAAAGTGTATTCTCTGGTGCTTGGGTGGAATATTCAAAATATGTCTGTTAGGTCCATTTGATTTATGGTATCATTTAATTCAGATGTCTCTGTTTATTCTTTGTCCAGTTGACCAGTCTCATGGAGAAAGTGGGGTACTGAAGTCTCCTACTATTACTGAGTTGGGGTTAATCTGTGTCTTAAAGTCCCGTAGTGTTGTTTTATGAGTTTGGGTGCACCAGAGTTTGGTGCATATATGTTAAGGATTGTAATATCTTCTTGGTTAACTGTTTCTTTAATAAGAAGGAAATGACCCACCTTATCTTTTCTTGGTTAACTGTTTCTTTAATAAGAAGGAAATGACCCACCTTATCTTTTCTAATTAGATTTACTTTGAAGTCTACTTTGTCAGATACTAGAACTGTAACTGCTGCTTGTTTCTTAGTGCCATTTGCTTGGCACTAAGGTAGTGCCTGTCCTTGAAAGTGAGATGGGTTTCTTGCAGACAGCAAACAGATGGATTTTGTTTTTTAATCCATTCATTTAGCCTGTGTCTTTTGACTGGGGACTTCAGTCCATTGATATTTAAGGTTATTATTGAAAGATGTTTATCATTTGCTATCATTTTGATTCCTGTTTGTGTTTTCTAATTTTGTGTTTCCTTGATTATACCTTTATTTATTTTCTTTCGTTGCCCATGGGGTATAGTTGTTTCTCTCTCTGCTCTCTGTATTGCTCCAAGTATTCTTTGAAGGGCTGGTTTTGTGGAAATGTATTCTTTAAGGCTATTTGTGTCATGGAAGATTTTTCTCCCCCCCCAATTATAATAGATATTTTCGCTGGGTAAAGTATTCTGGGCTGGCATCTATTTTCACGTAGAACTGGAAATACCTTGGTCCAGGCTCTTCTGGCTTTCATAGTTTGCACTGATAAGTTAGCTGTAGTTCTGATGGGTTGTCCTTTATATGTGACTTGTTTTCTTTGGCTGCTTTCAGTATTCTCTCTTTGTTCTTCACATTTAGTGTTTTTACTATGATATGTCATAAGGATTTTCTTTTCTGAGCCTTTCTCTTTGGTATTCTATGTGCTTCCTATATTTGTATGGGGATGTCTTTTATTAATTTTGGGAAATTCTCTTCTACAATCCTGTTTAAGATCTGGTCAACCCCATTAACCTGAAATTCTTCTCCTTCCTCCATTCCTATGATCCATAGATTTGGTCTTTGCATGGTGTCCCACATCTCTTGCATATTCCATTCCTATGTTTTTTTTAAATTATCAATAATCTTTGCTTGAGTGGTCTAATTCTTCAACTCCCACTATTGATATTCTGTTTTCCATTTCATTCATGCTAATGTTGAGGCTTTTCCCTGGCATTTCAAATTGGCTTATTGAGTTTTGCAGTTTCTTCTTCATTTCTTCCCAAACTCGGGTGCACCCAAATTCATTAAAAAAAACATAAAAACCACTACAGGACATTAAGACACAGATTAACCCCTACTCAGTAATACTAGGGGACTTTAGCACCGCACTGTGTCCATTAGACAGGTCAACTGGACAAAGAGTAAACAGAGAGACATCTGAATTAAATGATACCATACATCAAATGGACCTAAGAGACATCTTTTGAATATTCCACCCAAGCAACAGAGAATACACTTTCTACTCAGCACCCCATGGAACTTTTTCAAAAATTCACCACATACCGGGCCATAAAACAAACCTCAAAAAATGCAAAAAATTGAAATAATTCCATGAATTCTATTAAGCCACAATGAAATGAGGCTCAAAATCAACACTGGACAAAGCCTTAGTCACTACATGAGCTTGTGGTGATTGAACAGCACACTACTAAACAATGAGTGGGTCAAAGGAGAAATTAAGAATGAAATAAAAGAATTCCTGGAATTCACCAAAAAGGACAATACAACACAACACAACCTCTGGGATACTTTAAAGGTAGTCTTAAGAGGGAAGTTTATAGCTCTAAGTGCCTACATTAAAAAAAATTAGAAAGAGCCCAAATAAATGACCCAACACTAGAACTCATGCAAAGAATCAATGAATCTAAGAGTTGGTTCTTTGAAAAGCTAAACAAGATAGACAGACCCTTAGCCCAGTTAACCAAAAGATAAAAAGAGCAAATCCAATTCAACAAAATCAGAGTTGAAAGGGAAAACATCACCAAAGACACCCAAAAGATCCAGAATGTTATAATGGAATATTTTAAAAACCTATATGCTATTAATTTTGAAAATCTAAAGGAGATGAATGGTTATCTAAAATCATGGGAACCAACAAAGTTAAATCAAAAGAGATTAACAGTTTAAACACACCCATAATATGTAAGGATATCAAAACAGTAATACAAAGCCTCCTGACCAAAAAAAGCCCAGGCCCAGATGGATTTTCAGAAGAATTCTACAGACATTTAAAGAAGACCTCCAACCAATATTATTTAAATTATTCAAAACAATAGAATCTGAAGGAGAACTCCCAAACTCCTTCTATGAAGCCAGTATCACTCTAATACCCAAAGAAAACTATAGACCCATATACTTAATGAACATAGATCCAAAAATTCTCAACAAAATACTTGCAAACTACATACAAACAACATCAAAGGATCATTCACCATGACCAAGTAGGCTTTAGTCCAGAGATAAAGAGATGTTTCAATATATGCAAGTCAATAAAAGTTATTAATCACATAAATGGACTCAAAGACAAAAACCACATTGTCAACTCAATAGATGTAGAAAAGGCTTTTGATAGAATTCAGCATGCATTTATGTTCAAAGTCCTAGAAGGAATTGGACTAGATGGAACATACCTCAACATAATTAAAGCTACATACAACAAACCCACCGCCAACATCATTCTGAATGGAGAAAACCTGGAAGCATTCCCATTAAAATTAGGAACTAGACAAGGATGCCCACTATCTCCACTCCTTTTCAACATAGTCCTTGAAACTCTTTCTAGAGCAATAAGACAGAAGGAATTAAAGAGTACTAATTGGAAAAGAGGTCAAACTATCACTTTTTTGCAGATGATATGATACTATACCTAAGAGATCCCAAAAGTTCCACCAAAAAACTCCTAGAACTGATCAACATTTTAAGAATAGTGGCATGTTATAAAATCAAGCTACAGAAACCAGTAGCCTTTCTATATACCAATAACAAGCAATTGGAGAAAAATACAGTGAAATATTCCCATTCACAATTGCTGCAAAAAAATTAAAATATCTTGGAATAAATCTGATGAAAGACACCAAAGATCTCTACAATGAAAATTTTAAGTACACTGAAAATTTTAAATATTTAATGAAAGAGATTGAGGAAGACATCAGAAGATGGAAGGACCTCCCATGCTCATGGATTGGAAGAATTAATATTGTGAAAATCACCATCCTACCAAAAGCAATATATAGATTCAATGCAATCCCAATCAAAATTCCCATTACATACTTCACAGAATTAGAAAAATCCACCCTTAAATTCATATGGCAGTGCAAAAGACCCTGGATAGCCAAAGCAACCCAGAGCACAAAGAACAATGCTGGGGGGATTACTATACCAGATCTCAAAGTATACTGCAGAGCTAAAGTCTCAAAAACATCATGACACTGGCACAAAAATAGACATGCAAATCAATGGAACATCACTGAATATCCATACCCAAGTACACACAATTTTATCCATGTGATATTTGACAAAGGTGCCAAGAACACACAATGGAGGAAAGACAGCATCTTCAACAAATGGTGCTGGCAAAACTGGATTTCCACCTATAGAAGAATGAAAGTAGATCCTTTTCTTTCACCTTGCACAAAACTCAACTCCAAATGGATCAAAGACCTCAATGTGAAACTGGAAACCCAGAAACTATTAGAAGAAAATATTGGCAGTAACTTACAAGATATAGGTGTAGGAAAGGATTTTCTAAATC
>NW_008355973.1:55800-65945 GCF_000622305.1 Nannospalax galili
AAGTTCCTTAACTCTCAACAAAGGAAATAGAAAAGTACATAAAGACATACTCATAAAGTTAATAGTGAAATAAGAGAAAGAGTAATCTTAAAAGTATGTAAAAGTATAAATTGCCTATGCTATAGGAGAATTAAGGTCAGCAATCAATAAGTGGGACCTCATTAAACTAAAGAGCTTCTGTACAGCAAAAGAAACAATCAAAAAAGTGAAGAGAAAACCTACAAAGTGGGAAAAGCTTCACCAGTGACACATCTGACAGAGGTTTACCATCCAGAATATATAAGTAACTCAAAAAACAAAGAATTGAGAAACCAAATGAACCAATTATGGGCTAAAGATCTAAATAGAGAGTTCTCAAATGAAAAAATGAAAATGGCTAAGAAATATCTCAAAAATGTTCAATACCATTAGTAATTAGGGAAATGCAAGTTAAAACCACTCTAAGGTATCACCTTACCCCAATCAGACTGGCTAGGATCAAGAGAACAAATGATACCAAATGCTGGCAAGGATGTGGAGAAAGAGGAATGCTCATTCACTGCTGGTGGGACTGGAAACTCATGCAACCTCTATGGAAAACAGTGTGGAGAACACTAAGAAAATTAAAAATGAACCTATCATATGATATGGTTATACTACTCCTTGGAATATACCCAAAGGACTCATCCTATTTTAGAGACACTTGTACAACCATGTTTGTTGCTGCTCTTTTCACAATAGCTAGGAGGTGGAAGCAACTTACGTGCCCCTCAACCTATGAGTCGTTAACAAGAATGTGGTATATTTACACAATGTAGTTCTACTTAGCAATAAAGAAAGATGAAATAATGAAATTTGCAGGTAAATGGATGGATCTAGAAACTGTTATGCTAAGTGAAGTAACACAGACTCAGTAAAAACAAACGAGATATGTTATCCCTCTTATGTGGATCCTAGCACCAAATCCTTTTAAATTCCAGGTACTCCAGGCATAACTATAGGAACCAGGATAATGAAAATGAACCAGGGAAGTAAAGGAAAAGAAAGAATCTGAAAGAGAAGAACAGTAGGAAACAGGTGTTAATAAGATATATATATATATATATCCTTCATTAAAGAAGGGACAAGCAGGGTCATTAGACCCTCACCAGAGTATCTAGCCACTCTTCCCAGCCAAGCGTATGTAATTTGGCCCTAATCACACATGGCCTCCTGGATTTGGGGAGGGCTAAATTATACAACCTGGGGAAGGCTAGGAAGAGAAGGCATGACCCATGCTGGGTAAAGGCTTTCCAGTGTGCATACCCTCATGTCATACATACAGCTCAGCAACCCCTCAGTTATCTCGGTAAGTAAGCTCAGTAAACTCACTGGTTCCACAGTAAAACTTTAATCAAACATTGGCTTGACATTAGAACTTTAAGAGGGAATAAGCATTGCTTAGCATCCCCAGGAAAAGAAGTATCACAATAGATGGAAAATTTATTTGTTAATGCTATTTTGTCTCATAATTATTAAAAAAATAAGAAAAAATGAAATTAGAATGTAAAAATGTTAAGAGGATATGGGAATGGAGATATTTTCCAAAATAGAAAAAACCTAAGCAAGTGATGAAGGTTTGTGTTGGTTTGTTATGATGTATGGAAGATGAGACAAAAATAATATAAACATAATCTTAAAATTTCTATGGTCATAGTTTAATCAACTAGTTTAAGGAAGAAAATGTATATCTAATCAAGGTTTATCTGAGAATATTTGGTTTTTTACCTAAGCCTTCTCTACATAGCACATGATAATTAAAAGTACCAGACTGGTGGAACTAATCTTATTGGATGTTTAACAGCCATAGTTTGAGCCCTATGCTAATGTGGTCAGAGGGACTTAAAGGGCAGTTTTTGCCCTTTCCCTCTAAGGTCAACTAAGTTCCAGGGGTTTATGGAATATTTCTCAAAATATCCTGTAACTGTGGTGAGTCACCTGTCTTCTTGTTCAAGGAGGAAATGGAGAACCCACTAAATGGACTTGAGCCAGTGTCCAGTTTACAAAGTGGAGGGTCAGCTCAAGGGAAACATCTCATTCATGCTTCCAAGTGAAGCCAGACATGGTCAAGCAGGACCTTTGACTTATCTTCACATAGTTGGAACTGGTAAAAGAAAGAAGCCAGGGTCTCCTCCCAAGCCCATGTGACCCCTGAGGAACAGATCCTCAAATGACCTTAGTGTAAAAATATTGATTTTTTTGGGCCAACTATATGGTCTTAAGCACCCAAAAGGAAAGTAAAATCAAAGAGTAAAGACATCAATACATTTCTTTAAGAGTTCAAGGGAATACACTTCGCAGACATTAGGCTTAAGTCTATGTAAAAAGTTAGACAATTATTTCTCATAGATGATTTTGTCCCTAACCAGAAAGTAGTGCTGCTCAGATGTAAAACTTCAAATCTTGGTCTCCAATACTGTAGTGCCCACCTGTAGCTAAGGGAGACAAGCACTATTGTTCTAAAATGATGGAGAAATTTTTTTCTCCCCCTATCTAGAAACCCTTGAGAGGGAACTGACACTGATTCTAAGCACTCCAACAGCTATCAAAATACCTGAAAGCAAATCCTGAATCCATCACTCTTGAGCCCAGCTTTGGAAGACAAAAGAAAAATGAGGAGGAACCCAATGGAGGGATGCTTTTGGAAGCTCTTGTCAAGAAATTCCAATGGACTCTCATGAACATTTGAAATTTGCCACATTCTGACTCTTTTCTAGTTCCCTGTCTAGATCTTGTAATGCTGATTACTCTTGCCTTTACTTCTCCTTCACATCTATTTATGATTCTAGGACTTTATTTCCCCCCTAGAGATAAGAGTTATGTGATTTGGGAGTCTTTAAATAGACACACTGAAGGGGTCCTCTAATTGCCTCACCCTACGTCCCTGTTCAGCATGGAAGAAACCAGAGTGATCTGTGCCCGATTCCCTATTGGCAACTTGGATAACCTCTTCAAAGGTTTGTGTGATAGGAATAGGAGGTAGGAATTGGCCAGGCAATTAGGGTAAAAAACCCCAAAGAAAAGTAGCCAGTTTCTTGGCTAATACTTACAATGTCCTTCGGCCTCGTAGCAACCTACTCTGTTCCACAGGCCAAAAATGTTGAAAATATTTGAGAGTGTTTATGTAATCCTTAAAAGATTTTAGGGTTACCTCTTCAGAGGGGGGAATGTTAGGGTAGCCAAAAGCCCCATTTAAAAAAAATCAAAGAAGAAAGAGTTCATGAAGTTATCAAAAAAATCTGATGGGGAGATATGGGAGGAGTTGGAGGGGAGGGAGTGGGCATGGATTTGATCAAAACACTTTATATGCATGTATGGATTTCTCAATAAATTATTAATTAAATTTTTTTTAAGCTTTTCACTCAAACCAGTGGAGGACATCATAGTCCAGGTGATCATTTAGGAGTTCATTGGGATTCTTTAGAGTGGAACTTCACTGAGGCTGTGTAAAGCTGGACATAAAACTGAAACACTAGAGTTCAGAACAATTGAAAATTACTCTGGCAAATCATGCTCATCCATTGCCATCGCCTACCAAAGTCTCATAATATGACATCAATGCTTAGCATATAAGCTAAGACAGCTGGATGCATATAAGGAAGTACACTTTGAAACAAATACACTGTTTGAATAATTGATACAATGATTAGGACATGTCAATAAAGCTGTGTTCTTGGGCTGTAGGAAGTTTTGGTGAACAAATGCAAGCTGTGAAGGTCTATCTAAATGAGAGCTTTTCCAGTGTGAGCATGAGAAATCATGATACATCTGTGTGGTGTAGAATGTTCTTAGGATTCATGTCTTTTAACACACCAGTTTCGCCTCTAACCTACAGAAGAAATCATCTCAGATACTGCCAAATACCTCTCTGGATGAAAACTAACCCCATGCAAAGAATTTATCTGTTTTATGGGTATTATTTTGTTGTTTGGTTTTGGTTTTTTATTTCAATTTTTTTTGTTTCTTTATCCGTTTTGTCTTTTGAGACAGCGTCTCTTTGTAACCCAGCTGTCCTGGAACTTGTTATGTGGACCAGGCTGGCCTTGATTCCACAGAGATCCACCTCTACTTCCCCAGTGCTGGGACTAAACACATGGGCTGCCTTGCACAACTAAGAATCTCTTATCTGAACGATTATGACACATAAATATTCAAACTCTGACTAAAATTTTGCCTTTAAAAATAAAGATAACAAGCCAGGCGTGGTGGCGCATGCCTTTAATTCCAGCATTCAGGAGGCAGAGGCAGGTGGATCTCTGTCAGTTCAAAGCCAGCCCAGTCTACATAGTGAGTTCCAGGACAGCTGGGGCTATAGGGAGACCCTGTCTCAAAAAGATGATAAATAAATAAATAAATAAATAAATAAATAAATAAATAAATAAATTTCATGATGTTTTCTCAACAGTACTTTTCCTGAAGAGACAAAGTCAGTAACGCATGAGCATACATATCACAAATACTTATTAAAGTCTATAGATATGCTAAATAGTTTAACAAAAAAGACAAGGAAATATTTTATTTGCATATGTTGATAGAATTTTTCTTCAAACCCACCAGATTTATACCCTTCATTCACATAACTCAAGGTTCAAGTTTACATATTTCCAAAATGTAAATATAGTATTTAGGCCATGTACTCCTGGGTAAAAATATGTTTATGTTCAGCAAGACTCAAGTTGATAGTATTATATTAATTGATTTATTAAGCTATTGAAATAACTGGTCCTATGAGTATTTATACCTAATTGAATGGATTTAGTTGTAAACTATGTAATATTACACACAGAGAGAGAGAGAGAGAGAGAGAGAGAGAGAGAGATTAACTCCTATCTTAAATGAACAACTTCCCAAAGATTTACTGCAATTTTTTCTGAGTATTTCAATATCCTTTTAATATGCTCATTTTCTTTCTGTGTTTGATGTAAATGATACATTAGCAGCCTATTCTCTAGACTATTAGACTCTTTAGTAAAAGACACTTTATTTATCTTGATGATCTTCTTCTCTTTTATAATCCAATCACCCTTGAGCAGATCTTGTCTTATCCTTGGATTTAAATGGAAAACTCAATTTTTCAAAGTCATGCCTTGCTCTGCCCTTACTTTTTACTTTTAGTCCTCTTTTCTTTGTTACTATGATTAATCATTGATCAAAATGAACTTGGAGAGGATTTATTTTAGCTTATAGGTTATAGTTCATCACCAAAGCAGTCAAGACAGGAATTCAAGTCAGGAGTTTGATACAGAAACCATGGCAGGACACTACTCACAGGCTTGCTCCCCCTGGCTGGCTCAGCCTCCTTTTGTATACAGCCAGCTCCCATCTGCTCATGGGTTGCACCATGCACACTGGACTGGGCCCTCCTATATCAATTAGCAATTGAGAAAATGCCCCATGAGATGTGCCCACAGGTCAATAGGAAGGAGGAATTCCTCAACTGAGTTTCCCTCTTCCTGGCCTTGTAAAACGGACTTTGAAGATTAGCATCCACAGCATCCTATGTAGGCAATGTAGTTCTCTATAAGGCTAATGTTTCAAGCATACTAAACTGCAGCTCAGTATTTTAAGCAGCTATTGCAATCATTGATGATGGTCAGGAATAGAGGATCCTTCTTTATACTGCAAAGCTTTGATGCTCAGGCTGCTGCTTTGTTACTCAAATTACTCTCTCCTACAGTTTTAAAACAGGGCTTTAGAAAAAAACTTTCTAACACCTGGAGGGATGGCTCAGCAGTTAAGAGCACTGACTGCTCTTGCAGAGGACCAATCACTCACATAGCGGCTAACAAATGTCTGTAACTTCAGTTCCAGGGGATTTGGTGCTGTCTTCTGACCTCCACAGGCATTACAGGACATGTATGCACTTAGATACATGCAGGTACTACACTCATATATGTAAAATAAAAGTTATATATATATATATGGCCTTTTTGAGACAGAGTCTCCCTGTAGCCCCAGCTGGCCTGGAACTCACTATGTAGACCAGGCTGGCCTTGAACTGACAGAGATCTGCCTGCCTCTGTCTCCTGAGTGCTGGTATTAAAGGCATGTGCCACCACACCTGGCTACAAAATGTGTTTTTTACAAAGAAAAACTTTTGAAGAAAAAAATCTGCTTCTGTTATTTTATTCTGAATTTGTTTTAAAAAAATGTGTTTTAATGCTTTGACTTGTTAACCCTAACTGAAGAATAATTTCCACAGTTCAGCTCTCTGTCAAAAAGAAATAAGAGCAATGCTTCTTTACACTTTTGATGAAATAATTCATCCACTTAAAGTGCAAACATGGGTAACATCTTGTACTTTGTTAAACTGTTTTATTTAATTTTTTCAATTGGAAACAGATTGCTAATATACCATGTTTTATAATAAATACAATAAATGATCATAAAAATTTAAATATTTAATTAGTCTATTAGGTTATAAGCTGATTCTTGAGGAAAGAAAAGTGAGAAGAGGAGGCTTGGTGAATGCTCTGGAAAGCATTTATCAGGAAGAGCATGTGAAATTCCTCTACATGCATATTATGGCTGGTGGGAAATTAAGCAATTAAAAACAAAGGCTGCACACGTTTACTGTAGTGGTCTGTTCAGCACAGACAGTAGCAAGTGCGTTCCTTGCAAAGCTATAGCTTCATTTAATGTTAATTTAGAGATGTACGGAGCATAAAACCAAATTAGACAATGCTGTTCATCAGACTTTGGCAAAAAGCAGCATAAAATCAAGTCAAATTACCCCATATAGGAGAGTAAAGAGGAAAAAGCAATCTTATCATTCTTTGTATTTGAAGTTGATGAGGCTTAAATAGCTGTGTTGATGATATATGCAATATAACCCAGATATCAACAGGCCCCAAAGTCGATCCCAACTCAGTGGCTGTTTGTCCATTGATGTCTTTGCTTACCAACATGGAAACTTTTTTAATAATACAGAACTTCTGTACATGAACTTTAGGTATAATATAATTAAAATAAAATTTTAATGTGTACATTTCTACCATATTCCAATAAAAATGGTCTATTTTCCCAGTTATAAAAAAGAAAACAGATTTAAACACAAACCAATTGACATTTAGACAGATAGTGTATTTCCTATAAAATTAAGGGGCAGGCTGAAGCCCCTTAAAATTAAGGGGTTCTTTACTCCATGGTAAAGAGCGAGTACTGGTCATGCAGAGAATCTGAGTTCAGTTTCCAGCACCCAAATTGGTTTTGGTCAGTGTCTTCATCATGGTGCTAGGAAGAAACTGAAACAGTGCCCCTTGATCTGTCATGAGTTTAAGGAGCATATCAGTTTTTAGTTTAAATCCATAAGCGGGCAAAATTATCTTAGAGATTCTGACTTCATGAGGAACTGTGAGGTTTCAAATTACCTTGAGAGTTTCCTCTATGACTTAGTTAACTTTGATTTAGGGTTGGGAATTTCAGCTTGAACACAGTTTTTTCAGTACACTATATCTGGGTTTTGTTTGTTACTTGAGTAAAGACCTCACAGTCATTGTCGGTTAGCAGGACACTTCCATTTTTATTTTTAAAGTCAGCACTTGTAAAGAGAGACAGGTTCCAGTGTATCTGCACCTTTAGTAGGGCTGAGATCAATGCTACTATTGAGGTACCATTTGAGACCAATAGGTACTATTCAAGTGCCATTAAACATGGTCCCAAGTCCTTAAGTTTTACTACAGGGTGTTAGATTGCTTCATTGAGTCTTGAGATTTGGGCTGATAGAGTATAGGTACCTTGGAGCAAGTCAGTAAGCAGTGTTCCTCTATGGCCTGTGCTCCAGCTCCTGCCTTCTGGTTCCTGCCTTAAATTCTACCTTGGGTTCCCTCAGTGATGAACTGTTACCTGGGAGATGTGAGATTAAAAAAACTTTTCCTCCCCAAGCTGATATTGGTCAGCGTTTTGTGACGGCAACTGAAAGCAAACTAGAACAGCTCTCTATTAAAAGAGATCAGCTGACAGCATCCCATCTGTATTCACACTTTACAATGCATCTGACCCTAAGTCACTTGCTAGGAAAGGTCAGAAATAATGTGTGATTAAATGCTTACTTATTATTGGGCCAAACTGTTTAACCTTTTTACCTCACCTTCTATATTTGTGGAGAAATAGGAATCATAGTACCAATTCCATAGAGTTGCTGTGAGAGATTACCTACAGCACAATTTGCATAGTACTGACCTCATGTATTTTTAGAATAGTTAATAAAAATCAGATCCTCAGTACAATGCCAACTATACATACACAACACTCAACCAATAGTACTGTTTTCTGTTTTCCTTCATGGTAAGTTACATCTGAGCAGGGGTAGGGGAAGAAGTTTGACCCATGAAGGGTGAATTTCCTGAATTAGTTTCTTTAGGCATCTCTTTAGGAGTTCACTGGCTTTTTCTACTTTCCCTGAGGACTGAGGCTGCCAGGCACATTGGAGGTGGTATTATATTCCCTTAGACCTTGATAAACCTTGAGTGACTTAGCTCTAAAGACTGGACCATTATCACTCTGTAGGCTCATACATACTCCAAAGTGAAAAATTATCTCTAAGAGTAATAGTCTAACTACTGATTTTCCCCCTTTCTGTTTTGCTTGGGAAAGCAATCCATCAGTATGACCTCAAGAGTGTCCTTCAGCTATGGAGCAGCCTCATCCTACCATCAGCACTGATTCACAACCTCATCATCTCCCCCTCTACCCACTCTCCCCAGCCTCTGATAGCTGTCATTCTACTCTCACTATCTAGGACTTCAAATGCATATGCATGAGCTCATTTCTTCCCAAGCCTGGTTGACGTCACCCAACACGGAAATCATAGTTTCATCCAATGTGTCTACATGATAAACTTGCCATCTTGATGTACCTTCTGCTGCACAGGAGGTTGGTAATTCAGCAGTTAATCAGAAGTAACCCTAGCCCTTCAGGAACTTGCATGTTAATAAAAAGTAGCCTTTATATTTGGTGATGTATTACTTAACAGTGCATGAACATGTGTAACTTTGCCTTATTAAAATTTTTCCCAGAAAATTTTTTAGTTAAAATACTGTTAATGATCTTAGATAATCATCATATGTTGTGAGGATCTTCTTAAAGGAAGTTCAGTCATTTCTGTTTTTTCTTTTCATAGATGAAAATTGAAATTTCTTATATACCTCTGATACTTTCTATGTAATATTCTTCAATATTATGGCCCCTTTGACTTTGAATTGAATTTGTATTTTGAAATATTTGAAAACATGTGTTGTGAATATGTGTGTGAGCTTGTATGTGAAAGTGTGTGTGTGTGTCTGTGTGTGTGTGTTTCCTGGGATGTGTGTAATTGTAGACTAAGATCTTTTCACATTGCCTGACAAAAACTTTTGATGCTTAGTCTTGATTAAAGGGATGCCTCCAAACTCAATTCAATTGAATAAGAGCAGCACCTTCAAACCCAATACAATGTATTTATTTGTGCACAATGACTTCACAATTTTGCTTTTAGGTTTATTATAATATTGCTTTACATATTCTTGTGTTATCTGTTCTCTTCCATTTTGTCACATTTTTATCTCTTTACTACTTCCTTTGAATTATATTTTCCAACTGCTTTCGTTTAATCATCTAAACAATAAATTCTAAAAAGTTTTATATTTCCACGTTTTACATAGGTACTCCCTGGCTATACTAGAAGATAAAATCTTGCTTTTTCTCAGGTTATTTTTCTCATATTTATTTCTTTTTACCCTTGATTTCTTTATGAAATCTGTCAGCCGCCTCTTCTGAGTCTTTGGTTGGGTATCAACCTGGCCCTCCAGCTAGGAGTCTTGCAGCCTGTTCTTTGTCATCAGGGTGGTAGTTCCATACTGAAGCCTCTTTTGTGCTCTAGGGAGACCATTGTGAAGATTCAGCTGTTTCCAGAGCTGAAGGGCATGGGTGATGCTCGGTCACTCTGTAAGATCTGAAACTCTTATTTATGCCCTGATGTTTTCATGTGGCACTTTTCATATATCTTTTCCCCAAAATACTTGTCTTGTGTTTGCTTATTTTAATGAATGTTTTTCTTTAACCACTTGATATGAATTCAACTTTTCTCTTTCTCCTTTTATTTTGAACTATCTTCTGCTAGTTTTATTTGTGGAACAATTTCATGAATC
>NW_008355973.1:67538-70157 GCF_000622305.1 Nannospalax galili
GAGGAAATAATTTTAAGAAATTAACTAGAAAAAATTATATTAAGCATGCACTCAGAGATTTAATTCATTCATATAAGAACTATAGTGTTGTTTATAGATAAGAAATTTAAGACAATAACAATGCATACATTGTTAAAAGAGTATAATTTATTTACCAAGGGAGTTGCATGCAGAAACAAAAAACAGTACAGATCATCTAGATATAGATATAAATGCTATAGAATGCCCTTACTAGCAAAGAAAAGTCACATAACCAGAACAGAGTGGGAACTTACTGTGTGAGCATTAGAAAAGGAAGAAGTTTACTTTGCTGGCTAAATCCCCATCTCTTATGGGAAAGTAAATGCTAGATAACCAGATAATGGTTTTTATTCCTTTTGGTAATTAATTGTTACTAATTAGAAGTATTTTAAAACTAAGATGTTATTAATTACCATTTTCTCTTCACTTCTTCCTTAGGTGAATCTTTCATTTTTCTACCTACGTTGGTCAGTGCACACTGGAATGATGACAGTTATAATGAAACTAGATCTCACTGTACACCAATGCTATATGGCTGTTAGCAGATCACAGAGTCAGGCTGAATTCCTTCCATATCAGCTGATACAACCACACCAGTACTCAAGTGGCTATGGGGCATCTAGGAATCAGCCCTGTGAAGGGAATGGCTATGCAAGTGGCTCTATCATTCGGTTCTCCTTATCTTTTACTATGCCAGAATGATTATCAAATAAGAGAATGAATTAAGAGAAATTAGTGTTCCTAGTCCTTCTCAATCCAAAATATGAGGAAATTCTAAATATGCCAAAATTTAAAATCCTCTGCCATAAGAAAACAAAGAAAAATCCTACTTTCTCACTCTAATTTCTTTTTTTTCCCTCTGGTCTTTTTGAGACAGAGTCTCCCTGCATCCCCAGCTGTCCTGAAACTCACTATATAGACCAGGCTGGCCTTGAACTCACAGAGATCTGTCTGCCTCTGCCTCACGAGTGATGGGATTAAAGGCATGCGCCACCAGGCCCAGCTTCTAATTTCTTTTTTAAATTATTCATTTAATAACCACATGATTAGAAGAAGCATTTCATTACAGCATTAACACAGTCAATAACAATTTCCAGAGCAAAGATGCATCTCTTTCTAAACTGGCTGTAAATTTTTAGGTTCACTGTTGAATTAATACAGTTATACAATATTGAACTCAGTATAAACCCTGTAAGACATAAAATTGAATAAATTTGATGAGTTTTTAACCTTTAAAAAAGATCTCCATTTCATTTTAGAATATATTGTTCCTTGCAGACAAACTCATTGTTTTTGCTACTAACACTGAGATGTTTGCAATTGCATCTCTAATCTCTATGTATCTGATTATTACTAGTCACATTTGGTTATTTTCTGACATCCTTGGCACCTGAGCACGGATATAAAGTCATCAGGTAGATTTCAACGGTAATATTTTTCACCTCTACTAATTAACATGAAGCAAATTTTTATGCTTCTTCCTCAAATATAACTCATTTTTTAATTTGTTGATTTTTTCATGTGTATTTCATGCAGAATATCCCAAACAATGTTATTTATCTATGTACCCACATCTCAAATGGTACCCTCCCATAGCCTCCCCCCACATGGGTACCCATATACTCTGTCATCCCTGTTTCTGTCCACTGTGTTGTCAGTGCCCCCAGATGTTCCCCAGTGCTGTCCATCCACTGAATCGAGTCAGCCTATCTAGAGTTCCTTGTTTTAAGACGATCAGCAGCTATCAGTTGCTAATATTCCTTTAGACAAGATAAGATTGAGTTCTTATGTTCATTTTCCTTGTTCTATGCTGGGTTACTGTCTGGGAGTCTCTTGAGCCACCCTGGCCAACAACTCAAAGGAAGTTATCTCCTGTCTGGCATTGTTTCTTGTTATGTAGCCTTTAACTATACACATAAACTCTCAAAGAATTATACTGGCCCCTTTAATCTTTGTTATACTATCTTTTTGGGTGTTTAAGACCATAGAGTTGGCCCAGATAAACCAATTTGTTTTTATTCTTAAGGCTGTTTGAGGATCTGTTCCTCAGGGGTCACATGGGCTTGGGAGGAGCCCCTGTCTCCTTTCTCTTACCAGCTCCATCTATGTGAAGATAAGTCAAAGTCCTGCTCAACTGTCACTGGCTTTGCTTGGAAGCATGGAGGAGCTGTTTCCTCTGTGTTGACCCTCTTCTTTGTAGACTGGACACTGATTCAAGTCCATGTGATGGAGTCTCCATGGCCTCCTTGATCAAGAGGACAGGTGACTCACGACAGTTACAGGACATTTTGAGAGATGTTCATAGTCCCCTGGAACTTAGTTGACATAGGAGGGAAAAGGGGCAAAAAGTGTCCTTTAAGTCCCTCTGACCAGATTAATAGCCTCAAAGTATGGCTGCTAAACATCCAATAATGTTAGTTCCACCAGTCTGGTACTTTCAATTACCATGTGCTATGTAGATAAAGCTTGAGTGAAAAACCAAATATTCTCAGATAAACCTTGACTAGATATAAATTTTGTTTCTTAAACTAGTTGACTAAACTATGACCATAGAAAATTTAAGATTATGTGTATATTATTTTTGTCTCATCCTTTACA
>NW_008355973.1:71020-73292 GCF_000622305.1 Nannospalax galili
CTCTTTTCTTGATTTTTTTGTTGAGTTCGTTATATATTCTGGATGTTAAACCTCTGTCAGATGTGTCGCTGGTGAAGATTTTCTCCCATTCTGTGGGTTTTCTCTTCACTTACTTGGTTGCTATTTTTGATATACAGAAGCATTTTAGTTTAATGAGGTCCCATTTGTTGATTCTTGACCTTGTTTCCTGGGCAATTGATGTCCGTTTTAGAGAATCCTTTCCTATACCTAGATCTTGGAGGTTATTGCCAATGTTTTCTTGTAACAATTTCAGAGTTTCAGGCTTCACATTGAAGTCTTTGATTCATTTGGAGTTGGCTTTTGTACAAGGTGAAAGATAGGGGTTTAGTTTCATTCTTCTGTAAGTGGAGATCCCGTTTTGCCAGTGCCATTTGCTGAACATGCTGTCTTTCCACCTATGAATGTTCTTGACCCCTTTGTAAAATACCAGATGACTGAAGTTTCATGTACTCATATTTGGGTCTTCAATTTTGTTCCATTGATCTATGCGTCTATTTTTGTGCCAGTACCATGTTGTTTTTATGACTATAACTCTGTAATACAGTTTAAAATCTGTTATAGCAATCCTCCCAGCATTGCTCTTCGTGCTCAGGGTTGCTTCCATATGAATCATAGGATTTTTTTTCCAATTCTTTGAAGATTGTCATGGGGATTTTGATTTGCATTGCACTGAGTCTATAAATGACTTTTGGTAAGATGGTCATTTTCACAATATGAATTCTTCCAATCCATGAGCATGGGGGGGGTCCTTCCATCTTCTGATGTCTTCCTCAATCTCTTTCTTTAAAGATTTAAAATTTTCATAATAGAGTTGCTTAATGTCTTTGGTCAGATTTATTCCGAGATTTTTTTTTTGCAACTATTGTGAAAGACAATATTTCCATGTACTCATTCCCTGACTGTTTGTTATTGGTATGTAGAAAGGCTACAGACTTTTGTAGATTAATTTTTTAACCTACTTTACTGAACATGTTAATTATTTCTAGGAGTTTTCTGGTGGAATTTTTGGCATCGCAGGTATAATATCATATCATCTGCAAAAAAAGGATAATTTCATCTCTTCTTTTCCAATTATTATTCCTTTAACTCCCGTCTCTTGTCTTATTGCTCTTGGAAGAGTTTCAAGCACATGTTGAAAAGGAGTGGAGATAATGGACATCCTTGTCTGGTTCCTGATTTCAATGGGAATGCTTCCAGTTTTTCTCCATTTAGAATGATGTTGGCTGTGGGTTTGTTGTATATGGCTTTAATTATGTTGAGGTATGTTCTCTCCTGTCCAATTCCATCTACGACTTTGAACATAAATGCATGTTGAATTTTGTGAAGGGCCTTCTCTGCATCTATTAAAATGACCATATGGTTCTTGTCTTTGCATCTATTTATATGATTTATGGAGTTTATTGATTTACTTATATTGAACCATCTCTGCATCTCTGGAATAAAGCCAACTTGACCATGGTGGATGATGTTTTTGATATTGTCTGTATGTGGTTTGCAAGTATTTTGTTGAGAATTTTTGCATTTATGTTCATTAAGGATATGGGTCTATAGATTTCTTTTTTGATTGTGTCTTTACATGGCTTTTGTATTAAAGTGATGCTGGCTTCATAGGAGGAATTTGGAAGTTCTCCTTCTATTTCTATCCTTTTGAATCATTTAGGTAGTATTGAGTGTATAGCTTCTTTAAATGTCTGGTCGAATTCTGCTGTAATTCCATCTGATCCTAGGATTTTTTTAGTCAGGAGGTTTTTTATTACTGTTTCAATTTCCTTATGTGTTATGGATCTGTTTAAGTTGTTGATCTCGTCTTGGTTTAGTTTTTGTGGTTCCCATGCCTTTAGATATCCGTCCATTTTATTAGGTTTTCAAATTTAGTAGTGTTATAGGTTTTTAAACTATTCCCTTATAATGTCCTGGATCCTTTAGGTGTCTGTTATGATGTTTCCCTTTTCATCTCTGATTTTGTTGATTTGGAGGTGCACTTTCTTTGTTTTAGTTAACTGGGGAAGTGGTCTATCAATATTATCTTTTCAAAGAACCAGCTCTTGGATTCATTGATTCTTCATTGATTCTGTTTTCTTTGTTTCCATTTCAGTAATTTCTGCTCTAATTTTTGTTATTCTTGTCTGCATGGTATGGGTTCATTTGTTGTTGCTTTTCAAGTGTTTTGCATTGCAATGTTAATTCATTTATTTGTGTTCTTTCTGATTTTTTTAATGTAGGCACTTAGAGCTATAAACTTCCCTCTAAG
>NW_008355973.1:73897-79813 GCF_000622305.1 Nannospalax galili
TTTTTTCTTAGTACCATTTGCTTGGTATATTTTTTTTCCATTCTTTCACCTTAAGATAGTGCTTGTCCTTGAAAGTGAGATGGCTTTCTTGCAGACAAAAAAAAGATGGGTTTTGTTTCTTAATCCTTTCAACTAGTCTGTATCTTTTGACTGGGGAATTCAGTCCATTGATATTTAAAGTTATTAATGAAAGATGTGTATTGAATTGTGTCATTTTTACTTCTGTTTAACTTCTTGGTATAGCTGTGCATTTCCACAGTTAGTCTGAAAGCAATGTATATTTTCTTCATCTTCAGGAGTTCCCACGGAGGTCCAAGTCAGATGAGGATCAGATGCTCTCAGGCTTTCTCTTTTGGTCTGGATCCCTCCAAGAAAGATGCTGGTCTCAGAAATTTGCAGACTGGACTGGCCTTGGAGTAGGGCCCAGGAAAGATTTTGGTCCCAGGAAGCTAGTGTATGTGCCACCCAGGGATGCAAAGGGAGGTTGGGTGGGGAAAGAGGCCCCGAGGTCTCCTGGGGACTACTGGGAGGAATTGGGTTTTTCTGGACATATAGGCTTAGGAAGCAGTGGGGATTCTGGGCCAAGAGGTCAATCCAGGGGTCTGGGGTGCCAAGACAAAGAATAGGCCAGCATCAAGGCTAGAAGGAGAGATGGAGATGGGGTAGGGGACTTGTGAGGGTGAATGATCCTGGGGGAGTTAGGGTGTGGTGGGCACCATGGGACTTACCCAGGAATGATGCTGGCACCAGGAAGCTGGTAGCTGTGCCACCAGCTCTCTCATTTCTTGTCTAAAACCAAAAATGAATCTCAGAAGTTCCCCAGGTTCAGAAAAAAAATGTGTAAACATGGATTTTTTTTTGTGCTTTTCTAACTCTGAAGAAGAAAAACAGTTTATTTCTTGTTTAAACTTCTTACTCAAATAACTCATTTACTTCATGAAAAAATGCAATGAATATTTAATGATTAGTGAGACATTTAATATGTGAAGTCCCCTGTCCAAATATAATTTTACTTTTATTTTCCACATATTAAAAATGACAATTACTTTTGGTCATGATAGAGCATGCCACAATTTTAATCCCAGCACTTGGGAGGCAGAAGCAGGCAGATCTCTGTGATGTCAAGAACAGTCAGGTCTACATAGTGAATTCCATGCCTTACAAGGAGATACTATCTCAAAAACCAACAAAAACAAACAAGCAGAAAGAAAGAAGAAAGGAACAACCACCCATGAAACCAAATAAGTGCTCCCTCTCAATGCAGACTTTATTCCTGCTCTAAGGAGTCTGTTGAAGGAGACCTGATCAGAATAAGTCCTGCTTTGTTACTTCATATTGTGCAAAACAGTGGTTTTCCAGGATGTAAGAGACTCCATTTTACATGCAACTTTTTTTCTTTCTAAAATTTTTTAAAATTGAATTTTTATGTATTTTATACAGAACCTCTTAATTTTCTTTATACTCTTTTCCCTACTGGCACCCTCCTATAACCCTCCCACCCACAGGAATTCATACTTTTTGTCATTTATGTTAAGGCGTATCAGGTCAAGTTAGTATCCCCAGATGTTGCTCAGTGCAAGTTCATCCACTGAGGTTAAGTCAGCCTATCTAGAGTCCCTCCGTTTGAGAAGATCACTTCTTCCTTACCCAGCATTAATCAACCACCATTAATTCTTCAACTAAGATTGGGGCCTGCTCCCTGTTTCCACAGTTCTGAGCTAGGTTTTTGTTTACTTGAGTTTGCATGGGTCTTGTGCATTACATGCAACTTTTAATCCATTTTGAGGGTGGAAGACAACTCTGATGCTGATCAGGCAAATAAACTACCATCTCTCCAACATCACAAAAACAGCACAAACTCATAAGTGACTTATTTCTTGGGAGTATAAGGGTGCCATCTTCCAAATTAGTCAGGATGAATTGAGACTGTGAGGGTACATATAGACCTATTAAAATTATATCCAGAAATTAGACCCAAGAACTTATCATACATGCCAGAGTGGGGAAAGAGTTAATATCTGAACTCCACAAAGTTTTGAGCACCTCATATTGTTATGGCATGGTCCTACACCAACCTGTCATCTGAAACCTGGTATGTGTGTGTCAAGGACCCATAGGCAAAGAACTCCCACTGTCCCTGGGATCTCAGTTCAGCTTGGTCTGGCACAACTACCATGGTCTATGCCACTGCCATCTGCCCATTCATCTGATTGCTCACTCAGCTGTACCTGAATCCATGCTTGCTTCTCCAACCTAGTTCTGGATTATCCCAGATGGCCTCTGCTCCAGAGTTTGGCATTTAATCTTGACTTTCCATTTGCCTGATCTGTACAACAACAGTTTCTTTTCTATAGCTTGTTCTGAATTATCAGTGGAGACTGTTTTAGTCAGGGTTCTCTAAAGGAGCAGAATGGATAGAATGTGTATCTTGAAAGGGAATTTATAGATTGACTTATACCTGCCATCTCACATTTGAGAGGGTGAGAATCTGGTAGTTGCTCAGTCCACGAGGCTGTGTGTCGCAGCAGTCCCAATCTGGTGTTGAAGGCCTGGAAGATTCCTAGAGACCTACTGCTTTTTAGTCTATGTTGTTACCTGAAGACGTTGGTTCTAATATCAATGAAAAAATGTCATTGCCAAAAGATAGATAAACTCACCAGTGACTGTGAAGACAGAAAAAAAGCAAAAGCTTCCTTTTTCCTTGTGTAGGCTCCTGTATGCTCCTAAAATCAACTGGATTGTCCTTCTTTTTGCAATATGTGTCACATTCTCAGACTTCACAACTATTTAGATTGAATATTTCTATTTGTACTTATTGTTCTAAACCTGGAACAGTATTTCATTTTATTCCAGATACAAAGAATAATAAAACTTATAGAGATGAATCAATGTAACTGCTCCATGGAATCTCAATATTTTGAAAGAATTTCTAGAAATTTCTGAAGATACATGTATAAAAAAAACTGTTTTCAGAAAAACACCAAACAAAATCAGACCAATTCTGTTTTGAATACGAAGCTGCTGTCTACCTTCTATTTTTATTTCTATTTTTTTGTAGAAAATGCCTTTAATTATAGCTTCTCTCAAGAGCCATATTTTTCCTTTTAATTTAATTCTCTGAAAGAAAATGTTTGCAATGAAAATAAATATACTGACCAGGGAGGCTCAAACCAATTAACTGTCCTACTTAAGGAAATCCAGCTTAGCTTTTCCATCTAAAAAACATAGAAATCATATTATGATAAAATGAAACGTAAATGGATAGATTATATGGCCAAGCACAGCTATGTTAATTCATTTTCACTCTTTCTTGTGGGAATGGGGCACAGCTGGACTATATTTAATTAGATTAAACAACAGAGCAGCTCTGTGGGTTTACATAGGCATTAGCTGAGGCCAGTAAGATTGGAAGTGGTATGTAAACTTGTTTTAATGCTAGATTTTACTTATATAAAAATAAATTTAATATTCATTATATGCAAAATTGCCTTTGTCATTTTGACATTTCACTACAGATAAGATCAAACATATTTTCTGGGCATGTTACAGCAGGTAGAAGGAAAGGCACATATGATGTCTAAGTTTCAACTTTAATTATCAAGTTTTGCCACTTACTGCCTAGAGTCACTGTTCATCTTATGAGGACAGAATCAAATGTTAGTTCTTCTTTCTAGATCACTCCAAAGTCATGAAATATATAATCACCCTTGCATCTATGTACTACCTGCAATAATTGACTGTAAAGTAAGATTTGATATTTTATTATATACTACATGAAATATGCCACTAAATGCAAAAGTCATGGAATTTTGATGATACTTTTATATAAATTATGGGAAATATTGTAATCACTTCCAAATCAGATACAAAGTAGGCCAATGAACTAAATCACGGTATCCAGTTTCCAAGAAGTAAACTGTTAGAGACACAAGTAAAGCTAGGGGGTGGCTTGCCTCCACAGTTCTACCCTTGCTATTCTTATAGAGAGTCATTCTGTCATAGCAACTGGTACACATTTGTATAAACTAAATTCTACTTTTTATGTGATTCACAAATATTAGTGACAACCACAGCATGCAATACTTTTCGTTTCTGTTATGTTTTAAACCAGTGAAAGGAGGCCCTCATGTTACTAGTGTCACAGTTGAACTAGGACAGTATGTGTTTTGAACTTCCATGAGAGCTGTGCTCTCTGAAAACTGTATTGTCTCTTTATCAAATGAAATGTGTTCATATTTTCAAACATTTCCAATAAATGGTAGCTAAAATATCTTAATTTGTTGCACTACTACACCATTTTCATTTAAAATACAGTCACCTGATAAACTGGGAGTATTGCTGGATGTAGAAATTTCCATCATGTAATTTTATGTGTGTGACTCATTTACATATGTCTAAAGTTTTTGTCAATGTAACATTTAGGACTTCATGTCCTAAATACATTAGATAAGCTGAATTAAGGCATATCGGGGCTGGAGAGATGCCTCAGTGGGTCAGAATATTGGCTCCTCTTGGAGAAGGCCCCAGATCGTACCCAGCACCACATGGTGGCTAACAACCACACATAATTCCAGTTCCAGGGTATCTGACACTCCCTTCTGTCCACCATGGGTGCACTTACATATACGCAAGCAGGACACACATGCACATAAAATAAAAATAATAAACAACTTAAAATAAAATATAAAAAGATGTATCAGTGGTGGAATGAGAGGCTCATTTGCCATTAAAGACAAGGTTTTCTTCCTGACAGTGCTCTTAATTCATTTTCTTAACCTAGTAGGAACAGTTTTCAGTGAGTTGGGTATGCCATCCTTCTGTGCACTTGTAAAGCAGCAGGAGTCCAAGAACCTCACACACTGTGGTTTTATGCTTTTGTTTCAATTACCAGCAATCAGTTCTAAACCACGAAGAATAATTTCATGCTTGATCATAAAGAAAATGCCTGACTATAGGGTATAGGAGTGCCACTTGAAAAAAATATTAAATCCCATTTGTCATTATCATAAAATCCAATCTTGTAGCAGTTCTATGCTGGATAACTGTCTTTTACTCTGTGCTTTTAGCTCAAAGCATGGCCTCTGTCTTAGGAAACTGTCAGCACTCTTCACACCAACACTGTATTCTACACATTTCAACTGTATTTAGACATAATACCAATTTGATCATTGTAAGACTATAACTTTGAACATATTATTTTGATGAAATAAGGAATCTTAAAAAAAAGATGTGTCTTCAGCAATAGGGTTTTATTGTCCACTCTGGCCAACAGCTCATAGGGAGGGAACCCACTTCTGGCACTGGGATTTTCATTTAACAGTATGGCTTCTGGTAGGGTTCCTTCTGTGCTTTAGGCTTTTTTGTTTTAAACTGTATAAGGAGAATTTTCTATCCTTTATTCCAATAGTTCTTTGTATAACCCTACTCCACCTTCCTTCCCCTTGCCTTCCCTTTGAACTACCCCCTTTTTGCATATTTCTCCCTTACTATCACCTTTCTCCTACTATTATTACTTTTTAAATAAAACAAAAACAAAAACAACAAACAAACAAAAATTATATAATGCAG
The DNA here is from genome assembly GCF_000622305.1 of Nannospalax galili. Classification (NCBI taxonomy): domain Eukaryota; kingdom Metazoa; phylum Chordata; class Mammalia; order Rodentia; family Spalacidae; genus Nannospalax; species Nannospalax galili. Next base: position 79,466 of record NW_008355973.1, read on the forward strand.
TCACTTAAGATCTTCTCTCCCTGGCCATTTGTATTTTCTTCTAAATAATCTGGCATGTTTCCTCCTAGATTGCCAGATTAGCTATGCAAAATAAGAAGAAAAATCAAGAGCACAATATTATCAAACTTTTCCATCTAACTTCCATTGTGTTTATTTCTAACAAGCAATTGTGGACTTAATAGGTAGAAGCATACAATAGAGTTGACCCTTTTGTTTATTTCTTTATTTAATCGATTTTTTTCATTTCATAAAACAGAATATGGATGTATTGATACAGTATCTGTGATTCTACATGCCCATCAAAAATATGAACATCAGAAGATCTGAAAAATACATAATTTGCATATG
>NW_008355973.1:79854-86554 GCF_000622305.1 Nannospalax galili
TCAGTTTCATTTAACCTGGAGGAGTATTCCAACCACACTTTAGAAAAATTCAACCAGTTGATAATCTGATATATATCAATTCTGATATATATCAGAATTCAGTTGATAATCTGATATATATCAAAGAAGGAATTCTATGAGAAACACATTTCTATTGCCCCTTTTATAAGGTACCACAAATAGCCCAATGTTCAGGCAAGGAAATACTATCAATTCTGTCCTATAGCACAAGCTTGACAGATGTATAAGTTATCTGCCATTCAAAGTATAACTCCACAGTCAGTTCTGAGAAAGGTTTTCCAATCAGTTCCACTATGGATTTGACCATGAGAGAGGTTTAAATTCAATGGCTTACAACTTGGCACAAAAGGCAGCAGTCTGTCCAACTCTGACCACGTGTGGAGGTTAACAAGCCCCTCATTCTCCATGGAATACTGTGACAACTACAGACAGATGTGTGAATTTCCTTTGAGAAACATTTATTTGTGTAAATCTCAAAACATTTTCTCTGCTGTAGAATTTTTAAGCTCAATTCTTTTCCATAAAATGCCTACTCTGCACCCTGTTTTTAAACCCAAAGTCAATGTTGCCAATAAGACTGTGAGCATGATTCTGGAATCTCTGAATGGAATACTTTATAGGCAGCAAAATTTTGCCATAAGCATAGAACTTTTTTCCCTCTTCATACTGAAAACAAGTTTTTAAAAGCTTTTTAAGGTGTTGTTCAGCAAGAAAGGAGATTACAAATCATCAATTCTCTTTTTAAAACAGAGTTAAAAACATATGTAATCATTTTACAAGGAGATGCTACTAATTAAAGTGAAATTATTCTACTAGCACACAAACCTGCTGTTGTGTTCTGAAATTTCCATTGTCCTGGGTTTCCTTCTGAGCAGAACAGAAGAAAAATTTAGTCTCTTGTCAAACTAACCAGAATGTAATTTTCCCTGGTCTTGTTTGTATCACAGAAATTTCTTAAAGATCCCAAAAGCAGCCTCAGCATCTCAGGTAACAGAAAAGGCACCAGTCATGCCTTGATAACAGTCACCTGGTGCCTTATTTTAAAACATTCAAGAGATTCTGTCTTATAATCTTTTAACAATATTTTATTTAATGTTTTTATTTTATGCATATGAATGTATTGTCTGCCTGTGTGTAAGTGCACCCATGTTGTGCAGTACCCATGAAGGTCAGAATAGGGTATCAGATCTCCTGGAACTGGAGTTACAGACAGTTGTTAGCCACCATGTGCAAGCTGGGAATTGAACCCATGTCCTCTGTAAGAGCAGCTAGTGCTCTTAGCCACTGACCTTTCTTATAATCATTATCAGGTAAAATGAAATTATTTCCCTCACTTTTCCCATATTGTGCCCTATTCATCCATAAGTGTTAGTTGGTGTTCACTTGACTATCAACAATCTCATTAACAATAAAGGTAATGAAATAGTTCAAGCAAATGCATCATTTATACTTCACCAAGCACTGCCCTATGTATGCTATACACATGCACATTTGATTATGTGCTTTATTATCAAAATAATCATATTTACTCTAATTCATATAAAAGTGAGAATTCTTAGGCATATTTATGTTCATAGTCAATACACAGCATTATTATCAATCGCTTATTCCTTTCCATAATATGTATCTACATACTACATACTGCACTATTTTATCATACAGTGAACTCTAAATAATATTTAAGCGACTCATAATTTCATAGACCTGTGCACCTCAGTAATAATACAAAATTTTGTGACTGGAAAAATATCAAACAGTGTGAAAATGTTCAACATGAAAAATGATAGCTTCCTTGTTCAATTCCTTAATGTTCAGAAATCAGCATTACGGTGATTCTTCAAAAATTTAAAAACTAGTCACAAATATCTACCAGTACATACCCTTCAAAATTAGCAAATAATGATCTATGCCTGCTATGTAATAGCTACATCGTATTATTCAAGTCTCATTGTGTATTAGCAGGTGTTTATGATTAGCAGGTTCTTTGCTTTCAGGTTTTATAACACCATCTTCTGTGATGCTCATGTGTGTGCATGTTCCTAAGTAGTTGTAACAGCCATTTAACAGCTATTCTGGAGCTTTCTTTGGGTCATTTACTTGACCTGTTGATTCAAAGCAGAAATGGAGACATTTTGACTCTGGATTGTGAGCTCCTGGTACCTTATCTACAAATGTGGCAATACTAGGCCCTCCACTCTCCAGGGTTCTGAGGTGTGAGAGGAATAAAGCCATCAGCTTCAAAACATTTTTCCAGTTAAACTATTTATACTGAATATTTATAATTCAGTGATATCACACATTAATCTGCTTAGAATAGAAAGAATGAAATTAGCAATTTTATTATGAAAGGCTGAGATCGAAGATAACCATCCCTTTGCTTAGTAGAGACAGTAATGAGTTTAGGGAAATCTAAATATGGCCTAGAGTTGGGAATATAGTGTTTAATTGTTCTTTAAAGATAGAATTTTTATTTGAAACAGAAGAAATCCAAAAAAAGAGAAAAGATGAAACATTGCAGCTGGGCTTTGGTACCAATGGAGAAACAGGCACAGAGATGCTCCTAGGAATGTCTACAGCTACAGCAAGGAAACTATAGAAGAGTGAGTGTGGTGTTTATTTTAGATCCTCTTCTGCATATATACGACCCTCTTTATTCTTGTAATAATCAAAGAAAGAGTCAAAATTCCATGTGTGGTTTTATAAATAAGCATCATACTAAGAATCACAAGTGAAATGCGACCCAGCCACCCTGGGCACCCAGTAGTATGAGGGATGATATAGGTAACTGTGACCCTCTCCTCCTACATTTTGTGGCCCAAGGGAGTCTTATGGACACTGCCTATCCTGTTTGCTGAGCTCTCATCTAAGGTAGAGATCTCCTTCAAATGTTATCATTGTCTACAATGTTAATTATAGCAATGCATAGTCATATGCTACATTGAGTTTTCATTTCTGCTTTAACACTTGATCTACAACTCTTATTTGTAATTTTTTTGAGACAGTATCTCATGATGTAGTCACAGCTGGCCTAGAACTCCTTACTTATACCATCTTAGGCTGGCCTTGATCTTACAGCATTCCATCTGCCTCTGTCTCCAAAGTGGTAAGATTAAAGGTGTAAGCCACCATACTCAGCTCTCTATTTTTAATGTCTTTGAAGTCTGCCGGTTGCATATTTTGTGGAATGTCTGTCTAACTTATTCCGTTTCAGTACCATGAAGTCCTGGTGAGCATTCTAGGGGCATTTCAGTTTTTCTTTCTAACATGCTACTTTATATGTCATAGTATGTTTTATTGGGCACTACTCACAATCTTCTTGACCTTTGCTCACTAGTTTCAGAATTCAGTCTTGATTCTTGCCTGATTGGTCATGACAATCATTGCCAAATAGTGATTTTTTTTTCCTTTCATCATTTCTTCATTCATTGAGCTTCCTGGTACAACAAAGACTAGCTACTTAACTTCGTGTTGATTCTTACATTAATCAATATAATTATATGCTTCACTTCAATGATTGAACTGTAAGATGGTACATTTGAATGATTAGTGTTTACCCCAAGTGACTTAACTGACTTTTCACATGTCCCCATCTTGAGAAGATGCCCTTCTCACCTTCACCCACATCTGCACCTGGAAGTAGAATCCTGTCTTCTTATCATGTTTGTTCAAGCTTGGTCACAAGAGCTCTTACTTGCTGAGTCATCTCACCAGCCTGGACCTGGTTTTGTCTTAAGAATAAGAACATGTACTACAGCAGCTTAAGTTTCCCAGAGTAATACTTCATAACATTTCTCCTTCGATATGGTTATTATATTAGGTACTTTTCTGTTGCTGTGATGTAAACACCATTACCAAGGCCACTTATGAAAGGAAGAGTGTGTACTTAGCTAGTGGTTCCAGATGAATCCAAAATGGCCCAGGAGGCACAGCAGCAGGGTGGCTAAAGCAGAGAGCCCACACATCTTCAAGCAAGCACAGGAAGCAGAGAGCCACTAGAAATCCTGCAAGGCTTAAGAACTCTCAGAACCCACTCTCAGTGACATGCTTCTTCCAGCAAAGCTACATCTCCTAAAGGTTTGATGACCTCTCCAAACAGTGGGATCCAAGTGTCTGAAAACCTATGGGGCACACTCATTCAAACACCAGAGTCATGTTCATTTGTTTCCACTCATATTCAATTTTTTTTGTTGAGTTTTGTTTTTGAAATGGGGTTTCCCTGTAGTTCCAGCTGGCCTGGAACTCCTCACATAGACCATGCTGATCAAAATCACCCTGCTCCTGGCCCCTGAATACTCAGATTAAAGGTGCACACCACTACACCAGGCTACATTTATATTCTGCTTTGAATGCCCATTGAGAGTGATTTTACTCTCTGCTCATTACTTTCAGAGTTCCTGACATATTACCATGACTCCTGACTTGGTAGTGAGGAGGAAAGCAGGAGCTCTTTTCCTCCTCTGCTCTTCCTTCCTCATACCATACATATGTATTCCCTGTGAGCCACAAATACCATGGTGCACTCATTTCTGCTTACATGAAAACATGCTTGACTATTTCATCTTTAATTTATCTTCCTTTTCACAGTGAAAGGATGTGGGAGAGAGGCTCGAGCCTAGGGTGAAAGTCTTACTGACAGCCATACAGCAGGTCTGAGGCAACGGCCTGACCCTTGGAGCCACAAGAAACGACTTGTGACATTTGCTCCCATTGGCAGATCAAGAGACTGATGCCTAGAGCTCACCACTCCCTAATCATCACCCTTGGAATTCCAAAATTGCAACACTTAGATATTGCAACAGTCAGGGTCATGTAGTTTCCAGGAATCCAGGCTCTGTAATCTGAAACCCATTATGCTAATGAGGCATCCTACCTGCTATTCTGTGATAGGACGTTAAGTCTGTTATGCTAATAGGACGCTAAGTTGGTTATGCTAATAAGATATCCTACTTGCTGTGCTGTGATTGGACCGCCACCCCTATATAAGTTTGTGCCTTCCTGCAGTTAAGCAGACCTGTTTCCCTGAACCTGGTCTCCTGTGTCTGAATGTGGCTCCACTGACATGGTCTCCTCACCAGCCTTGGGGTCCTGGACCAGGCAGAAGCAGCGACAACAGGAGGCAGCACAAGGTGAGCAGAAGAGCTGCCTCAGCACGGGGCAAGCAGAAGAACCGGCTCAGCCCAGGGCAAGAAGAAGAGCAGCCCCAGCCCAGGGCAAGTGGAGGAGCAGCCTCGATGCCATGAGAATGAAGGAGCAGCACCCATGAGAATGGAGGAGTGGCCGCTGCTGGCAGTGACCTCAAAAGGACAGTATGGATACTTCATATTTTGCCTTCACCATCTAACAATATAACATGAAAATCATTTACCCCATTCGTAGCAAGAAGCTTCATTATTGTTTTAGTTCTTAAGAGCTCTAATTTTGGATGTGTCACAATTCTTATTCTTAGAAATAGTCATTTGGGCAATACTGTAAACATAGCCAAGTATACATGGCTGGAGAGATCATATATTTTAGAGAAAACCCCAAGACTGTCATATCCCTAGATTAATATAGTTTCTTACTATGTAGAAAATATGTATCCTTATTTTTTTGTTTTGATCTTATTGAGACAGGGTTTCCCTGTAGTCCCAGCTGGCCTGGAACTCACTAAGTAGACCAGGCTGGCCTTGAACTCACAGAGATCTGCCTGCCTCTGCCTCTGGAGTGCTGGGATTAACAGCATATGCCACTACGCCCGGCCTTGTGGCCTTATTTTTAAAGAAAAATAATCCAGTCACCACTCAGCAAAGAAGCTTATTTTGTACCAGTTGGAGATTACTACCAAGTATCACAACTGGGCACACACCAATATTGTCTATGAATTGCTGAGGCCTAAGTGACACATCTGCAATGCAAATTCTATACCTAAGACACATGGAACATAGAACAGGGGTAAAGTAGTGAACATTTATGAATGTTTCAAGAATCCCTTTGGCCACCCTAGCCAACATCTCAAAAGAAGGTTCCTCTTGTCTGGCATTGTTGCTTGTTATGTAGCCTTTAGCTATACATATGGACTCTTATGTAATTATATTGGCCCCTTTGATCTTTGGTTATACTTTCCTTTTGGGTGTTTAAGGCCATACAGTTAGTCCAGATAAACCGATTTATTTTTACTCTTAAGGTCGTTTGAGGATCTGTTCCTCAGGGGTCACGTGGGCTTGGAAGGAGCCCCTGGCTCCTTTATTTTATGAGTTCCATCTATATGAAGATAAGTCGAAGGTCCTAAAAGGAATTGGACTAGAGGGAACATACCTCAAAATAATTAAAGCTATATTCAACAAACCCACAGCCAACACCAAGTCCATCTGGTGGGGTCTCCTCGGCCTCCTTGATTAAGAGGACAGGTGACCCACCATCATTATGAGACATTTTGAGAGATGCTGATAGTCCCCTGGAACTAGTCGACCTAGGAGGGAAAGGAGCAAAAAGTGTCCTTTATGTCACTCTGACCAAATTATTATAGACCTCAAAGTATGTCTGTTAAACACCCAAGAAGTTTAGTTTGACCAGTCTGGTATTTTTAATTACTGTGTGTCATGTAGATAAACCTTGGGCAAAGACCAACTGTTCTCAGATAATCCTTACCTGGACATATATTTCTTGATCTGCTATGTATAATTTGTCAGTAGGTTGTAGG
>NW_008355973.1:86993-94957 GCF_000622305.1 Nannospalax galili
TCACTCATCAATTGAGGGACACTTAGGTTGCTTCTATCTCTTAGCTATTGTGAAAAGAACAGCAATAAACATGGGTCTCAGTAATAGGATGAGTTCTTTGGGTATATGCCAAGGAGTGGTATAACTGGGTCAAATGGTAAGTTCATTTGTAGTTTTTTTAAGAGTTCTCCACTCTTTAAAAAGTGATTTCCATAGGGGTCAAACCAGTTTGCAGCCCCACCACCAGTGGATGAGTGTTCCCCTTTCCCCACATCCTCTCCACCATTTGGTATCATTTGTTTTCTTGATCTTAAACTTGATCATTAAACTAAAAATCTTCTGTACATCAAAGGAGACAACCAAGGGAGCAAACAGAAAACCCACAGAATGGGAGAAAATCTTCACCATCGATACATCCAACAGAGGTTTAATAACCAGAATATATAGTGAATTCAGACTGGCTAAGATCAAGACAAATGCAATTTCTTATTATATGCTAAATATGAATTCTAATATTTGCAGACAAGTATGCTGGTCATCATTCATCAAAGAAGCTTCCTTTGCAATAGATGGAGACTCTTACAGAATTCCACAACTGGTCACAAAGAATAGGTGTCTGTGAATTGCCTACCCATAAGTGATACATCTACAATGGAACCTCTACACCTAAGTTTTACAGAACATAGTGTGAAAAGAGGTAGAGAGAATACTAATGCATCTTTCAACTCTCACCGATGAAGCTTCCTCATATAACGGAGGGCAATGAACACAAAAGGTCAAAAATGGCCAAAGTGTAGAGAATAAGTCTGCATAGTGTGGGTCCCTCGACAGGACTCCTATATTAAACTTCACCTACCTAGGGCTCAGGGACCATTTGTGGAAGAGGGTGGCAGAAAGATTTTTAAGAGCCAGGAGAGGAGGTACATGGCTATACGGAAACAAAGTCTTACAGGATCACAGGACCTTGCTCATATGAACTTACAGCAATGGTTCAGGATGCATAAAACCTATACAAACTCAGACAAAAACCCAGCATAGAACAGGGGGAATGGGCAACAGGCCGCAAACATAGCCAAAGAGCTACCGGCAGCTGATTACTGTGGAGTGAGGGAGTTTATCTTTTTAAAGGGAGAGACTCTAGATAAACTGACTAGACCCCAGTGGATGAACTTGCACTGAGGGACGTCTGGGTACACAAACATGACTCTATAGGCCTTAATATATATGGATGAAATCTGGAAGGGAGGGGTTATAGGGAGTTGGGATGGGGGAGGTGATATAGAGATGATTAAGATATTTTGTATGAAATGCGCAAAAATTCAATAAAAATATACATAAAAATTTTAAATAAATAAATAAAATAGTCACTTAGACTGTTTCCTATGCTTTGCCATTGCAATGAAGGCTGAAAAGAATAGCCTTTTGTGAGTTTGAGAGATGGCTAAGTGATTAAAAACACTTTCCTGCTCTTAAGGAGGACCTGGGTTTTGTTCCCAGCACCCATATGGCAGCTTACCACCATCTACAATTTCAGTTCCAAGTCATCTTAGGCTCTCTTTTGTTCTCCATGAGCACCAGGAATCCACACATTGTGCATGTACATATATGCAAGCAAAACACTCATACACTTAAAAAATAAAAATAAATAAAAATTTTTAAAAAATGAAAGAAAGGAGGAAGGAAAGAAAGGAAGGAAGGAAGAAAGGAAGAAAGAAAGAAGGAAGAATGAAGGAAGGAAGGAAGGAAGAAGGAAGGAAGGAAGGAAGTTAGATTTCTGCAAAAACACAGTCATGACGTCAGGAGAGGGGGTCAAGTAAAGGTGGATTCTTGAAAGTGAATTTGAGTTCAAGGTCTGCCTTACCACACTTCACCTTTCTCAGCAGATGTCCTCCTTTCCTTTTTAGTATCAGAGAGGTCTGGTCTTCTGTCTGTGAAGTATCAGGCATGTAATCCAGTACCATATATATTTGGTGAATGAATATTATTCTGTTATGGATGATTAATTTGTTGTGAAATAGCTTTATCCATAATAAAATTCCCCAAAGGAGGGTTTAAACTGATGAATTAGGCAAGTTCTTGAAGTAAGACATAAACATAACAGAAAAACCCTGCAGAGGTAAAGCCTTTGAGGTATCTGGCTCAACTACTGAAGCCAAGAGAGCTGGAAAACAGTTCCTGAGTGGAAACTGGAAAGGATAAAAGCAGGCACTGTGAGTTCCATTGGAGCCCATGTAGAGTGACCTCAGCAGAGAGAGAGATCTCAGGTGCAAATTTCCACACGAGAAACCACCTACCTACCTCAACATTTTGCAGAAAACCATCCCAGGTTTTAGAAACTCTAGAGCTTCTTATGTAAATTTCTGCTAGTATTATGCTTGACACCAAGTGAAAAATTCACAAGTCCATTTAAGCTGATGTTTCTTTTTTCTAAGGAGTATTGTTAGAAACATACGAAAACCAGACTTGAAAATGCCAAGTCTATTTCTTTTCCTGAAGAAAATGGCAAAATTGTAATGCTGCTGTGGGCCCTCTTGACAGTGGTTTGTGAGTTCACCACAAGCTTGTCCCAGCCTTAGGAAAGCATTATAAGCTTCTCTTTTTCATCACTGCTCATGCTTAGTTATGCAGGAAAATGTGAATAACATATGAGCTCTACTGTTCTCCCCCATGTGAGAAGTGCCAGGACAGCCGCTGCTGATTTTACAGTTACAAATTGTCAGAAGTTTCTCTCTGACCTTGCACTGTATCCTTTTAATGAGATGTTTGTCCTTCTTTAAAGGAATTAACATTTAAGACTAGCATGTAATAGTAAACCAACTAAATTACATCTATTTTTGTATTAACTCAGTGTACTTAAACTCAAATCAGTAGGTACTAATTGAAGAAAAAAAAATTTCTGCATCAAATCTGGGAATGGGATACAGATATGCACTGAGCAGATTAATATGTAATAAACAGGGAACTTAGACATGGAGGCTTTCTTTAAAATATTTTTGAAGTTTAACTAATGTATAAAGGATTGTACATACTTAAGTAGACAATTCAATGATTTTGGACTAATCTAAACACACATATCACAGTATCCCCATGGTAAAAGACACATTTGGAAGAATTTGCAATAGCTGTTTGGTATGTAGTATCATACCAAACTTTGGTGTGTGTGGTATCATCTTCAACAGATGTTGTGGTGAGCAAGGACTGTGAATCTAATTACATAGAGCACGCTGATGTACAGGAGAGTTCTAGAACTCTTTATCACCCAGAGCTACCATTTTGTATCCCTTTAATGACTGTGCCTTCTTCCCCACCCCATCATCTAGTAACCACTATTATTGTCTCCATTTTTTTGAGTGGAGCAACTTCAAATCTATGAATTGTTATGCATTTGTCCTTCTGTGATTGGTTTCTTTCACTTAGCTTAATGTATTCAAGGTACATACATTTTATACATAGCAGAATATCTTTTTGAAGGCTAAATTATATTCCATTGTATATAAATCTGTACACAGAATCTATTCCTCTCACCAAAGACATGTGACACTTTTATATCTTGACTATTATCAGTGTGTAAGCAGTCATTGCTCTTAACCACTGAACCATCTCTCCAGCTCCCAGTCATTTAATTTCTAATATTTTTGGAATCTCCATGTTGTTTTCTTTAGTTACTATACTATTTCACATTCCTCTCTCACTGTACAAGAGTTATAATTTATCTACATCACTGTTAGTACTTATCAGTTTGTGAATAACTACATTACAGGGTATTTATTAGTCGTTTTTCCAGAAAAGTAAGAATTATTTTACAATTATCTTCTATCAAGAATACTATAATAAAATAATTTGACTTATGAACAATGTAAATTTATAGTTGACAATTCTGGGTAAAAAGTCCAAGACCTAAGCTGGAGAGGTGGTCCTGCAGTTAAGAGCATTTTTTGCTCTTGCAGAGGATCCAGGTTTAGTTCCTGGCATATACATGGTGGTTCACAACTATCTGTAACTCCAGTTCCAGAGAATCCTCCTATGCTCACTTCTAGTCTCCACAGGCACTGCACATGTGTGGTGCACTTACATACATTCAGGAAAAACACTCATGCACATAAAATCAATAATAAATAAATAAATATTTGTCAAAAAAAGAAGTACAAGATCAGGTGCCAACATTTCAGTGGTTGGTGAAGGATTGCTCTCTGGTTCATAGTTAGAATGGTGTATTGTGTCTTCATATGCCAAGAGGGTCAAAGGGTTCCTTCAAGACTTTCTTGTAAGAATACTAAACCCATTATGGGGGCAGAACTTCAAGACCCCATTGCCTTCACAGGGCCATGCTCATTCCTATTACATCCTTCAAGACTTTCTTGTAAGAATACTAAACCCATTATGGGAGTGGAACCTCAACACCCCATTGCTTTCACAGGGCCATGCTCATCCCTATTACATCAGGGATTAAATTTCAATCCAAGAATCAATTCAAAATGAATTAAATATAAGACATTAAGCATAAAGTTTGAAGGTGTAAGAATCAGTTGAGGAAAAAATAGGAATACACTTTTTAACATTGGTTTGGCAATAATTTTTTAGAAAGGACACCAGAATCCCAACTGAGACTATCAAATTGAAAGTTTTGTGCACAGGAAAGGAAATAATCAAGAACATAAAAAGACAGCCTACTGAACATGAGGAAACATTTGCAAGTTATTTCAATAATCAGCAGTTAATTTCCAAAGTAAAAAAGGAAATTCAATGACTTAAAAGAGATTTTCCTAAGAACATGTTATATAGCTGTCAGGTGTCTGAAAAATGCTGTTTCATAAACTGTCATTAAGATGCAAATTGAAAATACAACATTGTCACTTCTTAAGGTTAAGATCTGAAATATTGTGCTACCATAAGTGCTTTATTTTGTAACATTTAACTTCATTAAAATACTCCCGTGCTGACCCCACAGCATATCTTGTCTGTTCTTTTCACAACAGTTCGTGGCCGTTCATTAACACTCAAACATTAAGTGTTCATCATACACTGCCTGCATTTATGAATACTTTAATTAATTCTCTTAAAACTCCTGTCAGAGTTGCTTCTGTTATCTGTGCTTTGCAGGTATGGGCACTGTGGTACAGAGAAGCTCAATAGCTCAAAAATTTCAGGTGAAAAGGCAAAAATGTGGCAGAACTGAAATTTCATCATGACACCAAATCCCATACTTGATCCCTACACAAATTACACTATGTCTTGTGAGGTGAGAATTATGTTGAATTTACAATTATTTCTTTTCTTTTAAAACTGTGACAGAATAGTATTTGGTTAAAACAAATTAAATATTGTTCTCACCTGGCCTTATAGAAATAGCAGTTGTATTTATGAAGTCTAAATATAATTTGGAGCATAGTAATTATTGCCAAAGACTAGATTTAGAAACTATTGACTCTAAATCTTTCTGTATCTCATTTAAAAAATATTTCACATTTTGGGCGGGCATAGTGGCACATGCTTTTAATTCTATTACTAGGGAGACAGGGGCAGGGGGATCTCTGTGAGATGAAGGTCAGTCTGGAATATTCTACATGTTCCAGGCTAACCAGGGCTACACAGTGAAACCCTGTCTCTCAAAAAAACAAAGAAACAAAAACAAACAAAAAAGTTACATTGTGCAAGAGGTTGCATTTTTATGTTTTTAGCAAGTACTCACCTATACATTATCACATATGCCATTTAATCCTGATTACTGCCAAAATGTAAATGTACATATATATTTTTTGAATGTAACACAAAGATGTCCAGTAGTCAGCTCTAATTGTGCACATCCAACAGAAGAGAATGCCCTATATTTTCCAACAACCTTACTTCTCTCTATTCTCTTCCAACTCCAAATAAAGAATCAACCGTTATCAACTTGCTCTGAGGTGTAACCCTAGAGCCCAATTCCTTTTATTCTTTCCTTTTTATAATTTAAGTTTTTGTAAATTTCTCTACCTTTTATATTTATTTAAAATTTCTCTGTGTATGAGTGCATTGCCTGCATGTATGTAAGTGCACCCTTGTAGAGCAGTGCCCAGAGAGGATAGAAGATGGTGTCAGATCCCCTGGAACTGGAGTTATGGATGGTTGTTAGCCACCATGTGGGTGCAGGAATTTGAACCTGGTTCTTCTACAAAAGTAGCCAGTGCTTTTAACCACTGAGTCATCTATCCAGACCCGATTCTTGTGAATTTCAAACACTATATTTTGATCATATTTAGACCCCTCCCCTATCTGTACCCCCGTAATACCCTACCCTCATTTCATGAAATCTATTACACAAACATGCACGTGCGTGAGCATGCACACGCACGAGTATTATAGGTCTAGTTGTTTTCTTTTCATGTGATAAAGAACCATGACCAAGGCAACTTAGAGAAGAAAGAATTTATTGAGCTTATTGTTTCAAAGGGATTAGAGTCTCTCGTGGGGGCTAGAAAGATGGCTCAACAGTTAAGAACACAAAGGTGGAGGGTCATGCTGGGAGGCAGCCAGAGCAGAAAGCTGAGGACTCACATCTTTAAGAAGTCACAGGAAGCAGAGAGAGCTAGACTGGAAGTGGGCTGTCTATATGCTCTTAAAGCTCACTTTCAGTGACATCCTTCCTTTGGCAGGTACACACTTCCTAAACAGCCAATGATCCTCCACATAATGAACTGGTTATCAAGTCTTCAAATACTTGGAGCATATTGGGGTCTCTCTCTCTCTCTCTCTCTCAATTTTAAGACCTGTGGAGTCAAATTGTGTCACCAAATTCTCTTCAGTGTGGATCCTTCCACTGGAGCCTGGCTAATCTACTAAGTGTCATACCATAAAAATATAACTGGTTTAAAAATAAGTCTGTCTTGACAGTTATGTGTTACCAATAATTCCTCTGGTAGGATTGGAGCCTCATATTCTTTTTCCCACTTCTATACTGGGATTTTCTCCAGCTTAAGCTTACATGAGCCTTGTGCATTCTGTCACCTTTGCTGAGTTCTTATGAGTAACTGACCAACTGTCTGAAAAACTCTATTTTCTTATCCACTATCTCTGTCTCTTAAAATCTGTCCATCTCCTCTTCTACAATGATCCCTGAACCTTTGTAGGCAGAAGTTTGATATGTGTCCCATTCAGGAATAAAATCTCTGTGGCCTCTTATTCCTTGTAGGTTGGCAAGTTGTTAGACTCTGTATTAAGCACAATCTACTGCATAAGTAAGCTTCTCTGGTCAGAGTTGTGAGAGGCATTATTCTACAGGTGTTAACAATAAGTCATTAGGAGTCAGTTTAATACTGTCTATTCAACAGAATAATAGTAGTAGGTTCTCACCTATGGCCTGTCTAGCCACAGGTTCCTAGATCTGATATCATTGTCAGCTATGGGCTCCATCTTATGAAGGGGACCTTAAATCCAATCAGAAAATGGTTGGTTACTGTCATAATGTTTGTGCCACTATTGCATCAATGGGCCTATGTTGATGGGCCAATTGTTGTCTCTCACAGAAGTCACAGCTGAGAGCCCAGCTTCTTAAACTGATGGTGGTGATCTCATGTGAGGTTGAACAGCTGAATGTGGGAATCATGAAAAATTCATCAACAGTAAAAGATTTCTGAATATTCAATAATCAAAAAGTAAAAATTAAATGTGTAATGAATCAAAGTGTTCCTGGCAGGACTCACTTATGTTGCATCACATGATTTTCCCTTGGTTCTGAACTTTTGCCTTGTTCCAAACACACAGTACGCACATTTTGTGATGCACTTGCCATCAACACCAAGAAGTATCAATAAACAGTGCCTGAAACACCAAGGCTTGGATTTAAAAAAATGCATGTGATAAATTGCAGTGTTTTCAGAGTATATACAAATTTTTTTTTGTTTTGAAGAAACAAAATGATTTAATTATGGAAAACACAGACTTTTAATATTTTCTTACCAACATTCCTCAGCATGTATGTCACAAAATTAGTATGTTTGGGGATGGCA
>NW_008355973.1:95982-96592 GCF_000622305.1 Nannospalax galili
TGAAGGTTTGTCTCAATAATAGAAACTCTGAATGAAGAAATGGAAGTAAGCAATTGCTCTATGACTTTTAAGTTGCTATAACTTGATTTGAGGTCTAAGAAAGCCAAGACTCAAGACATTTCTGAGTTTCTGTGGGTCATAAATCTAGTGAATAAAAGTGTTGTGATTAAGGAACATCTCTGTCTAACATTCTGGTGTAATCTCTAATATTTATATTGTGTGTTCTGCTGAAATGTATCATTTCCCTGTAAAGTATAAACAGTATGAGCTGGTAATTGTTAGGAACCCTTGCATTTAGCTGTACCTCACTTTGGGAGGTAAGGTCCTTGTGCCAACATGGTTTCATGAGTGTTTTGGACTCAAGTCTGTTACCTGAAGTGTCAGAGTCTACAGTGGACTGAGACATGCACTATCTCTCTCTCCTAAATGAGAACAGAGCTCTAGAGATATTATTAATCTGGGAATCCTGGGCCTGCAGGTAGCACTGCTAGATTTACCCCTTACAGTATTTAATCATTTTCTAAGAACAGCCCAGAGAAGGAAGAAAGTACTTTTCTGTGCATCTTGAGAAACAACTTTTAGGGGATAAACAATATATAATTTCAATATA
>NW_008355973.1:96957-108940 GCF_000622305.1 Nannospalax galili
TATTCCTCAGTGAGAAATTGATTTTCAGGAACTGTCTCAGATATCAAGCACTCAATATAAAACGGTACAACATTTACAGAAAATCTATATGATCATCCTTTGTACATCAATTTGTTACAGAGTTCAAGATTACTGTGAAAAGACCACTCATACTCCAAGAGTTTTGAATCAGCCAAATCTATTTAGCCAGCCAGCAACAGCACTCTCTGAGCCAGTTTAAAGAATGTCACCCTAACTGGGAGGGGATGGAAGTTTTTAAAGGTAAAATCCAAAAGGTAAAGTTCTTGGTACAAGATTTATTCTAAGACAAGCAGTCACATATTTATTCCTGTAGGTGGGAAAGCAAGCAGTTACAGAAGCCAAATAAGAAGTCAAAAAAGCCAGATAAACCTCAACTGGAGCCTCCCGGGATTGTGTGGGTGTGTTCCTCAGCTCTTCCTGGAACTTCTGACCCCAGGCCAAGGACAGCTCACCGAGGTGTCCTAAACAACATGGTGGAGCTGGGCTATTGGTATCACAAATTCATCCCTACATTTCTTATAATATGTAATTAAGCCTAAATTCTAGGTAAATACTTGTTTTACTGTGATGCTTAGTAAATAATGATAAGAAAAAGGTCTGTATGTGACCAATACAGAGTTTTAAAAATAATTTCTGTGCAAATTTGGTTGAATTTTCCAGATGCAGACACTGTGGATATGGAGGGCAGTGTGTTCATGGATATATATGTATATTATGTGGTTTTGTATGGATATATACATATGTGTATTCATATACATGTATATATATGTGTATGCATGTGTGTGTATATATGTGTGTAATATGTGTTTAAGTGTGCATAAGTATGTGTAAGACTGTGTGTATATATGTATTTTCATGTGTATAATATGCATATATAATGTACATGCAAGTATATGTGTGCATATACTTGTCTATTATGTGTTTATGTATGCATAACTGCACGTGCAGGTGTACATATATAATTATGTGTGTGTGCATACATGTATATGTATGCATGTATATGTGTGCATATGTGTATTGTATATTTGTATAGGTATACAGGAATGCATGTGTGTGTACACTAGTATCTGTACACATGTATTTGTATCTATGCCTGTGTGTTTATATGTGTGTATTAATGTATTTATATCAGTGCATATACATATTTATACATGTGTATGTATTAACACATGTGTGGATGTATGTGTACATGTAACATGTGTATAGGGTTTATATATGTATTTGTACATATATATTTGCATATATTTGTGTATTTTTGGTTATGTATTTACGCATATGTATTAGTTGCTTTTCTGTTGCTGTCATAAAACACCATGACCAAGGCAATTTAGAGAAGTAAGATTTTATTGGGTCTTATGGTTCTAGAAGGATAAGAGAACAGCATAGCAGGTGAGGTGTGGTAGCAGGTGGTCAGAACAGATTGCTGAGAGCTCACGTCTTCAAGAACATGCAGGAAACAAAGCAAAACAGGAAGTAAGGCAAGGCTATGAACTTGAAAAGCTCACCTCTAATGACTTGTTTCCTTTAGCTGGGCCACGCTGTCTAAGTTTCATGACCCTTCCCAAGGAATATCATCAACTGACCAAGTGTTCAAATACTTGAAATTATTGGGACTATTTCTCATTCAAATCATCACAAGATGTATATACATACATATATATGTATTTGTATATGTCTATGTTTATATGTGTGTATGTTTGTGCATATTTGTGTTTTTATGTGAATACATGTATGTGTGAACATGTGTGTAGGCATATATGTATGTGTCTCTGTATAGATATGTGCATGTGTACACTGTGTATGCACATATGTCTGCATTTATATATTTGTGTTTTTGTAGATGTGTATATGTGTGTGCATGTTTATGAATGTATAAGTAGGTGTCATGTGTATGAGTATGTATATAAGTGTAGTTATATATGGATATAATACAAACAAGAAGAAACAACACCATCCACCTTCATTTTGGTTTCATTTCTTTGAAGAGGAATTATTAACTGAGGCAGTTCAGGAGTTCTGGCTTTATTCTTTGTGCTTTTGAGACACAGTTTTGCAGTATGGGTAAACAATGATTGATGTAAAAATACAACGTGTAGGCAGCAAAGGAAAATATCATTGGGTCACCCACCACATTTTTGCCAGATAAGGCATTGGCCTCCATGGTTCATTACATTTTTTTTGACTGCTAAAACCCCCTTGTGTTGATACATTGCTTAAACACCAAGAATCAGGCTTGACTGGTATGTGATAGTCTATATCTTTGCGTGTGTTACCTACTTGGAGTGTGACTTCTTGAAATAGTTATATCCTGCAACTGCTTAGCTCAATTCCTCTAGTTTTAATTTCTGGGGTGTTTGAGCATCCTTTATTAATGAAGGAGCAAATTCTCACCTTACCTAACCATCAGCACATGTTCATGGGTTCAAGGGTTATGTAACAAAGCAAAGGGGATGGCTGCTTACAGTGAACTAGACAGACATGAACTCACTGACAGGAAACTAAATCCCAGGAATCATTGTCCTAGATATGCTGACTAGTGGCTTATTATCACGCTCATGTTCCACATAACATGAGGATGAAAAGCTTGATAACCATAAACGTGAAAGACTAATGTGAGGAAGACCCTGAGATGCAGTTTCTAAGCCTTGTTATACTTCTGTTTCACCCAATGAATGAACAGAGTCTTTTTTAGGACTAAGTCTAGGATCCTCAAGAATACAATTTTAATAATGAAAAGACTCAAGAGATTAATTCCTTCAACCAGCCAGGCTTAGAGAATTATAATAACAGAGCAATTGTAATATTTTACTTATTGTAGTCTGTTCCTTCAAAAGTTATCTAGAAGAGCTGATATTCCTAATGTGAACTGATACTCAATAGAAATAAGGTTCCTCTGGCCAGTGAGATGGCTTGGTTTGTAAAGAATATCAGTTGGCTTCTATTTTACCATGAAGCTAATAATATAAAACTAAAGGTGATATTTTAAAATCCCCAAGTGTTTCATCACCTTCACAGAACAAATAAAACCTCATGTGTTTCAGAAATAAAAGTTCCTGTTCTGAAATGACTAAACTGCCTCAGGGAATTTTTTTTCCTTGTACATACAAAAAAATACACACTAAAATGTATTTCTGTATATCACATTGCTTTAAAAGTTATATATTTTAGATGTTTATGTGAAAGGATTATTTTTAAATCAGATGTGTTTTATCCCTGGAAAATCTTTCTTGATTAAATCATGAATGGTGAATCTGGAAAAGCAATTAACATAATTGAAAAACATGTTGTTGCCCGAGTTTTCTCAGGGTCTCTTGCACTATCAGACAAACCGTATAACATATGTTTTCTGTGAATTTATTATAGTTTATACCATGTGTGTGGGGTATCTCTTAAAGAGACATACACTGGGTGCCCAGCTCTGTGGCGCAGAGCCTGCCATTCCAGATTGCTCCCGTGGCCTGCCCATAGTCACCACTATGTTTTGCCCATGCCTCTTGGGCCTGCAGTCTCACCCTAGGTCAGTAAATGCTGGGCCATTCATTCTCATGTGCCCAGTTCCACTCCCATCCCAAGATGGCACAGCAAGCCCCTCGTCCTGTGGCTAGCTCTTCACAGTCAATTCTGTTCAGCAGGCCCTGCCCCTTGGAGGAAACAGGCTGTTCAGGACACACATGTGTAGCCAGAGTACATCTCTGATCCCGGGGTAGAAGTGTCTCCCTCCCTAGTATACATCTCATTGTTGAAAGTAGCACTTGCACATGTTACAGGCTGTAAGCAGGCTGCATTCCTCCGGCTGCTACCCTATTGGGAAGGTCTGGGAGGAGTGAGAGAAACACCCATGTTAACTTGCTGATTAGTTTTCTTCTCTAGCAGTACAGAACCAGCAAAGACCCACCCACCCACATACATATAAACACACACACACAAACACACACATACACACAGGCACACACATATACACATAAACACACATACACACACACATATACACACATAAACACAGACACACACACATACATAAACACACACATACCCACACAGGCACACACATATACACATAAACACACATACACACACATATATGCACATAAACACACACACATACACACAAAAGCACACAGACATATGAACACATAAAAACATAAACCCAGATACATACATAAACACGTACAGACACACGGAGTTTTCCTTGCTCAGTCTCATTTCTTCATGGAAACAATTCACAGCTTTTATATATTGAAGTTATTGGCTTTGAAAACACTCATTATGGGGAGTGTGTTCTTTTGTAATTGGTTTTCTTCTTTATTGCTTTAGTTTACTCAACCACAATTCTTTCGCTTTATGAAAATAAACTAGGCAATTAGGTCCAGGGTGAGATGGTTTACATTATCACAAATATGATTCTTACCCCAATTTGCAGTGACTGTTTCATTTCTTTTCATTAGTGTTGAATGGAGTCTTCTCATTTTCCTACAAACATCTAAAGGGCATTTCTCTCTCCAGATTTCACCATGGCTGGATTTAGAAATTATTTTCACATCATTTTAGAACATGCATAAGGTGATTGGAAAATAATAAAGCTACCACAGTTGGCAAACTGGTTAAGTTTTATAAAACACGTGATATTTCAGTGTCTGAAGAGTGCTGAAAATGCCGCCACAGGATGGAGGTAAGGTGTAACCAGATCCAAAATCACTTCAAAGATGCTGGAGTCAGTGGTGGGTCACTCTAAAGCCCACAGTTTCAGACCCTAAATACAATGTGTCCAGTCCCTATCCAAAGCGGTTCTTCCTCTTTCTCTCAATTCATTACTTGACAAAGGTAAGAAACAATGGTTGTCCAGTGATAGCAGTAAATGCAGTTTTAACTCATGAACATATCATTAGACTGCCTGTCTCTAACTGATTTGTGAACTGCAGCTCCCTAGGCTTTAGTTCCCTAATATAAAATATGCAGACCACAATGATGTCTATTTAATGGCATGTTGTTCATGAATAAAATAGACAATAAATCTGAAAGTTCTTTTGGCAGTATCAGATAGGAAGTAAAAACTCCATATACAGAATATAACTTTATATTTTTCCACTTTAAATTATGTGATCAAAAATATGTGTCCTATTATTGAATTTTTTATACACATGTAAACACATTTTTCAGAGACAGGGTCTCACTCTAAAAACCCAGGCTGTCCTCAAACTCATAGCAATCTTCTTACTTAGCATCCCAACAGCTGGAAATTCATGTATACACCTACCTGGCATCCTTCAGAAATGTTTATTAATAGCTTATTGGAATGTTATAATTCTAAATGGTATTGGAAATTATCTGGGCTAGGGAATTTTATACCTATCAAAAGCTATGTCTACATAAAAGTACACAAATTTTTAGATATATCAAGAATTGAAAAAACAAAGTAAGTTATTTGGAACTGAATGAGAATAAGGCAAATCTAGGTAGTTCTTACATATGACTGATGATTTTTCTGTCCAGCTATTTGTTATAAATGTTTACATTTTGGAGGGGAGATTGATGTTGCTTGTTTTGAAGATCTTATATAGCCCAGAATAGCCTCAAAGTTGTTTGTAGTTGAGGATGACCTTGAATTTCTGACCCTCCTGCCTCCTTCTCCCAAGTGCAGCCATTAGAGGTGTGTGCTACTGTGCCAGTTTATGCTGAGCTAAGGTCTAACTCATGACCTCCTGCATGTGAGGCAAGTGTTCTACAAACTGATCTATATCCCCAGTCAACATAAACTGTTAAAATGACTAAGTCAGATGGATGTTTTACAATTCACCATCAATCAAGAAGCCCTAGTTTCACTCACCTCTCATCCCAGCACTCATGAGGCAGACGCAGGCAGAGCTTTGTGAGTTCCCCTGCCTGGTCTACAGAGAGTTCCAAGTCAGCTGGGACAAAACAGTGTGATGACTAGAGCAACTCCGTTTTGTACAAAGTAGCCAATTTAGACTAAAAATCAGAGAAGCAGCCAGCTCAAAGCCTGAACTTAGTTCCAGTAAGTCACTTTCCACCAGAAGTTTGTTTTCTTCTCAGAAATAGCTGACCACAGAAAGGAATATCTTCACGCAGACATCACAGCTATGCTTCTTGTCCACACAAGGGAAAATAACCTAAACAATATCCTGTCTTTCTTGGCAATATGC
The DNA here is from genome assembly GCF_000622305.1 of Nannospalax galili. Taxonomy (NCBI): domain Eukaryota; kingdom Metazoa; phylum Chordata; class Mammalia; order Rodentia; family Spalacidae; genus Nannospalax; species Nannospalax galili. Next base: position 103,140 of record NW_008355973.1, read on the forward strand.
TGAAATAATAATAATACTAATCAGAAATCCTCTTACCATCAAGGTCTCTCTACATCTGTTAAGAAAACCAGTGATGATTGCTTGTTTTGGCCTGTACACTTGCTTATTGCTGCATTTAAGGGTCAGTGTGACCCACTGTCCTTGCAACTTCCAACACCACCAGAATGAAGCAGCTTGTGGTTTCTACCTTTAAAAGACCTTTCCCTTCCCCTCCCAGCTTCACTACTATCCCTTATGTGGCCTCTGGAGACTGGCAGTCTTGCTGCAGCAAATAAATTTGGCTAATTAAAATCTGAATGGGGCCTGGAGTCTTTTCTCTAGTGTTTCCTAACTCCATAACAAGACGGACCCTGTCTCAAAGCAAAAAAACAAACCAAACCAAACCAAAACAACAACAACAACAGAAAAAACAACTTTGATCCCCAAGGCAAAGTGAAGAGCATATCATATTTGAATTTTTCTCCTCTATTTTGATGGCTCACCTAATGGGGCCAGATCCACCCTGGAAAATCTTACTTTGATATTCTCAAAGTCATCTAAGAGGGAATGTCAGGGACCTCTGAAAAGCCCCTTATTCTCAGCAAAGTATTCATGAGGTTGTGGTGCACATTACTGATACTGCTCATATTTACAGGAGGGGAATGCAGAACATGAACACTTGGGAGTGTGAATACTGGGGCTACTTGTCTGTCTACCTCAGACAGACAATTCATGAAATGATCATGTGGGCTGAACAGTACTGCCATTCACATAGTCTCTATGCCCCACATCCTGGAAGTTAAAGTATCAGAATGCAGATTATTGAGGTTTGAATTTTACAGTTATATCTTGGTATCACTAGAGAGTTTTTCCTGAAAAACTTGCAAATACCAGTAAAATTTGATTAATGCCAAATTTCTGTTCAGTGCTATAATGTAAGAGTGAGACAAGGGTGAAATATAACTTTATGCTTTAGCAACAACTGTAGTGACTAAAGTGGACATCTAGATTGCTCATTGAAACTAAGGATTTTTAATACAAGAAACAAGGCTTGGGGACATTAAACAAAACAGTTTTGATACTCATTATTTGTAGCTTAACAGTTATCTTGAATTTATTTTTCAAAGTGAAAGCAAATCCATTCAATTTGTACTTACAGAAATACTATGTTAGTAGTAAGAGGTTCAGAGATAGAGCTCTACCTGACATTCCACAGCAACCCTTTGCTTAAGGGCTGGAGAGGTTATACAATGGCTAAGAGCACTGATTGCTCTTGCAGAGGTTCAGTGTTTTGCTTGCATGTATGTAAGCGTGCCAGATGCATGCAATGCCACGCAGAGGCCAGAAGATGGTGTCAGATCCCCCAGAACTGAAGTTACAGAAGGTTGTAAACCACTATGTGTGCCCTGGGAATTGAACCCTGTTCCTCTGGAAGAATATCAAGTGTTCTTAACCACGCAGCCATTTCTTTGTTCTTTCTCAGAATTAAATCAATGTAGACTGAGACTAAACTGTTAATAAGTGAAAATTCTTTCTTCTACTCTTTTTACTTCTGATTTCATTTTAACTGAATAATTTGTTGTTCCCTAACCTTAGCCTAATAAGATGAAACCGTCATGAGCAGCATCCTCTCACTAATACCCTCCACTCTGGGGATAGTGGATTGTAAAAACCTTTTCTGTTGTTGCAAACTGGCAGATGCTCTTCATGAATAACCAATTAAATAAGCAAAATTTTACAGTGACATCATCTCTTAACTCCCAAGCAATTCCTAAACTTTATTACGCCATTAATATTCAATCCATATGTTTAACATTGCTTGTACCAACTATTCCTGTCCATTCCCCCAAATAATACTTTTAGCTCATTGATTTCTAATATTCTAATTATAAATAGAGTGGACTATGTCCAAGGATACAGCCTACTTTCCTACACCAAATTTATAATAGGCAAAGCTCCAAGTAGTTTCATGGTCCTGCTTTCTTGAAACACAAGCTCAAGCTGCTTTCTTTTTATTTCTGCAACACAGCAGGATTCAGTATTTCTTCAGCCCCAAGCCTCTGGCATTGACATTTGAATAAATACGTTTACAAACCCTGTGGAATGGTATGCCCTTCATAGGATTTGTGCTTCTTCCCGAAACTTTGTTCTTTCTCAGAATTAAATCAACGTAGACTGAGACTAAACTGTTAATAAGTGAAAATTCTTTCTTCTACTCTTTTTACTTCTGATTTCATTTTAACTGAATAATTTGTTGTTCCCTAACCTTAGCTTAATAAGATGAAGCCGTCATGAGCACCATCCTTTCACTAATACCCTCCACTCTGGGGATAATGGATTGTTAAATTAAGCTTGTTAAGAACTTAGAAAAGAATTTCTGTTCCCAGGAATATCATGCTATACAAATGAATCCAAAGGGCCCTTGGCTATGTGGTGGTCCTTATAGGAGAGGCCAGGAAAATCTCCAAAGGACAACTTAAATAGACTTCCTCACAACCTGGAACTTTCATTCCAAGTAAAGTTTTTTCCACAGGTAATATGATTTTTACATTTAAAAGAATAAATAAATATCTTCTGATTCAAGAAATAAGTGAATGTTTTTACTACCACCAGAGTATCAGTCAGTAAAACTTTAAGATTCTAAGAGTACAGATGCTGTAAATAAAAAAAGAAGTAGAAGATAGTCTTTGGGAGCTCATGAGAGAGGAGATAATGTCACTCCCTGGTTCTGCCTTCTCTTTTGCACTGGTCCCTGAGCAATGGATGGGTAAAGTTTAATATAGGAATGATATCAAGAGATATCACACCCTGCAGTCTCTTATTCTCTAAAATGTAGTCATTTTGGGCCTTCTGTATGTATCACAATCTGTTGTATGAGGAAGTGTCATTGATGAGAGTTGAGGGATGTATTACTATTCTCTCTACTCCCTGTTCCTCAATGTTCCATGAGCCTGAGGAATAAAAGTTCCACTGTAGATGTGTCACTTAGTGCTGGCCATGTCTCAGACATATATTTTCTGTGTATGACCATTTGTAGAACTCTGTAGTAACCTGCATATGCTGCAGAAAGAAGCTTCTTTGATTAGTGGTGTACGGTACATTTGTCTGTAAATATAAGGATCCGTATTTAGCATAGGGCAAGAAATTTTATTTGTCTAGAGATATGACAGATATAAGGTTTTCCCTGGGACCTATGACCTCTCCAGCCATGTGTATTTGGGTACATTTACAATGCCACCTAGTTCTCTCCCATTAAGAGGATTTTAAGTCCAATTAGATAGCCATTGATTACTATCTAGATACCAGTGCCATTACTGCTCCAATTCAGGTAGTTTGGATGCTAGTCTCTGTGGTTATTTGGCTTTAAAGCTGAGCAAGACCATTGAAGACTTTCTCCCTTAATAGCTTGCATAGTATCCTCTAGAAATATGAGTCAGTTTTCAGAAAGAAAGATTCCAGGTCAGTTCCAGTTCCATTTCTCCAAGTACTATGTTCAAAGTATGTCGTCTCTTCAATAGTAGGGTGTTACCTTCAAGTTATGGCATGTAATCAGGGTTGTGACGATAGCCTGGGTTATATTTGGAGTCTCTTGGACTACTCTTACCAACAACTCCAAAGGAAGTTCCACCTGTCTGGCACTGTGTTCCTTTTACGTGGTCTTCTGGTATATACATGCACTAATGTTCAGATGCTGCATGTGTATTTTTTTGGGGGGGTGAGTTAATACTTTTCTCTATGGGCTTTTTATGCCATTCAAGCTTTATTTATATTTATTTATTTACTTATTTATTTATTTATTTATTTATTATTTACTCTCTTTGTCTCTACCTCTGTTTCTCTCTTACTATCTCTCTCTAATTTCCTCCTCCCTCTCCAGTTTAAATGCTTCCACTGTCCCCATTTCCCCCTTGATAATACCTGTCTCCTATTGTCCCCCATCTCTTGGGCTCCTTCCCATTTACTCTTATGGTTCTTTATACCTTCCCTTCTCCCTTCCCAGTTGAATATCCCCATTTTCCCCTTTTCCCTTGGTATCATCTGTTCCCTACTATCCTTCTCTTTCAGATTCTTTCTTTTCATTTACCTCCATGTTTTCTTTACATTTTCCTGGCTCCTGCCATTTCATCGGATTTATACTCACATATAAGAGATTGGTGCTATGATCTGCAAATGAGGGGGAACATATATCCCTTGCTTTTCTAAGTCTGTGTTACTTAGCATACAGTTTCTAGTTGCATTCATTTACCTGCACATTTCATAATTTCATCTTTCCTTACTGCTGAATAGAATTCCATTGTGTAAATGTACATTTTCACTATCCATTCATCAGTTGAGGGACATTTAGATTGTTTCCATTTCTTAGCTATTGTGAAGTGAACAGCAATGAACATGGATGTAGAGGTATCTCAACAGTAGGATGAGTACTTTGGGTTTATGCCAAGCAGTGGTACAACCGGATCATGCAGTAGATTCATTTTTTAATGTTTTTATTGAGCTTTAAAATTTTCATACATTTCCCACCCAAATCCAGAGACCCTCCCCCATCCATGCCTTCCCCTATCCCCTCACCTAACCCTATGCACTCTGCCACACATGCTGAGTCCTATTCATTCGGGTGTTTGTATTCAAATGTCCTTCAGTGTAAATGTGTGCACTGAAGTCTAGTCAGCCCATCAAGTGGTCATATGAGTTCCTCACACGGCTTTCCATAGTGGTTGTATGAGTTTGCATTTCCACCAGCATTAGAGTCTTTTTTTCTCTTAATCTTAGCCAGTCTGACTGGGGTAAGATGGAATCTTAAAATGGTTTTGATTTGCATTTCCCTAATTACTAAGGATGCTGTGCACTTTTTAAGGTGCTTCTTAGCCATTTTTATTTCTTCATTTGAGAACTTTCCCTTCATGTCCTTAGTCCATCTTTTTATTGTTGTTTATTTTCTTGTATCTTTGTTTTTTGGGTTCTTTGCATATTCTGGATGTTAATCCTCTTTCAGGTGTGTCGCATGTGAAGGCTTTCTCCCACTCATTGAGTTTCCTCTTCACTTCCTTGGTTGTTGCTTTTGTTGTACGGAATCTTTTAAGTTTAATGAGGTCTCACTTGTTGATTATTTACCTTAATGCCTGAGCAACTGATGTTCAGTTTAGAAAGTGTTTTCCTACACCTATATCTTAGAGGGTACTGCCTATGTTTTCTTCTAGCAGTTTCAGAGTTAAAGGTTTTATATTGAGGTCTGCAATCCATTTGGAGTTGACTTTTGTGCAGGTTTAAAGGGTCCATTTCATTCTTCTACAGATGGCTATCGAGTTTTGCCAGCACTATTTGTTGAAGATGCTCTGTTCTCTTCATTGTGTGTTCTTGGCATCTTTGTCAAATATAAGGTGGCTGTTATTGCTTGCCACATTTCTGTCTTCTATCGTGTTCCATTGATCTATGTGTCTGTTTTTGTGCCAGTAACATGCTGATTTTATGACTATAGCTCTGTAATATAGTTTGAGATCTGGTTTGATGATCTCCCCAACATTGCTCTTATTGCCCAAGAATGCTTTGGCTATTGGGCTCTTTTGTGATTCCTTATGAATTTTAGGATGGTATTTCTAGCTCTGTGAAGTGCATCACGGGGATTTTGATTGGCATTGCTCTGAATTTGTAGATAGCTTTTGGTAAGATCATCATTTCCACAGTGTTAATTCTACCAATCCATGAACACTGTAGGTCCTTCCATCTCTTAGTGTCTTCCTCTGTTTCATTCTTTAAAGATTTAAATTTTTCATTGCAGAGATCTTTAATGTCTTTGGTTAAGTTTTTTCCTAGAGTTTTTTTTT
>NW_008355973.1:109056-112563 GCF_000622305.1 Nannospalax galili
CAATGGGAATGCTTCCAGCTGTCCTTCTCCATTGAATGATGCTGACTGTCAATTTGTTGTATATAACTTTAATCATGTAGGGTATGTTTCCACAAGTCCACTTTCCCCTAGGATTTTTAGCATGAATCCATGTTGGATTTTGCCAAATGCCTTTTCTGAATCTATTGAGATGGCCATATTATTTTTGTCTTTAAGTCCATTTATATGATTTATTTCATTTATTGGCTTATGTATATTAAACCATCGCTGCATCTCTGGAATAAAGCTGAATTGATCATGGTGGATGGTCTTGTTGATGTGTATATTTTTGTATGAGATTTATGAGTATTTAGTCAAAAATCTTTGCATCTATGTTTATTAAGGAAATGGGCCTATAGTTTTGTTTATTACTTTTTTGTTGTCTTTACCTAGTTTTGGTATTAGAGTGATGCTGGCTTCATAGAAGGAGGTTGGGAGTTCTCTCTCTGTTTATACCTTTTTGATTAATTTAAAAGTATTGGTTATAGATCTTCTTTGACTGCCTGGTAGGAGTCTTCTGTGAATGCATCTGGGTATTGGCTTCTTCTGCTTGAGAGGCTTCGTATTACTGTTTCTATAGGATTTGTTTAAGCTGTTGATTTCTTCTTGATTAAACTTTGGTGATTTCCATAAATTTAGAAATTCATCCATTTCTTTTAGATTTACAAGTTTAATGAAAATTACATTTAGATTTAATTTTAATTTTTGAAAATCAAATTTAGGTTTTTAAAGTATTCCAATGTTCTGCATTCTTTTTTTTTAAATGTCTGTTGTGATGCTTCTCTTTCATTTCTGAGTTTATTACTCTTCTTTTCGTTAACTGGGCTAAAGCTGTGTTGATCTTGTTTAAGTTTTTAAAGGACCAACTCTTAGATTCAATGATTCTTTGCATTGTTTTCTTTGTTTCTATCTCATTAATTTCTGTTCTTATTTTTGCTATTTCTTCTCATCTAGGTTTGGGTTTGGTTAGTTCTTGCCTTTCCAGAGTTTGAGTTGTACTGTAAAGAAAAATTTTTATAACACCATTTGTCACACACATTGTTGCTCAAGTTCTCATAGGGTCCCTTGCTCCTGGCACTATTAGACAAACCATATAACACATCTATATCTGAATTTTTCATAGATTTATTCTGAGTAGGGGATATAGAGTAACTTACAAAGGTGAATACCCAGCATCCTATAAAAAGATTCTCCATGTCCTTTCACAACACGGGTGCACTCACATACATGCAGGCAATACACTCATACACATAAAATAAAAATAATAAATAAAATAATAATAAAAAAAGATGAAGATCCTGTGCCCTGTTGCACTCTGTGGTTTAGCGGCCAGCCATTCAATTCCGCACCCTGCCCACAGTCTCTGTTAGCCTTTGCCCACACTTCGTGTGCCGTGGTCTTGCCCCAGGTTGGTAAATGCCCCCTCTTGAATCCATGTGGGTGAGACACTGGGGCCTTTTTTCCATACCACCACCCAGATGGCACCAAAGCTCCTCCTTCTGCTGCTAACTCTCCACAGCCAATTCTCCTCAGTGATCCCCACCCCTGGTTGGCTCACACACTTCTGAGGAACAAGTACCCCTTGGATACACACATACAGACACACTTTCTTTTTTAGTGGCTGGAGAGATTGTTCAACACTTAAAAACACTTACTGCTCTTATGGAGGACCCAAATTTACTTTTCAGCTACCACATAGTGACTAACCTTCCATAATTCCAGTTCCAGGGATCCTACACCTTCTTTTGGACTCCATGGGCATTGCACATATGTGGTGCACTTGCATATTCGCAAATACTTATGCAAGGAAAATAAAAATTAGTTAATTAAATTATAAAGATCTGTTTTTAAATGTAATTAGTATATATGTTCAGGTCTTGTGTTGTTATATGCCTGTGAGTGCAGGTGTCAATAGAGATCAGAAGAGAGCAGCAGATCTGCTGAAGGCCTAGTTCCAGGTGATATGGGTGCTAGAAATCAAACACTGGTCCTCTGCAAGCATAGCATGGTCTGTTTTTAAGTGGTGAACCATGTCTCCATCCATTACACACACACACACACTTTTGAATATTTACATTAACATTGATATGTACTGGTCTTTACTATTCCATTATCTTTTTAAAATCTGTGTGTGTGTGTATGTTTGAATGTATGTCACAGTGTGTGTGTGTGTGTGTGTAGATCAAATGACAGGTTTTTTGATTTGGCTCTTGTCTTTTACTTTTGTTTCAAGGCAGGGTCTCTTGCTGTTGTTCAAATACTGAGCACTGAGTACTCTAAGTGACTTGATTATCAGCTTCCAGCCTATTTTCTTCTCTCCACTTTGTGCCATAGGAATGCTAGGACTAAAGGTATGCTATTATTTATTTACTTATTTGCTTATTTATTTATTTGTTTGTTTATATAGGGCATCACTATGTAGAAGAGGCTGGCCTCAAACTCACAACCTTCCTGTTTCATAGTCCTAAATGCTGGGATTATAGGCATGCACCACCATACCTGGCACCAACAAGTACTTCAATCTTTCAGGCTTTTGATTCTAGTATTAAAATTTCCACCTTTTTATTTCCAACATACCTAAACTGTTGTATATCAATTGTTCCCAAAAACCTAATTAAGATCCACCAGCTAAAGACACGCTTTCAATCAAAAGTCTTATTTTTTTAAAATTGAACTTTCTTCTTTGACAGCTACAGAGTTTTCTATAGGTACCATTGTTCCTGACTCAAGAAACTGAGTTTGGTTTTTCCTAACTCACGAAACTGAGTTTGCTTTATTAGTGGGTTTTGTTGGTCTTTAGAGTTGATGTTTCACAAAGAGAGCTCAGATGATTTTTTAGATATAAGTTGAAATGCACAGACAAGAAAAGAAAAAGTAAACAAACATATATCAAACTGAATATATTCTGTACGCCAAGGGAAACAATGGGGAGAAATGGCAGCAAACATGATGGGAGAAAATATTGCAAGCTACACATATGATAAATGGTTCTTGTCCAAAGTATCTAAGAAACACAGGTCAACAGCAAGAAACAAATTATCTGATCATCAAAATACTTCAACAAACATTTTTCCAAAGAATAAATGCAAATATTCATGTGATATGCTACAAAACGCTCAATATTACCCAAACTACAATGACATGTCACCACACACCTGTCAGAATGACTAGGGTCAAAAAGTTGAGAGGCAGGCTTAGTCGCAGGCCTTTAGTCCCAGAATGTGGGAGGCAGAGGCAAGTGGACCTCTGTGAGAGCTAGGCCAGTCTGGTCTATATAGAGAGTTTCAGACCAACTGGGTCTATAGGGAGACCCTATCTCAAAAACAAAACAAACAAACAAACAAAAAGTTGAAAGAATATCAGTTTGGGTGAGGATGTAAGGAAAATGTAAATAAATATAATCGTTATGGAAAGCAGTATGGAGACTTTTCAGAAAATTTGCAAATATAAATACCTCACATTCCAGCATTCCTTCTGCTTGGCATACAA
>NW_008355973.1:112798-119071 GCF_000622305.1 Nannospalax galili
TAGTCTCACCTATGTGTTAACAGGTTTCCCTGAGCACCAGTTTAAAAAATATTTTGTGTTTTAAAGACACTAATGTATGTATGGTGAACAACATGATGCACTGGTATAGGAATTCATAGAAGAGTGGCTAGGTAAAGTTAATTACACATGCATTGCTGCTCATTACATTTATGTGTGTGTGGTAAGAACAGTTAATCTCCTCAGTCTTAGGAATCTGCAAGTATTCTCTTATCTGGTTATTAACAGTAGTCACCATTATTTTCAATAGATCTCCTGAACTTACTCCCCCACCGCTGTATCTTTTGACAAACATGTCCTCGACACTCCTCTCAGCTCTGGTTATGACCATTCTCTGTTTCTATGAGTTCAGTGTTTTAAGATTCAACATATAGGTGAGACAATGGAAATTTATAAAGAAAATATGTCACACTCTGGCTGCAAGTTTCCTCTCTGTCCTATCCCCATAACTCTCTATTTCATGGTACTTTACAGTACCTGGTATGACTTCTTGCTTTTATAGAGTGATAAAATCTAGGAAGCCATCTTTCCAGGAATTTCCAGGTCATTGTACACACATACATACACACAAATGGAAACACATGCACACACGCACAATTCCGAGAACTCTAAAATAGATCCAAATTCTTAACACATATAAAAATATGAGACTATGGTAAAAGATCCATGCTATAGTGGAATGGGAGAGACCTGTCTACTCACCACTCAGATTTTCCTTATAAGCAAATCACAACTTCTCTTCTTTCCTTGGCCTCCCATCTAACACAACCCCTTCCCAGAATGAACTAACTCTTAGCAGAACAGCAGCCTACAATTAGCCTGGCACTCTCCCCAACTGAAACATAAACTGGGGTTATAATCTTCCATCTCTCCAGACAAAAGAAGTAGTGTGGGAATCTCACAATCTCTGAAAGTCTCACTGAACTGACCCCCAAAGTGTACATATACATTCTGTGAATACAATAATCACGTTGCAAGGGCCCTCAGCAACTGACCTTTAACAACAACCCAAACATATGATTACAGAAAATTGAAGTAATACTCTGCCAGAGGAAGTTCTTAGTCAAAAGAAGTAGCAAGAGTCTGTAGACTAATATTCAGCAACCTGGAAAAATTAAAATGAGGGTTACTTTCATTCAACAAAAAATAGAGGGGCAGGGAGGAGAGGAAAGAGCTTCTAAAGAGGGAGAAAGATAATGAAAAGTGAAATATCTTTGCATCTGAGCCAATTTTCTTGTTGGTTTGCTTTTCCACAGTGGAGGATGACAGACTCTGACTTGGACTTCTGGCATAATAATGAACAAAGAATGAAGATAATAGTAAGTACATTCTGTGCTTATGTGGATCATGGTACCCACAGCCTCTAAAAAGGCATGGCAGTTTTGCTCTGTCCCTGTTGTGGAAAATCTTGTGACTGATTTTGCCTTTCGCCCTACATACCTATCATGCTGGAATGCAGTGCTTCCTTTTTCTTATCAGAGAGAAAACTATGTAAGTCACATGGTTTCCAGGGATCCGAAACTTAGAGAAACTGAAACTTATCATGCTAATAGGGCATCTGGCCTGCTAGATTGTAATAGGATACTAGTCTTCCATGCTGATAAGGGATCCCATATGCTGTGTTATGATTGGACTATTACCCCTATATAAGCCCATGCTTTCTTGCAATAAAGCAGATCTGTGTCACTGAACCTGGTCTCCTGCATCTGAGTGTGGTGAAGCTGGCACAGACTCCTCACTAGACCTGGGGTCCAGACAGGATGACTGTTCGGAGGAACTGAGAGAGCAGGAGAGTGACCATAGCCGGAGGAGAGCAGCCACAGCCAGTGACAATATGTCCCAATCCTTGTATCATTTTAATGTGAAAAATAATGATATTTAGAATAATTTAAGAGAGGAAAAAAGATGGGGGCCTGGAGACCCTAGGCCAGTAATTATTGAGCAAGCTTTGGAACATAAGTTCAGATCTCCAGTACCTGTGAGTAAAAAGTCAGGTGTAGTGTAAGAAACATTAGTTTTTTCTTTCAAACCCTGTAAAACTGTGTGGGTTATTACAAATAATTACCAACTTTTTATTCCTTCACGACACACACACACCCTGTAAGATTTTTGTTTATGTAAGGGCCCTGATTTACTCCCAGAACCTCATGGCCTGGATCTGCTGGGGCTTTGTCACTCTTTGGCCAACTTTCTTCCCACTTCTTTTGCCCAAGCCTTTAATTCCAGCACTTGGGAGGCAGAGGCAGGTGGATCTCTGTGAGTTCAAGGCCAGCCTGGTCTACAGAGTTCTAGGCCTTCTGGGGCTTCAGGGAGACCTTGCTCCAAGAAGACCAATCATCATCATCATCATCATCATCATGTCAATCAGGAAAGACTGTGAGTAACCCTAGCCAATGGGAAAAATATCAGTACTCTTGTGTTAAGAATAATGACTTATAAAACTTCTGGGTAGGGTGTGCTTTCTTGAACTCAGTGACAAAACACACAATTTTACTGATGTAAAAGCAGCTAAGTGGAGTTACTTTCACTTTGCTCCATGGTGTGTGTGTGTATGTGTGTGTGTGTGTGTGTGTGTGTGAGTGTGTAGGGGAGGTGGGTGTATCAGTGGGGTGATGCTAGGATCTCAGGTTTTATTTCTAACAATTTGTGTACTGGCTCAGTCTAGGATTCTAATTCCATCTGGGAAAAATCTAAAACACCAACTCTAGGGAGAGGCATCCCACTGCCTCTTGACAGTGGTCCCAAGGCTTGGGCATTGGGCATTCCCTAGATGGAAAAGTTTCTCAGCAATTCACAGAAAGGACCCAAACAATCATGGTGGAGATCAGGCAACACTTTGTACAGAACAATGTGAAAAAAGTCATGGGATGAATAATATTTTCCTGGAGGTTGGGATATTCTGAAGGTGGTGTGAAAGTGAATGAGATGCACAAGTGTGCGTGACATGAGTGTGGAGCCCCAATCTGATGTTTCATAGGTATTTGACTTTCGATTTTGACTTTGTTTTGCATGGTGTATTTATTGATTTTTAATGGGAGCTTAGATTTTTCCAGACATGTGCATCCAGTGCAAGTCAGCTACCAAAGGCAGTTTGGTATGGCTAGACCTGGAAAGCATATGTAAATTTTCAGTACCTCAGGGCCAAACCTTGCAAAAGCACAGATCCTTCCTGTGACTCCAAAGGACAGACTGATGCTGCTGGTTTTATTGTGGTCACTGCTGTGATAGTGACGACTGTAGTAACCCAAGTCTTGATGGCTAGGAGACTGGAGATGTTGGCTCCACAGGGTTTTAATGTTCACTCACTGCCTGGCTGTAATATACCTGGCTTTTATTTGCTGGAGATACAATGTTGGTTCTGTCCTCATTCCCAATACTGGTTCTCCATTGTACTGTAGGTGTCCAGTGCTTGCATATGCTTTTGTTTCTGTGTAAGAGACAGACAAAACAGAACAAATATTCTGATATCCTGTCTTTCCAAAATTTGGGGGTGGGTTGTATTGTTTTCTGTGTTCCTTAATCTGTGAGTTATGGGTACTCAATCCAAAGTATTTTATAATAATTTCAAATACAGACAGTGAGGTTGATAGCCCTTTTAAAAGGGGAATTCACCCAAGGTGCTATCAAGTTTGCCTCCTTTGTAGTTTAAAAAAAATGGAATATGGACTGACAAGTTACAAAAATAGGGGCTTTAGGTCCAGATAGCTATCACTGTACTCAACAGCAATGTTCCTGCCCAATGTAAATCACGTGGGTCAACTTTACAGAAACAAATTGGGCTTATGTCAAGAGTAAAGGTATGGTGTCCTTAAGAACAGCTAGTATTTAAATTATTTACAACAAAGGTTACTATCATTAATATCATGATATAAAGATGTCTATAGTAAAAGCAGCTAATAGAATGCTCTATTTTGACACATCAATGAGGAAAGTAACTAATACAGGCTAATACAAATGTATAGTGAATATCAAGATTCATTTAACTACTTAATGAGTGAACCAGCAGGATAGAAATAAAGGAATAACTGCCAATCATGGAGATAATAGAGGACCTTCTACCTAAAAAGCCCCTAGTCAGTAACACTGAGGGTCACAATTTTAGCTTCCTCAGTTGATTTCTGATAGATGCTGTAAACAGAGATGTGATGATATTTTGCTATGAATTTTTCTGCCTCTCTCTATCATCTACTTTTACTCTTTCAAAACCTAAACCACAGTTTTGGTAGACCATGCTCTGAACTGTATAAAGTAAAAAGGGTTTTTGACTATTTTTCATTTCCTATATGGTTTGCATCAATTTTAGTGGAATCAAATATTGGTTTGTCACTAGAATCTTATGAGATTCGGTAAACTTTCTCACAATAGACAGTACATTTATTCTCACAACAGACAGTACATTTATTAGTTGATATTATTATGTCTCCTGGTATTAAGAAAGGAAACCAGGTAAGGAGAGGTCCTGCATGCCTTTAATCCCAGAACTCTGTAGGCAGAGGCAGCACTTGGATCACAGAGGATCCAAGTCTACAGAGTGGTCTACAGAGTAGGTTCCAGATCAGTGGGGTCACAGGGAGACCCTGTCTCAAAAATGGAACGAAAGAGAAAGAAAGAAAGAAAGAAAGAAAGAAAGAAGAGGTCCTGCATGCCTTTAATCCCAGAACTCTGTAGGCAGAGGCAGCACTTGGATCACAGAGGATCCAAGTCTACAGAGTGGTCTACAGAGGAGGTTCCAAATCAGTGGGGTCACAGGTAGACCCTGCCTCAAAAATGGAATGAAAGAGAAAGAAAGAAAGAAAGAAAGAAAGAAAGAAAGAAAGAAAGAAAGAAAGAAAGAAAGAAAGAAAGAAAGAAAGAAAGAAAGAAAGAAAGAAAGAAAGAAAGAAAGAAAGAAAGAAAGAAAGAAAGAAAGAAAGAAAGAAAGAAAGAAAGAAAGAAAGAAAGAAAGAAAGAAAGAAAGAAAGAAAGAAAGAAAGAAAGAAAGAAAGAAAGAAAGAAAGAAAGAAAGAAAGAAAGAAAGAAAGAAAGAAAGAAAGAAAGAAAGAAAGAAAGAAAGAAAGAAAGAAAGAAAGAAAGAAAGAAAGAAAGAAAGAAAGAAAGGAAGAAAGAAAAATAAAAGAAAGGAAGGAAGGAAGGAAGGAGGAAGGAAGGAAAGAGAATCAATAAGTAAAATGTTAGGAGAAAGTGAAAGTGGAAGTGGTTTTAGTAAAGAAGGATTTGGGTATGAAGATTAAGATGACTGGATGTTTCCAGAATGAAAAAGAAAACGAGCATGTTTATGAAACTTCTGAGGATCTGGGTATTCTACTTTGAGTAAAAGGTTAGACTTGGAGATGATATAAATTATCTTAATAATTGTAAAGTCAAAGTTCAATTATAACTTCCACTGAATTAATAGAGCCATTGATCTATTCTTATTAACAATTATAAGGGCCGGCAAAAACAAATTATATGTCTAATCAAAGTTTATTTAAGAACACTGGGTTTTTGCTCAAGCTTTGTCTACATATTATGCAATAGTTAAAGTCCCAGACTGGTGTAACTGACCAATACATATTTAATAACTATACTCAGAGGCATATACTACCATGTTCAGAGGGATTTAAAAAGACAATATTTTCCCCTTGCCTTCCAATGTCAACTAAATCTCCATGGACTATGAGGTATCTTCTGAAATTTCCTGTAACTCTGGTGACTCATCTGTCCTTATTCAAGGAGGCTCTACCAGGTGGACTCAAACCAGAATCCAATTCAAAGATGAGGGTCAACACAGAGGAAAATAATTTCTCAAAGCTTCCAAGGGAAAGCTAAGTAAGGCTTTTGATTTATCCTCATGTAGCTACAAAATCTGGTAAAAGGAATGTTAAAGGAGCCAGAGGCTCCTCCCAAGCCCAAGGGACCTCTGAGAACAAAATCCTCAATTGACCTTGACAGTTAAAAGAAATTGGTTAATTTCATCAACCACATAGTCTCAAACACCCAAAAGGAAAATGTAACCAAAGATTAAAGTGATTGGTACGGTTCTTTAAGAGTCCAAGATCACACTTCCCAAACATTAGGCTTAAGTATATATGAGTTGTTATTTAGACAATTACTTCTCATTAGTTATCTTTTTCTTGATAAGAAAAAAGGCTTCCCAGATATGAAACTTCAGACCTTGACCCAATTCAACACTGAATTACACACCTGCAGCCAAGAGAGACCGGCCCATTATTGTTTTTATCTAAAAGTTAAATGATGACTAAACTTCTCTCTAGT
>NW_008355973.1:119489-135790 GCF_000622305.1 Nannospalax galili
ACACACACACACACACACACACACACACACACACACACCCTGCAAGACTTTTGTTTACAAAAGGCCCTGATATATTCCCAACACATGATGGCCTGAGGCTGCTGATTTCTTCCCCTTCTTTGGCTAACCCTCTTCCCCTTTTCTTTGAACTGATTCTTTTAAACTACTAAAGTAGAAAAGATTGTGAGGTCAGACCTCAGCAAATGGAGAAAAGACACAGTACTCTTTTGTCAGAGACAAAAGCCTGTCAACCTCCCAGGTTGGATGTGCTTGCTGGATTTGAATGATGCAACACATAATTTTTGCAAAAGCAAAAGCTGTCCTGATGAGTTGCTTTCTCTTTGCATGTTTTCATGTGTGTTCAGTATTAGTGGGGTCCTGGGACCTCAGATTTTTATAACAGTGGCAGTATATGCTTGCAATCCCAGCACTGGGAGGCAGAGACAGGAAGATCCTGTGGCCTTACTGGCCAGTCAGTCTAGTCATTCAGTGAGTTCTGCTGTCTCAAAATGTTATACAGGTGAAGTCAGGTTCCTTCTTAAGTTCTTAGTCTAATTAA
The DNA here is from genome assembly GCF_000622305.1 of Nannospalax galili. Lineage (NCBI taxonomy): Eukaryota > Metazoa > Chordata > Mammalia > Rodentia > Spalacidae > Nannospalax > Nannospalax galili. Next base: position 120,049 of record NW_008355973.1, read on the forward strand.
TAAAAGAATTTAAGAATGGAATCAAATGGAAGTTTTATGAAAGTTTTATTAGTGTTTAAGAGAAAATCCTCATGGCAGGCAAGCTGTAAATCTCAGCAGCTGCCTAGAGGAGAGTAGAAAAGACATGGCTTGGGGAGAAAGCTATGTTTTCTTAAGCCCACACAGTTATAGGAATTTTCAGGAGATGCCTCATAGTCCCCTGAGACCTAGCTGAGCATGAAGGTCAGGGAGAAAAGTTTCTTCCCTTTAAGTTCCTCGGATGCATTAGTATAGCCCTTTAGGTGTGGTTATTGAACACATAGAAGGTCAGTTACAACAGTCTGGTACTTTTAACTACTGTGTAATATGTAGATAAAGCTTGAAAAAACTCTCTTTTAGAGAAAGAGCAAGAAATGTTCTTGGTCAAAATGTTTGAGAAGCCCAAAGAATAAGGGAAACCATTCTTAGAAAAGAGATAGAGAAAGAGGAAACAAAGAGGTTACACTTTTTTGAATTGTTCAGAAAATCCATTGACCTGACAATACTGTATGGCTATGACCTTGTAAGCTATCATATTCGGTGTGTGGATTCTGGGAAGAAAGAGTTCATCATCTCGTTAAAGTCCTGATCTGTCTATCTCTTTAGTATGACTGAAGGTGAACCTACCTCCCCATGGGTGGTCCCTTGTCCAGGTGATTGACCTGATCCAACTAGAATGTAAAGTCTCCAGGCTTGAAATTTTATTCTCTTGACCAAGAGTTTCCTCTCAATGGCGTCATTTGCCATTGTACTATCATGTGAATAGCAGACTAGGTAAACACCCAAAGTTGATCTTTGGCCCCTATGTGTGTATGCCATACATGTGCACACATGTGCACATGCCATACATACACATGAACACAAAGGGTTTGAATATGGATTCCAGATCTTAGGGTGGTACTTCTGTCCTTTCTCTGACTATGTGAGTTTGACCTGAGCATCCTTGATTAAACATTAGGCTTTTCTTTTGCCTGCAGTGAAACAGTCAAAATAAGATAAAGTCGGCCCATTTTGCTCATTGACATCCTGGGTTTATAATTGCTTCTAGAAAGAAGCTATGGCCAAAATTCACATCTGTTTTATACAAATAAAGATGCACTCTGTTGGAGATGCACTATTTGGGGATGAGCTTAAGAATAATCTGTTACTGTGGCGGGTTGATTTTCTGTTATTTTTGCTGCTGCTATCGTTCTGGGAAAGCAAATATTCTTTGCCAATCGTCACTGTTCTGAGGTGTATGCATCAGATAATAGGCAATTTTCAAGCCTCTTTGACAGGTGCAATTACACGCACCCAGACACCCACATGAATAAGCCTGATGAAGTCAGACATCTGTTTTCCTACACATGGTTTCCCATCCCACTACAGCTTTATGATATTCTGCTCTCTAGCAGAGACTGTGGATGGTGAGTTCTTGGGAGCATGAAAACCTGAGTTAACCTGCAAACAACCCAGCTCACAACCATGGCCAAAGACAGACACAAAGACCAGGGTGACCAGAGGGAAGTACATACACAGAGGACAGTGCCTAGTTAGTGGGAGGGCAGGGAATAGCTGAACCAGCTGTTTAAGATTCCAAAATTTCTTCTAACAATCTACTGTGCTACTGGACATAGCACATCACAACATGTACATAGCACATAGATGTACATAGGAGACTGATATGCTAGTTGCTAAAGGCAGGTTGAAACATTGTGAATAAAATAGGAAGGAGAAAGTTATATTCCAAATATGGGACTTAGTATGTGAAAAGGATCTGAGACTCAAAGAACCCTGCAATGTAGGTCCATGGTAGAATACTTGAATTGCGTGCATAAGACAGTTCCATTCCACTGCTGAAAGGAAAATAAGTAGGGTTTCATGTATATATAAAGGAAGGAACTGTTGGAGATAAGGTTGGGAAAATGGACTGGGGATAACTTGTGAAGAGTTCTGAACATTAGCGATTCCTTAAATTGTGATGGTTTGAAGAACACAATTCTAACTAGCATTTATGTAGATAACTCTAGCAATGAAAATAATATGCTTGAGTGGTAAGGGATAAGCATGGTTTGGGCACAAAGTTGAGCAGTAGAAGCTAATGTTATCATCCTGGCTTAATGCTAGGTACTGCTTTAGACCAAAGCACTGAAAACACAGGGGTGGTACTGGAGGAAAGCACTGTGACTCAGAGACTATGAGGCTGTAAGTCCTAGGAACACAATACCTTGATGCTCAGGAAAGAAGTGAGAGCAATGTGTTTAGACAGATACACGTATATCAGGGAGGTGGTAATTTGATACACTCTTTTACAGCGACTTTAATCATTTCCCCCATGGTCTAGAATACATCTATTGAATCATTTTAGAGATCTAATAGATTTCCTAGTAATAAAAACTGAACAGATGACTGGAATCTTGAAGGAAAGATGGCAGAGCTTTATATGTAGAATACTGAATACTGACTTTTAGTGGAGGTGTCCATTTGAGAGATAGATCACAGCCTGGAAACCCTAAGACCTGGAAGGAGAATATCAAAAGCCAGCAAGAATATAAGACAATGTGGTGGAAGAAAGCCTACAGAATGGTGAATTCTAAGGAAGAAATTGTGGAAAATAAATTAGAACTCTGCTCAGATCAAAGAAGGAGTAGAAAATAGATCATAGCCTTTGGTCTAAAGGGGGCATTTGTGGCCAAGCAAAGAAATAGTGATTTTAATGAGAGAATAGAGGCTACCTAGCAGAGGAATTAGACTGAGCAGATTCTGAGAAAGAAGAAAGCCAGCAAAAAACCTCTTGGGTTCAGATGTCTCAGGGTAAAAAGAGAGATGACAAAGATTATAGTTCCAGATATTTTGAGAATTACAGGGAAAATATTTATGAAGTTAGCAGAGACTTTTGTATTGTAAAAAGAAACCAAGAAGAGCTCTTTTCTTTTAACTTTTCTCATTCTTTAAAAATATTTAGTCATTACTTTTAGCTTATGTGTAAGAGGGTTCTGCCCGCATGTATGTACGCACACCACATTTATGCAATTCCTGTAGAGACAAGAAGAGGGTGTCAGAGCCCCTGGAACTGGAGTTATGGATGATTGTTAGTCACGCTGTGGGTGCTGGGAATCAAACCTGCATTCTCTGGAAGAGCAGCAAATGTACTTAAGTTCTGAGTCATCCCTCCAGCCCCAACTTTTTTACCCCTGAATTCACTTAATGCTATTGATTTTTTTGCTTTATTATGGTGTGTATTTCATTGTATTTCTATCATTTAATAAAAAAGTCTTAAGCACATCTTGATACAGCTGCTAGCTTTCTGCTAACTCATCTACTGATACTGTAATCTGCCTGAAGTGTGAAACATGAGCAGTAATTCCAAAGACTAAATCACACTCAACAAGATGACTTGTCAAAGGAAGAAAAACTCCTGTAAAAGTGAATAGCAAAACCACGTTTTACTTAGCAAGGTCTGGTTAGCTATAGCTGACTCTTGTTATTGCAATAGATGTTAATCTCTAGTCTTATGAAGCTTAATGGGATCAGTGATGTCAATAAGTGCTATTTGAGGTTTTGCCTCATCGGCTAAGATTTAGGAAGTAAGAACACACAGATCTTAGGTAGGTTCTGAATTGTACCATCAAGAGTAAATAGGCCAGGCAATTCTCAACTGATTTTGTTGTTGTTGTTGTTGTTGTTGTTGTTGTTGTTGTTGTTGTTTTCCTAGCATATAGTATTTATTTGGGCAGCAGAAGCATTTTGACAATTTTAAAATATTTTAAACATTTTTACACTAATATACTATAAATCCTATACTGTAGATTAAGTACTTACCCAAAAGTATAAACCCACTTGTTCCTTGCTTACATCTTCCCAACAGCTCTGTGAATACATGAATCAAAGGAATTGCTTTCTGTTGCTGTGATGAAAGAATGACCAAAAACAACTTGATGGAAGAAAAGGCTTATTTCATCTTATAGGTCACAGTTCATCACCAAGGAAGTCAGGGCAGGAGCTCGCAGAGCAGGATCTTGAAGCAGAAACCACAGAGAAATGCTGGTTACTGGCTTGCTCCTAAACTCATGCTGAGCTAACTTCTCTTATAGAGTGCAGGCCCCCCTTTCCCAGGCGTGGCAGCACCCACAGCTGGCTGGACCATCCTATATCTATTATGAATCAAGGAAATACCCCACAGACATGCTCAGGGGTTCATCTGATGGAGGAAATTCTTCCATTTAAGTTACTTTTTCACAAATATGTTAAGGTGTCAACCATGTTTAATCATTACAACATGCCAATTCCTGTACTACATTCAAGGTTCCCAAATAATACCTATTAATCTGAGAACAAACTTTCAAATAGGAATAATTGCAACATAGAATATCTTGTATCATTTTATTATGTAAAATACTTTATAACTATTATATGGTAACTTTTTCCTGTTTTAAGTGTCTAGAAAATTAAAATGGAGTTTAAGATTGGGAAGAACTTTAAAGAAATAGTACAGACCTATCATCTCCCATACTATGCATTTTTCCATACTTCATAAACACATATCTAAGGAAGGAAAATCAGTGCTCCTGTTGGTTTTCTTTAATTTGGAAAACTGTTAGAAAGAAAGTACTGACACCAGTTGACATGCAAATGTAGATGGGGGAAATTTCACAAGGTCCCACCTCTAGATGAGGAGCTATGGGAATTGCTGTTTAGAGAGGGAGTATTAGTTTTCTCTAGAGACTGTGTCCCTAATAGGTTATCCAATCCCAGGCAGTCATCCTTAAGTAGTATGTTGTATATATATATATATATATATATATATATATATATAATATATATACATATGTATATATGTAACAATAATAATTGAAAAAGAGACCAGGACATTGAGACAGGTTGGAGGGATTGAGAGGAGTTGGGAGGGGTAGAGAGAGGATTGGAGGTGATGTAAGTACAGTACTCACGTATGAAATTTTCCCATAAAAAGGAGGAGAAAAACGAAGAAAATAAAGAACGAGAAATTTAAATGACTGCCCAGAGTCTAGAAAAGACTTCCCAAATGGGAAAATAAATTTCACTCATATAGAACATAAGTAATTACTTATTTCTACAATTACTTGTATATTTTTAGAAGATTTAGCTTTAGTTTTAGTTATACATATAAATATGCATATGTTTCTTTTGGGGTATGTATATCCAAGTGCAAGTGTATACATAGTACAGAACAGGTGTTGAATCTCCTGGAGTTGGAGTTACAGATAGTTATAAGCCCCCTGATATGGGTGCTGAGAACTGAATTTGGGTGCTTTGCAAGAGCAGTACTCACTCTTAACCACTGAGCCATCTCTTCAGCCCCAACTGTATACTGGCATGTACTTCAAATGTTGACTTAAAGGGTGCAAGGCAAAAATTAGCTGTCATTCTGACACTAAGGAAATTAGTCAGAACTTTCTGGAAAGAAGTAAAACCAGAATTCCTGTGTAGGTCACATGGCTTTCAGGCCAAGGATCTTAGAATGTCACCTTGAATCAGGGAATTGAAGAGGCCAAAAACTCACAGCCTGTGTTCCAGTTCTTCATTGCTTCCCTTGAGGATAACCTTGCAGGCTTTGCTGCCGGGGTTGTAAAGCTCTTTAAAGTTGCTATGCTGTGGGTTTTGTGAGGCTAAATGAAGTGATGTTTATGAAGCACTTTTTAGGGTTGGATCAAGATGAGAGCTGTGATGTGTTTGTCATTGGGAAGCTATGCTGATACAGGAATAGCGTTGTGGAAATGTTTTCAGTGTGACAGAAATTGTCTACAAAACAGTCTCCATCACAAATGCAAGCCTTACTGGCAAATCCTGGAAAAAACACATTCAAATTCTGTCTCTTTATCCTTTTGAAGTCTCTGTGACTAAGGGAATGGAGCAGCTGCTGCCTACACTACCACTGTCATCAACATTATTTATATCTTATTGACACGGAAGCCAGGAATAAGATAACCTGAGTGTGAATTTGAGAGTTTCTGTGGTGGAAAGTGTGCATATGGTTTGTGTAAGCTTTAACTTAATGTCTAACACATAAAAATATCAGTAAGTGGCAAACTATTGCTTCTACTAAGTTTATTCCATATTATTTAGAAAAAGAACAATTTTAGCATATATTAGTCAAAGATAGTCTCTAGTATTAAAAATTAAAAATATTTCTTTTGTCAAGGGATCATGTGGAAGAGAAGTTTAATATGGTCCTGAGATTCAATGAATAAGGTCAAGTTAAACGCAGGCAATGATAGCATTTTTAAATATTGCATGCAATTTCTGAGGCTGAAAAGATAATTGACTACAAGATCTAAAACCTGAGGAAGTTAGATGATGATGATGATGATGATGATGATGATGATGATAATAATAATAATAAATAATATAATCACTGAGCTTATATCTTATATTATCTTATTGTAATTTTCTAGCTTACATAAAATTATCCTCATAGGTTCATTGATGAAAAACTTAGGCACCTAGTAGCTGAGTCTGGCTGTGAATCCAGATAGTCTTAAAGTTATGGCTCTCACAACACTGTGTTCCTCTCTGTCTCTCAAATATTACTAAAGTATATGGTGAAGTTTTGTGATTTTGGTGTGTGGAGAAGGGGATTTCATGGTTCTTCTTTATCAATCCACTACAGTCTAAAGAAACAGTGCAAGTTACAAATTGATATTGCTTTGATGAACAAAATTTGTTATGGAGAACCAGGATGATGATGACTTTTGAGTCTACATTTAAAAAAGTTTTTGAAATTATAGCTATTCAAGTCAAATAATATGAATGAGTCACTTCAAATATTTAAAAGATCATCATCTGAGAGAGAAATTAGAATGTGTTCTTTTTCACATTAACTTATGTACTTATTATTTTTGGAGCATAGTATATGTGGATTCTCATGCTATGGTGCATTTCCGGAAGACATCCTACAACTTGCAGGAGTTGACTCTCTCTTTCCACTGGGTGGGTCCTAGAGATGAAACTTATGTAGTCAAGATTGCTAGCAATTACCTACTGAGGCATCTCACCAGCCTCCCAAAGCATTCGATTTTAAGATTTACTTTATGACCCTATTGTTGAAGACAGGACATACTTTGGAGACAGGATTTGGAGCAACAGAGCTGGAATTGAGCTGGAAGCCAATTTCCCTGAAGGTTAGATCTCATAGCTTTGGAGAGCACTACACAAGCTGCCAAGGGAGAACATCAACCGATGGTCCAACCCCACCTTCAAGGCCTAAAAATCACATCAACGACCAACACAGTAAGTGACATTGGTGCAGTAGTGGCACTTTTGTCATGGAGGTAATAAACAGCTACTTAATTGGACTTAAATCCCACTCGGTGGGAGGAAACTCACATGTGATACTATAAACCTAGCAAATACATATAGCTGGAGAGGTCATAGATCTTAGAGAGAACTCCAAGGATGTCATATCCCTGGATAAATGTAATTTCTTACTATATGCAAAATTAAATCTATAGACAAGTATCCTAGTCACCACCCATCAAAGAAGCTTCTTTTTCAGGAGACAGATAAAATTACACAGTTCCACAACTGGTAATGCACAGAGACTGTCTGTGAATTGCCCAAGCCTAAGATGCAGCCTCTGCACCTAAGGTTCATGAAACATAGAACAAGGGATGAAGAGCAAACTAATGCACCTTTCAGTTCTCATCAGTGATGCTCCCTCATGCAACAGAGGGCCAGGAACACAAAAGGTCACACATAGCAAAAGCAGAGAATAAGAGTCTGCAGAGTGTGGGTCCTTGAACAGGACTCCTATATTAAAATCCACCCACTCAGGGCTCAGGGACCATTTCCAAAGAGGGGGTGGGAAGATTATAAGAGCCAGGGAGGACATGCATGACAATATGGAAATAGTCCTACAGGCTCCTGCGACTCTTCTCATACAAACCTACTGCAATTGTGTGAGCAAGCACAAGACCCATGCAAACTTAAGCAGATTAAAACCCAGCACAGAACTGTGGAAATGAGTAGAAGGCCCCAATCTTAGTCAAAGAATTATTGGCAGCTTATTACTGCTAGGTGAGGAAGAGCTCATCTTCTTAAAGGGAGGACTCTAGATAGGCTGACTAGATCATAGTGAATGAATTTGCACTGAGGGACATCTGGGGACATGAATTTTACATGATAAGTCTTAACACAAATGACAAAATGTATTAACTCCACTGGGGGGTGTATGGGAGGGGAAGGGAAAAGGGGCATGAAGATGATATTCTGTGTGAAATACACAAAAATCCCAATCAAAATAAAAAGAATTATGTAATGTGTATGTCTGTGTATTGGCGTGTTTGGGTGCCCACTACGATCAGATAGTTTGGATTCCCTTGGAATTGAATTTACAGGTGGTTGCAGTGCTAGGAATCGAACTTGGGTCCTCTGCAAGAGCAATGTATGCACTTCACCACTGAGTCATTTCTACAGCCCACACTCCTAGAAATACATTCTTAAAGGACACTTTTTGGAGTTTTGTACAGAACTTACACTAAGCTACTGATCATGTAAATATGTCTCCAATTGTCACTACACTTAGCTTTGAGTCCTAGATACTATTTAAACATCAATATTCTAACCAGGCATGTGGCAGAGCACATTTAGAAACAGACAAAGGATCTAATTGCATGGACTGTGTGTTTTATTCAGGCAGGGTCTCACTAAGCAGCCCAAGATGGACTCCAATTCAAGCTCTACCTGCCATAGCTCCAGGAACTGGGTATTCCACCATGTATGCATGCCTGGCTGTAATGGATATGTTTGAGCTCTTTTCCTGAACTTGGATCCTGAGATTTTGACAAAAACTTATTATGACTGAAATCTGTACTAAAGGCTGAAAACTATGAACATGAGTGTGTTCACAGATATTGTCATCTTCAAGTCAGCTAACAGCATTACCTATCTGTAGCACTATCTGCTTGGTGTTTAGGGCAACGGAACTATTTCCCAGAAGACGAGGTAATTCAATTCCCTAAGAGAACAGGGGGCGGGGGCAAGCTATGAGTATAAATCAATGCGTTGCAGGTTGAAGCAATTGGAACACCATCATCTGTGCTTGCTCAGGAGGTACACGAGAAAACTATTTTGAAAGAGTTTCCATAACCAAAGTTAATATAGGAAACCATTCTGGGTATGAGTCACCATTTCCATTTCCTGGAGTAATTATTGGAGTACCACTCTCCATGATTCCAGCTTCTGGGGTCTGTAGAGATCGCTCAGCAGCTAAAACATTTTCTGCTCTTGCAGAGAACCTGGGCTTGGTTTTGAATACCCATAACAGATGGCTCAAAAATCACCTGTAAATCCATTTCCAAGGGATCCAACAATTTCTTCTGGTCTCCTTGGGCATCTGCAAGCTCATGGTACACTGAGGCACAAACACATACACCATGAACAAACAAAACCAACTGGAGCTGAAGCACCCAGCTCTCAGTCAGGATGAAAGTTTTCTCTATAAATGAGAATTAAGAGTATTTTCCTTTGGACTCCCAAGCTGTTGTAAGAATGAAATTGATCAGGAAATGTTCACAGAGCCAGGAATTACATAGCAAGGTAGAAGATTTCTCTCAAGGCCTCCATCATTTAGCAAAACAGCATTCAATTTTTAAATTTCCTGAAAGAAATATAAACTTGATATTGTCTCTAATTTGAACAAAATCCAGAAAAATATCTGTGTTGTATACCAAGAATATAAAATTGGAGAATGTGGTTTATTTTATTTTATTTTATATCTAACTTCCATAGAAATAGTTAGTGTCATGAGATTATCAATGTTTTGGTTTGCTTATGACTTAAGACTTTTTCTTTACTTCTATGATCAAGATGAGATAATCTGTAAGTTAAACAAAGCCTAGAAAGATAACGTACATATTATTTAGAAACTTGAAGTAAAGATATTATTGTTGAGTACTTTATTAAGAGGTAAAGCGTGAACTTGGTGCCAGGGAGAAAGTATAAGGATCATACTACCAACAGATACTTTCTTCCCTGCTCCCACCCTGTGAGATAGAATATAATTCTCTGTCTGCTTATTCTGTGTTTGTTCAGGTTCTTGCTCTAAGAAGGGAAGTCTATGAGTGGAAATGCTAAAAGAGCCCAGGTGACCTCTTATCCCTAATGTCCCCCAGCTATCTACTTCAGGAAGAGCATGGCAGACAGTTGATCTCCAGGCAAGAAATCCATACCCCTCACACAATCTGCAACATAAGTGAGCAAATCAACCCCCAAAGTTGTATAGGAAAGTAACAGTTTTACCATAAAGATTATGTGCTACAGTTTTAAAAGTCATCTAATTCATAGGACAACAGCATGAGCTCAAAAATGAAGAAATATTTTTGATTTAATGTAAAAACATTTACGAGATCATGAAACAAACAGGACTTGAGAAATTCTGAAATGACTGCAAGGTGGTGGTGAGACTGTACTGCCAAGCATGCTTTGTGTTGGCAACGGGGTGAGCAAGCACCATTTTCTTGGGATGCAAAGATAAATGGAACACAGAACACTTGCAAGGTGCAGAGTGATGACTCCTGGCTACTCACAAGTAGCCAAGCTGAATATATTTCAGTGCATTAAATATCAGCAGTTATATTTGCTCCTGTTTTTTCTGTTGTTTGTTTGTTTGTTTGTTTGTTTGTAACAGGGTCTCCCTGTAGCCTCTGACCACCTGGAACTTGCTATGTAGACCAGGCTGGCCTCTGCCTCTTAAATGCTGGAATTAAAAGTGTGTACCACCATGCATCTGACTTATATTACCTTCTGTGTGAAGAACTCCTAAACCCCGTTGACTTAAAACAGTTTCCATTTCTAAATTCATAATCTCAGTGGATCACAAGACTAGAGGAGGGTCGACTGGGTCTTGAGTTCATCATTTCACAAAACTCGGTTCTCTATGTTGGCTATATCATGTTTGCATGATTCCAGGCTTGACTGGAGAAAATCCCCTCATGATCAATCTCAGATACTTGGCAGAGTTCAGGTTCAAATAACTGCAGAATTCTTGGAAGTTTACTTTCTTAATGGACAAGATAAAAAAAAAGAGAATTTCTGCTACTTGGAACCTTTAACTTTTTTGGAAGTTCTGGATCCTTTTTAAAAACACCCATCTAATTAGGTCAGGCCTTTTAATTTTCTCTTTTAATTAACATAAAGTCAAGGGATGAGGAATTTTAATTCCATATGTCCTTTATCTTTGCCATAAAATATAACATATTCATGGAAATGACATCCCATAAGCTTCACCATATAGTTTAGAGGTAGGTCACACTGTCCACAGCACACCACACAGGAGGATTACACATCCATGTATTTCCTGAGCAGTCATCACAGGGTATGTCTGCCACAGCATTCACTAAACTGTTGTGCATCATTGATCTGGAGAGCCTTAATATTCTCTCATTAATAAGAGCAAGCCAGGCATAGAACAAAAAGAGTCAAAGTGAGTATAAAGCAGAAGTAAGGACTCAGATCCTAGACACTGTAAGGACGTGGGTAGTGTAAGCCAAGGAGCTGTGACTCTGTTCTTTAAGGAAACACTACCAAGAAACATGTTTTTCAATCCTTATCAGAGTTAAGGCAAACATATCCAGAAAAAGATATATTGCCATGTTGGTAATAGCTCCCTCTTATTGGTGAACACTGAAGTACAAGACTGGCTAGTCATACCTGAGTCTCTATCCATTTATACCCCAGGTTGCATGGACTTGTGGTTATATTGCAGTACTGGCTAGGAGGGACACCTAGTGGCATCTGGAAGCTAAAATAGCTGTCATTTAATCAGCATTTGCCCTCCAGTGTGCTAAAGCATCAGGATTATGAGAACTGGTCCTAGTAATGTAGTGTTTGCTCTCCAGACAGACAGCCACCATCAGTTTCAAGTTCTGAGCAAAGAGGTTGAAGAAGTCATAAGCAAGCTACACCTATACTTCAAAGGCACCTAAGAGGATTGACATAAATTCTTGTAAGAAGATATGCTAGAGGGGCTAGAGAGATGGTTCAGCAGTTAATAACACTGGCTGTTCTTGCAAAGGACCCAGGTTCATTCCCAGGACCCACATGGTGGAAACAATCATGTGTAACTCCACTTCTAGGGTGTTCGACGCCCTCTTCTGACCTCCACAGGCATTGCATGACATAGGTATACTTACATACATGCAGACAATACACTCATACACATAAAACATAAATAAATAAAAATATATTAAAAGTTCATATGCTATCATACAAATAGGTGTAATTCTAAGAGCCACATTATATAGTTAAATTGTATGTGGGGAAGGATGGGTGTCACAGACAGAAACAGTGAGAGAGCAAAGATTGACCAGGGGAATATTTCATTGTGACAACACATACATGGATGAAAGAAAAAGAGAAGGTAGAAAAAAATTGGAGTATTTTGACTCATCCATGTTCCTTCCAACTTCTTGTTATAATATTTTTTTCACCTCAGTTTCTCCACCCTGAAGGTATATGTTTCCCTGTAAGTAATGCATATCAGCATTTAAAGATCCGTTAAAAAATGAAAATAAGCAAAGGCTGACCATGCTTGAAAAAGAGTTGAAAGGAAGCCAAGAAAGTAACTAGAGCAATGTGGTATAGAAAAGAAAGAGGCGTGTGTAAAGAGAAGTGGGTAATATACACAGATGGGGCCTGCAGAGAAGACTACTGCTTGGAAGCAAGAAAGAAAGGTGTAAGGAAAGAAGAGAATTATTGAGCTTATTTGAGTGTTATTAAGACTCTTGAACATATGCAAGTTACATGTTCAAGTTATTTAGGCTGCTTTTATCACAACATCTCATTGAACATCCACCCCCACCCACCCCATAGTGCATGTGCAATTACTCCTCAAGGTGAATGCTTTCAACCATCAACCTAAAAGCCCAGGCAACCAATATTAGTGATTTGTAGACCGGGATGATGGTTGACACCACCATGATATCAGGCAGTGCTGGGCTGGGAGTCTCAAGCAAGGATCAGTATTCCAGCGTGGACCCAACACACCTTCTTAAGCAATCCAATTTAACATCCTCTAATGATTCATGTTCAATTGCAAAGATGAATAAAGAAACACAGGGCAAGAGCTGGGGACTTTAGTAAGAAAAGTGCTTGCTGTGTAAGCATGAGGACTTGAATACAGATCTCCAGGACCCATAAAGAAACCACGCATGGTGGCTCATATCCTTATCCCCAAAGTTGGGGGAGCATATAGGAAAATCCTGAAGACTCACTAGCCAGTAATCCAGTCTTATTAAAAAGTGTGAGTTTCTGTGGATGAAAGTTCCTAGGGGGAAAAATCCATCTTCAACTGAAACTTCTGTTAGACTGGTCAACTGATTAGCACTTCAGTGATTGTGAAGAGTTTGGAATGTTACAGGCCCAGAACCTTCTTGCAGTTTACCTTGGGCTGTCTTTAGCTTCCTAAATAGCTATATTTGGAATATCTTTGTGGCTAACAAATAAAATCTTTTCAGTGTGAAGTTAACACAAACTGAGCTTCTACCAACCAAAAGGCCAAGAATGTCTTCAGATCACATACAGCCCACCAGTATATTTAAAAAGTATGTTGATTTATGACTTTCTTTGCTCTGTAAAAAGTTCATGAAATTGCTACCACACTGAAACATAATATTTGGAAATATTTAAGTCTGTGTTCCTGGGCCATGAGCTCCAGAGTAAACTATCTCATTTATTCTGTTGAAGTGAGAGCTGTTTCAATCAACAAGCTTCGGTAAGAGATCATGTCTCTATCTTAAAAAGAAAAAAAAGGAGAGTGATAGAAGAAGACACCAAATGTTGACCTCTGGCTGAGAGAGAGAGAGAGAGAGAGAGAGAGAGACCGAGGAAGAGGGCGGGAGCGAGCGCAATCCAGAGAAAGAGGGAAGAGGGAGGAGGCGCACCGCGTCATGGTGTCCAGCGCGGGGCCAAGGCCAGGGCCCGGACCGGGCCAGGCCGGGCCATGAGCCGTGCGGGGAACTGGGACATGGACGGGCTGCGGGCGGACGGCGGGGCCGCCCCGGCCTCCTCTTCTTCCTCGGTGGCGGCTGCAGCTGCACCGAGCCAGTGCCGCGGCTTCCTCTCGGCGCCGGTGTTCGCCGGGACACACTCGGGGCGCGCAGCTGCGGCGGCGGCGGCGGCGGCGGCAGCTGCTGCAGCGGCGGCGGCCTCTAGCTTCGGGTACCCAGGGACCTCAGAGCGCACAGGCTCCGCCTCGTCGTCGTCATCTTCGGCGGTGATCGCCGCGCGCCCAGAGGCTCCTGCAGTCAATGAAGCATCCATTGTGAAGCTCTAGGCTCACATGCACGTGAAGCAGCCAGGCCAGACTTCTCTTCTTGGAGTTCTCTCTGCTTTCGTCTTATGGCACTGCCCTGCTCAAGCTTCTTACCTTCTGGTTTGCTGGTATTCTAGACTTTATTTGCTTTCTGAACTCTGAGTTGTTTGAAGAAATCATCCTGTCTTATTCATCCCTCTGGCCATTTTGGAGAAACATTTACATATAGGGAATGATATTATTATTAAATCAAGCCTGGTAAGAAATCAATTTGGCAGCAATTTATGAGTAATTTCTGTTACTGAAAGTATTTGAAATGATAAAAGTCACTTTCTTTGAAACTTTTATGATCTGAAAGTTTTAAATTCAAGTGCAAATGACATCTCCTCTCAACTGCTCTCAATTAGGAGTGCAGAGTGATGCACATGCACAGTACAGCTGAATTAGCAGGTGATAATAAACTCCATGGCATCTTTGTCATGGGAACTTGTTACAAGAAGCACTGTATCCCTCACTCCCCACCCCAGCATGAAAAGGAGGATGGGACTCTAAGCTTTTTAAAAAAGATATAGAACATTTTAAATGGAAATTTTGTGCCTTTCATACAGAACATCTCAATCAATCTTAATCATCTTTATATCCCTGTCACCACCAGCAGCTGCCCATAGGCCACCCAATGGAGCCCATATGCTCTGTTATCACTGTTAAGGCTCTCTGTGTCAATTCAGTGTCCTCAGACATTCTCCACTTCAAGTCCATCCATTGAGGTCTAGTCAGCCTATCTAGAGTCCCTTGTTTTAGGAAGATCAGCTCTTCTTCACTTAGCAGCAATCAGTTGCCAGTATTTCTTCAGATAAGATTGGGGTTTAATGTTCATTTTCCCAGTTCTATACTAAGTTTTTGTCTGCCTGAGTTTTCATAAGGCTTGTGTATTCTAACACAATTGCCAAGAATCATATGAGCAGGATCCCAGGAACTTATAGGACTCTGTTTCCATATAGTCCTGCACCTCCTCCCTGGCTCTTCCAATCTTTCTGCTCCATCTTCAGCAATAGTCTGTGATCCTTGGGCAGAAACCTGAAACTCTGAAACTGTTAGAAGAAAACATTGGCAATAATTTATAAGATATAGGTGTAGGAAAGGGTTTGCTAAACCAGACCATCAATTGCTCAGTATTAAGGTCAAAAATCAACAAATGGCACCTCATTAAACTAAAAAGCTTCTGTACATCAAATGAATCAACCAAGGAAGCAAACAGAAAACCCACATAATGGGAGAAAATCTTCACTAGCGACACGTCTGACAGAGGTATAATAACCAGAATTTATAATTAACGCAAAAAACAGAGAACCAAGACAAGAAGCAACCCAGTTAAAAGATGAGCTAAGGAGCTGAACAGAGAGTTCTCAAAAGAAGAAGTAAAGATGGCTATGAAACATCTTAAAAGATGTTCAA
>NW_008355973.1:135992-140826 GCF_000622305.1 Nannospalax galili
TTTATAAAGAATGTTATCAATCCCCAAGAAAAAAATGTTCTTGTTATAGTAAGTTTTGAAAGAAAAGTCCTTATAGCCTGGCAATTAAAATGATTGTATTATTATCTGTCTTCAGCATGAGTCTGAATAATTTTTGTATGTATCAGAAGATTAAGCTAAACAACTAAATACTTTTTACTCCTGGTCTTCACTACTGAAGCAAAACCAGGCTGCTGTCCATTTACTAAAGGGGCTATATGTCCCACAATGAACTGGAGAGAAGACAAGATGGAGATACACAAATTCCACACAAAGACTAAGGGCCACCTTGGAGGGAAGAGGCAGGACTGAGCTCTTTCTTTTATATAACCACTTGATTATTTCCAAATGGTCCTTGGATAAAGGATAAGAATTCCTATAGAACTGGATTGCCCTAAAGGGGAGACATTGTGGTATCTTTTGTGTCTTCATTCATGAAAGGAGGCAACAGGGTTTCATTTAAGATGACATATGTCTCCATAGGGACATATATCTCTTGAAAAGTTTAAAAAGTGACATAGCACCAAAATGGTGAGTAGGGGCTCAATTTGTAATGGTTGATGTGATTTTTTTACAAACATTTTCTTTCCTGGAAATACTATTTGCAGAGAGTTTTATCTTCCAGGCAGGCTAACGGAGGCATATGCCAACTGTACACATTATATTATTAGAGTAAATGAGAAAGGCCCCCTTAAGAGAAAACTGGTCAACAGAATAAAAATCTCTGGCCTGGGTGGAGACCTAACTTCCCAATTCAGCCAGGTCAATCATTTTACCAAAGTCCCACCCCTTGGAAGGCAGGTTCATCTTATATCATGCTAAAGAGATTGACACAGTTCCTAGTGCGTTACTGAGATGGTGAAAATGTCCTACCCTGGATCGTCACCCCTTAGTGCAGTAGTTTCTGTGCTGGCTGTAGCCTCATAACTTCCTCAGTCTTCAGAAATGTATAACTTCTCCTTTGCTTCTTTCTATCTCTGTTCTACAGATTCTTCTCCTAATATTTTGAGCTGTCCCAGCACTTTGGATTTCTTTATTCTTTCTCTAAAACTCCTGGCCCCATCATGTGACTGCTACCCTCCTATGTGTCTGCCATCCATGCTGCCTACAAATGGGAAATGGCTACTGTTTCTTTCTTGCTTCCATTCTCCTCCTCAGAAGAGCTGCTACTACAGCCACCTTCTCTAAAGGTGTGTCTTTTAAACTCTAATACAATTTTCCTGAAGCTTCCATTTGAGTCCATTCTTAAATCCTTCTATTGAGACTAAGAACCCTAAAAAGGGACCCCCTTTTCCACTGTAACATCTGACGACCAGAAAGGGATCTCCAAAATTCCAGTAATGGTATTTGGTCTCTCCCTCAGTCATTTGAACATGCTTCATTATCTAGTTTTACAGAGGAGAGTCTTCTTTTTCTTTTTTTTTTTCTGTAGATTCTTGAGTTCACACATACACAGATTCCTCATTCACAAGTGCAATAGAGCCAACTTACTCCTTTGTTCAGAAATATTTCTAAAGAACCTTTCTGACTCTCCCAGATGCACATTTATATTCAAGACAAACCAAAACATAACATTTGGCTTACACCACATCGTCTATCTTCATCTCTGGCACTGTGATTATGTAGCATTTATAAACTCCCTGTCCAGTGAGGCAAATGCTTGCACTTCTGTCCTTTGATTTAGTGCATTGAGTCCCACCGGTGAAGTTCCCAGGCTTGCAAATCATCATAATCTGAGTCTAGATTTCCAGGCTTAGGTTTCTAAATCACTTGACTGAGAAAAAAAGAGTTGATGGTAGAAAAAACATGACAGTGACAGAATGCTTAGTTGCCAGCTCACATCTATCAAAATTACATTGGTCTGGGGCTGGAGAAATGGCTCCACAGTTAAGAGCACTGGCTGCTCTTGCAGAGGATGAAGGTTTGGTTCCCAGCACCCATATGGCAGTCAACAACTGGCTGTAACACTAGTTCCAGGAGATCAGGTGCCTGATTTTGGCCTCCACAGGCTTTGCACACACAAGTGCACTTCCATACATGTAGGCAAAACACACATATGCATAAAATAAATGAGGAAATAATTAAAAAATAGATTGTTTGATTTCAACACAAATTTTAAACAAAACATACATGTATGCAGTAGTTTGAATGAGCTGTTCCCCCCATGGAATCAAGTACTTGAACATTTTGCCCCAATTGGTAGTGCTGTTTGCAGGGGTTTAGGAGGTGTGGCCTTGTTGGAGGAAGCACATCATTGTGGACAGTCTTCCAGAGTACCAGCCTTGTCCACTTGCAGTTTATCTCCTTCCTTCCTGTGCATTCTTGAAGAAACATACCTCAACTTTCTGTGTGTGCTGCCTCCTGCCACACCTCCTCTGTCATGATGGACTCTACCCTCTGGAACTATAAGTCCAATAAATTCTTCCTTCTATAAGTTGTCTTGATCATGGTGTTTGATCACCAGAAAGGTACCTAATACAATATAGAAAAAGGGTAAATGGTATGGAACTGATCTAAACAGGTATCTTTTATGAAAATACCTAATAAGATGACTAATATATAATATCCCAGGCTAATGTTTAGGAATAAAATAATTGGAATGATAATTTCAGTTCTTCATGATATATAATTGCCAAGTACAAGTCTTAAATCTATCAAGAATTTTATAAGAATAATATAACTTAAAATGCAATATAAACAAACAAAGAAACAAAAATTCTGGATGAGATGGTCCATGTGTTGGGAGGCTGAGGCAGAAGGATGGTTAAGTTCAAGGCTAGCCCAGATTGTACAATGAGACCCTACCTCAATAAAACAAAAAAAGTTGGAAATAATAATCATTTGCTTCAAGGAAAACCTTTAATTTTATTTTTGCTGTCTACATGGATCTAGGTATATATAAGAACTTGATTTATATTTCAGAATTCTTTCTGTGAATTCAACATGAAAGTAAAACATGTGAATGAATGGTATCTGTTATATATAATCTCCAGCTAGGAGACAGTCTGCCTCCGGAGACTAACTCTCCATGAATTGGAAGGAAAACTCTTTCCCGTTGAAGTCTATTTGCTTCTCATTGTGCCAACTTATATTCAATTTATACTGAGATTCTTTTTACAGGTGGAGCTTGGATATCTGTAGGGACCCAGCAGGGAGGTGTATGTTGGGAGGATTTGCTCTTCTGCTCCTCAATGGATGCATTTTGTAATATAAGAATAATGACAAATATAAATAAACACAAATAAAACATGAGAGGTGGCACAGCCACCAGCTTCCTGTGGCCAGCATCTGTCCTGTGTAAGTTCAGCAGCACCCACTGTACTTTAATTCCCCCAGCCTCATTCACCATCCCAGCTCCCCCAACCATCTCTTGCCCTAGCCTGGGCACTGGCCCATTTCTTGCCTTGGAACCCCAGACCTCTGGACTGACCTCTTGGCCCAGACTCCCGACTTCTTCCTGATCCTTTGCATCTAGACCAATCCAAATCGTCCTCTAGTCTCCCAGAGCCCTTGGAGCCAGTTCCCATCCCTACCTCCCTCTGCATCCCTGAGCAGCCCAGGTCCCACCTTCCTGGGGCCAACATCTTTCCTAGGTATGTTCAGTGGCACCCACTGTGCCTTGACTCCTGCAGTGTCATTCACCCTCCCAACTCCCCCACCCCCTCTCTTCTCCTAGCCTGGGCACTGACCTACTTCTTGTCTTGGCACCCCAGACCTGTGGACTGATCTCTTGGCCCAGAATCCCCACTGTTTCCTGATCCTTTGCATCCAGACCAACCAATTCCTCCCTGTTTTCCCTGGGATCCCTCAAGCCTCTTCCTGCCCCCACTTCACTTTGGATCCTTGGTCGGCCCAGGCCCCCAGCTTCCTGAAGGAAGCAACTTTGTTGGGCCCTAGTCCCAGGCCAGCCCAGCCCCCAAATTCCTGAGGTCAGATAATTCCTGATGGGATCCAGACCTTAGGAGAAAGTCTGAGAGCATCTGATCTTCATCTGATGTGGGCCTCTGTGGGAACTCCTAAGCAGCAAAATGAAAACAATTTGGACACTCCAATATAAAATCAAAAGAGAGAACCTGAAGCCTAGATCAACCAGCTTTTCATGCCCAAAGTAAACCACAAAGGCACATAAAGTTTACAAAAAGAAGAAGATCTAAATTCAATAAAGGAAGGCTTGGATCTCACACAAGAATCAGAAACTACAAAAGAAATTCACATGTCAAAGTCACAGTGAAAAAATGATAACATGAAAAACCCAAATAATATATCCCCACCAAGTACCAACAGTCATCTAGAGGAGTACAACAAGAAACCCCTGGAGATAACACAGGACACGGAACTCAAAAGAACAATTATAAACATGATAAAAAAATTCAGTGAATTTAAAGAAGACTCAAAGAAATCAAAGAATGAAAAGAAGATAGGTTTAAAGTACTAAGTGAATTCAGAAGAATTAGAAATATTGAAGAACACTCAGGCTGAAATGAAAAAGAAATTGAAGCATTCAGTAAGCCAATTAGAAATGACAGGAGAAAGCCTCTGCAATAGGATGAATGAAATGGAAAACAAAATATCAGGTCTGGAAGATAAAGTGGACGAAGTAGACCACTCCAGCAAACGTTATGAAAAATGTAAGAAAACACAAGAATGTAATATGCAGGAATTGTGTGACACCATAAAAAGACCAAATTTATGAATCATAGGCAGACAGGAAGGAGAAGAATCTCAGGATAATGGTATGGACCAGATCTTCAACAGGATTGTAGAAGAAAATTTCCCAAAATTAAAGAAAGATATGCCCATACAAATACAAGAAGCA
>NW_008355973.1:141525-144122 GCF_000622305.1 Nannospalax galili
ACTAATCAGAAGAGATAAAGAGGGCCACTTCATTCTGATCAAAGGAACAATAGACCAAGAAGATATTATAATCATGAGCATATATTCACCAAACTCTGTTCCACCCAACTTCATAAAATCAGTGCTACAGGACTTCCACATTAATCCCAATTCATTAATGGTAGGGGATTTCAATACCCCCTTTGTCTCCATTAGATAGGTCAACAGGACAGAGAATTAACAGAGAGATATCTAAATTAAACAGTACCATATATCATATGGGCCTAACAGACATCTACCGAATATTCCACCAAAGCACCAAAGAATATCCATTCAGCACCCCATGGAACTTTCTCCAAAATCGAACATATACTGGGACACAAAACAAGCCTCAACAAATACAAAAAGACTGAAATAATTCCATGCATTCTATCAGACTACAGTGCAATTAAGCTTAAAATCAACATTGGAAGAAACCCTAGGAAATACATGAACACATGGAGATTAAACAACATAGCCCTGAATGATGGCTGGGTCAAAGGACAAATTAAAAAAGAAACAAAAGTATTCCTGTAACTGAACGAAAAGGATAATACAACACAAGAAAACCTCTGGGACACATTTAAAGCACTCCTTAGAGGCAAGTTTATAACTCTAAGCGCCTTCATTAAAAAATTGGAAAGGACACAAAATAATGACATAAATTACAACTCAAGGCACTTAAAAAGCAACCACGAATGAAACCCAAACCCAGCAAAGAAGAAGAAATAACAAAAATCAGAGCAGAAATTATTGAAATAGAAACAAAGAAAAAAATACAAAGAATCAATGAATTCAAGAGCAAATGAGTTCAGTTGTACAGAATTATTACTTTTAGTACTGAGGAACTCACCATAACCATTCACTTTATTTTCTTTTAGTAGTATGTTTTTGCAGTTTCTTATCAAAGTTGCAAATGTTTTGGGATCTTGTTTCCAGGGATTTTAGAAGTTGGTGTTTGGAAAGGTTTCCTTTTGATGTTAGCTTAGCTCATAAGCACTCTGATTTTGGAGCTGGTGCAATGATTTCACTTTCAAAAGGCAAAATGAAATCAACATGACCAACTATATGTCTTAATTAAATATTCATTTATTTAATTACTGTTGGTAGCAGATGCCGTAGAACACTGAGGCTGTTTTTAATTTGTAGAAGTTTAGATATATGAGATAATCTTTATTATCTTCCTAATCTGAGATAAAAGCAAATTTCTTTCTGATGCTCATGTGGCAAGCATTCCATACCAGACTGTTTAGAAAATGCCTCCAAATTCTTTTGATTTTTTTTTATGGTCACAAGGGGTTAATGTTAGGTATGTGCCCTGTGTTAGTTACTTGCTTTATTGTGGTGACACAATGATTTGCAAAAGCAATTTAAAATGAAGGATTTCTTTGGGCTCACAGCTCCAGGAGTTACAGTGGAAGGCATTCGGCAAGAGCAGGATGCTGTGCTTCATGCTACATCCACATCAGGAATCAGAGCTCAGTGAAGAGTGCTTGTGCTTAGCTCTGTGCTGGTTATGGTCTAATTGAGTGTGCATGGGTCTGTGCATGCTGTCATGATTGCTGTAGGTTCCCATGAGCAATTCTGTCTCATCACTGCAGCCCAGTAGGCCTGGGACTCTCGATCCTCTGGTCTCATCCTTCTGAATGCTAATGGCAGGTATGCATGGTCAGTCCCGCATTCTTCTTTGTTCTCATCAGAAATGCCACAATCACGTTGTTCAGTGGCCTGAAGTTGAGCCGGTTTCCTCTTGCTTCAAAAGTCATGTTGAATAAGTGGCCTTTGCTCTGTTGTCACTAAGAATCACTTACGTTGTTTTTCCTAAAAAATTCTAAACTCCTAGTTAGGAAAGTGAATTCTTTTGTTTGTTTGTTTGTTTTTCCCCCTACCAAGAGAATTTTCTCAATTAACATTTTTATGGTCAAAATATTCATTAGACTCCTGCAGGGGGACATTTTCTGGCAGTGGCAATTGTTAACAAGTAGACTGTCTTCTACTCTACAAACTGTTTTTGGTCTGTTCCAACAGACACCAAGGGATACACCATTTATCTCATTTTCCAACATAAGCTTGCAATGGAGAACAAAGACAGACCTTCCAAGGCAGGAAGATGCTCAAAGAAAAGAAAAGCAAAATATTCCCCAAATTGTTCTAACAATGAGAAGAGCAGGCTGGATCCTTGAAGGGTGGAGTCTTGAGTACTTACCAACAGTCAATGAAAAAGTACTTCAGTAAATAAAGACAATATTAACTTATAAACGAAAGGGACATAGATTAGAAATAGCCCATGGAAAGCACAGAACACTCTGCTTTGCATATTTTAAAGCTTATCTTGGGACTAAGAATTCTTGTTCTTAGACTGAAATAGAAATCTCCATTGCTGCCTTTTGGGGAGCACAGAGCTGTAGTGCTGTATTGACAGAAAACTATGCTCTCTAGCTCCCCGCACATGAGAAATGGTGAGAATTATTGTGATGGACTTGTTAAAATGTTACATCTGTTCTCTAAAATTTCCTCTTCAAGTAAAGCCATTTTATGTAGTGGAATTTATCCTTCGAATACATGAAAAATTGTTCTAA
>NW_008355974.1:0-51733 GCF_000622305.1 Nannospalax galili
GTTTAGGCCTTGGTTTAGGGTTACTAGTCCTCAAGTCCTAGTCCAGGCTCTGGATTAGAACTAGGTTTAGGACTTGGTTTAGCGTTACTAGTCCTCAAGTCCTAGTCTAGGCTCTATCTTTATTCCTTGGCTTAATACTAGCCCTAGCCCTAAACTTAGTCCTAAACATAATGCTAAGCCTAGCCTTAGCCACCACCCTAACCATAAGCCTAACTCTAACCATAACCTTAGCCCTGTCCACACCCAGGCCTAGACCAAGCTATAAACCTACTCTTAGGAGTATTGTGAGGTCTAGTGTTAGGCTTATGGTTTTGGCTAACTCTAGGACTAGGGCTATGTTTAGGCTTAAGTTTAGGGATAAGTGTTAGGGATAGAATTATGTAAGGGTTATGATTAGGGTAGGGATAGGTAGAGGGCTAAGTTTAGGGTTAGAGATATGGTTAGGTCTAGGGATAGTGTTAGGATTAGGGCTAAGGTTTGTTTTAGGAATACGACTTGGTTTATTTCTAACGGTATGCTTAAGCTAAAGGTTAGGGTTAA
The DNA here is from genome assembly GCF_000622305.1 of Nannospalax galili. NCBI lineage: Eukaryota > Metazoa > Chordata > Mammalia > Rodentia > Spalacidae > Nannospalax > Nannospalax galili. The sequence goes on from NW_008355974.1 coordinate 541, forward strand.
GGCTAGGGCTTGGCTGGCCATAGGTTTAGAGTTAGGATTAGGTTGAGTGTTAGGATTAAGTCAAGGATTAGGATAAGTCTTAGGGTCAGGGCTAGGGTTAGAGCTGGGGTTATGGCTAGGGCAGGCATTATGGATAGGGCTAGGGCTAGAACTAGGGCAAGGATTTGAGTTAGAGATAGGGCTACAACTAGGGGTACAGTTAGTTTTAGGGTTAGGGCTATGGTTATGGTGAGGACTGGGTTAGGGCTAGGGCTAGTGCTAGGATTAGTTCTGGGTTTAGGTCTAGGGATAGGGTTAGGTTTAGGGTCATGTCCAGGGCTAGGGTTAGGCTATGGCTATGGTTAACTGTATGGTTAGGCCAGAGTTATAACTATGGTTTGGGCTTAATTGATAGAGTGAGAGCTTGTGTTAGGGTTAAGGATTTTGGTTAAGTCTAGGGATATTTCAAGAGTGAGGCCTAGGACTAGGGTTAAATCTAGGGTTAGAAATAGGACTAGGGATAGGAATAGGGAGAGGGATAGGGATAGGGATAGAGCCTAGGCTCAAACTTGGGTTAGGACAAGGTACATTTGTAGGGTTAGGGGTAAGGTTGGGCTATTACTGTGGCTATGGCTATGGCTATGGCTATGGCTAGTGTTAGGATTACAGGTTTAGGGCTAGTGGTAGGGCCAGGTAAAGGGCGAGTGCTAGAGTTAGGTCTAGGTCCAGGGTTAGACCTATGGTTATGGCTATGATTAATGCTATAGCTAAGGTTAGATTTAAGGCTAGCATTAGGGAAGGTGAGGATGTGATTGAGGCTATGTCTAGATACACACATCCATTTTTTTCCCATTTCACTTCCATTGTACTCAATGCTTAAATAGAGCTATAGTGTTTTCTGAGGGAAAGCAAACAGTTATATACTTTGGTGATTTGTTACCTTTTGAAAACTGATTGAACTACTTGGGATGGCTTTCGTCCTTAGATTAGTAAAGAAATGTGCAATACAGACAGAGATTTCTTCTGTTTCATTTTCATTGTACTCAATCCTTAGATAGAACTATAGTGTTCACTAAAAGAAAGCAAACAGTTGCACACTTGGGTAACATGCCATCTTCTATAACACCTTCATTTAACTATCTGGCCCAGCTTTCATCCTTTGAAGTGAAGAGGTACATGTGATACACATTCGTTGCTTTCACTTCATTTCCTTTGATCTCAATGCTTAGGTGCAACTATATTATTTATTAAAGGAAAGCAAACAGTTACACACTAAATTGATATACTATCTTTTGTAACACCTTGAACGAACTAGTATATGCAGCTTTCTTCCTCTGTAGTAAAGTGGAAGGTGTGATAGACACAGTCAGTTCTTCAATTTCATTTCCTTTGTGCTCAGTGCTACAATAAAACTATATTGTATACCAATGCAAAGGAAACACTTATAAAGTGGGGTGTTTTGTCATATTCTCTAATATTTAGGAAGGCCTACTTGCCAAAGTTTTCTTCCTTAATAGTGATATTGTGTGGTACACATAGCTGTTCTGAATATTTCTTATCCTTTGTACTCAATGCTTAGACAGCATTATAGTAATCATTAAGGAAAAGCAGTTACAAATGGAACATATACCTAGCCTTCTCCTAGCCTTAACCCTAGACCTAAATCTACCCCTAAACATACCTTTATCCCTAGGCCTAAGTCTAGCCCTAGCACTAACCATAGCCCTAATAGAAGCCCTAGTCCTAGCCCTAAACCTGGCACTAAACCCAACTCTAAACCCTAAGTATAACCCTTGCCCTAAACCTAGTCCTATTCCTAGCCTTAGGCCTACATCAAGCCATAACCCTAAACCTAGTCCTAACCCAAGACCTGACCCTGAATCTAATCCTACCCCTAATTCTACCCCTAGCCCTAAACCTAACCATAACCTTATCCCCAACCCTTTTCCTAACCTTATCATTTACCTATTCCTAATTCTAGCCCTAACCATAGGATATCCTTAGGCCTGATCCTAGACCTAGAGCTAGCCCTAATCCTAGCCCTCTTCCTATCCCTAGTCTTAGCACTAACTATGACCCTAACCATAAGACTAGCCCTATTCCACACCCTTGTTGTAGGTCTATATCTAGACCTTACCTACATCTAAACTTAGCTCTAACCCTAACCTTAGCCCTTGCTCTACTGCATTCCCAACCCTAAACCTAACCCTGACAGTAAGACTAACACTAACCCTAACCCTAATACTAGCCCTAAACGTAGCCAGAGCCCTAGGTCTAAATACTGACGTAGCCCTAGCCCAAATTCTAGATTAAACACTAACCATAACCCTAACCCTAACTCTAAACTGAGGCCTCACTCTAGCCCTAACCCTAACTCTAGCCTAACCATAACCTTGACCTAACACTAGTCCTATCCCTAACCCTAAACCTCACTCTATACCTAGCCTTACCCCTAGCCCTAGCCCTAGTCCTAACCAAAACCTCAACACTAACACTAGCTCCAGCCCTGTTACTAAACTTAAACCTAAATATTTCCCTAGCAAACCTATAAACTGAGAAAAAAACCATCATGGTACACCTAAAAATAATGAAACTCTAAATGTAACCCTAACCTTTCCCTAGCTCTATCTGAACCTTTGTACTAACTATAGTCCTAATGCCATCCATAATCCAAACCATAGCCATAGACCTAAATATAACCCTAGACCTAGCCTTAGAGCTTAACCTAGACCTAGACCAAGTCCTAGCACTAGCCCTAACCCTGGCCCTAACAAAAACCTTAGTCATACTTTAGGTCATAGGAATAGCCCTAACCCTAGCCCTAATCCTCACTCTAACCCTAACCCTAACACTATCTCTAACACTAACCCTGACAATTAACCTTGTCCTAATGCTAGTCTCACCCCAGGCCCTATCCCTTTCTCTATCCCTAGCTATAACTCTAGCACTAACCCTAAACTTATCCCTTGTCCTAGCCCTAAATCCAGCCTTATCCCTGAACTGTAGCCCTTACCTTACCCCAAACATAACACAAGTCCATCCTAGTCTTATCCCTAAACCTAGGCCTAAGCCTAGCCCTAAAGTTAGCCAAATCCTTGACCTTAACCATAGTCCTCACTTGAGCCCTAAACCAAGCTCTAACCAGGGCTCTAGCACTAGCCTTAACCCTAGTCCTAGCTCCTGGACATGATGCTAATGAAATCCTGTTCATCTATGAAATAGTTCTGGTCTTGAAGGTTTTTCTTTCCCGAATTTTGGAAAAATTCATGTAGAGTTTAAGGTGGTGTACAGAAGTTGCTCACTGTTGTATCAAAATTCACCTTAACATTAATCTGTACTTGAAATTTTCAAACTAAGTGCAGAAATATTTACAATTGTTTTTCTCTATATAAATTTCTTTTTACTGATATTTACTTTTCATTTTGTCTCTTCTTGCGTACATTTGTTTTTAATGGTATCACCACTTGTAGTGATTTGATTGTCAAAATTAATACTGTTTCTGGATATCATTGTAAGTAAAGGGCGTTTCTTGGACCCAAGTGATACTTGACTCTTACTTTGAACCCACTCTCCTAGGTTCTGTCTTTTAGTTGGTGATATAAGACTATAATATTACTGTGAGAGGATTTTTTTACTCAGTATAATTTGGATTGTATTCTGTTGGAATCACAGATAGTCATTTCCTCCTTTACTAGTAATAATATTGGCCTCATTTTGTTTTTGTGTTGCTAATGGTTGATTTCTCCTGGGACATTTTGTGTTCATCAGTTCTTTTTCACATTTGTATTCTGACTTCTGTTCCATGAATGATACTGTCTTTCTCCTCTGTGCATCCTGTTTTCTTCCATAAATTCTCAACTGATGTCTCCTTTCCTTGAATTGGTAGAATTCTTCACATGCCCTTCTTCATCAATTTTAAGAGATACATTTTCTGCATGTGGTTTTAATTAATATATTCACTTGCAATTCTTTACATGTACTTTTACATTATTTCATGCTGTTCTGGCTCTGGTGTTTATTGACAAGTGATCTGATTTTATGGCAAATTATCTGCCTTTGTAATCAGTTGTTATTTTTTCCTAACAGTATTATTATGCTGTGTGGTAATACAATCACAATCCTATGAGCTGAACACAACCACTCCTGAATTATGTTTGATGTGTTATAGATAGTACGACACACAGGTCACAAGGAGCTCTCTCATTTTGGCTTTTCCCCTTGGACACATGTCCACAGGAGACAGGAGATCTCACTCCCCTGCTTATCCTATTGGCTGCATGAATCCCGTTATTTGATTTCTGTAGTAGAAATTACAAAGGTGCTTAAAGAAAAATAGCTCATCCCAGACATATATGTTTGACTAATTGTTCCACCCAGATTTTAATTTGGAAATTTTGATCATATCAACACATGAGTAATTCAACTGTCCTTACTAGCCCTTTATTAATACTTCAGGATTAACATATATATTTTCTCAGTTGTGGTAACTGACACACATCAAAGAGCAGATTTTGCACTCAGATGCAATATTGTTGACACTGAAGTATAACATGCATCTCGTGTGTAGATACTCAGTTTCACTGTGAGTACCTAGGAGCACAGAGCTTACTAGAGTCATGTGTCTATCAGAGTATTTTCCATTCCAGTTCCTGATATCACTGCATTGTTTCTCATCTTCTCTATGTAAAAAATCAGGGCATGAAAAATTTCTATTTTAATTCCTTCTTCATAAGCACCCAAATATTGTGATCAGCATATTATATATACATATATATGTAATATGATGTATATATTTAACTGTACTTTCCTACTTTCCTATTTGCACCATCACACTCTTTTGCCTCACATTACTCCAGATACTACCATTGTCCACATATTTGCTAATGACATATATCTGTTCACATAAATGCATACATGTTTAAATATAATCTCTGCAAACGTGAGACCATGCATTGATTTTAGAGTATTTAATATTAATGTAACTTACTAATTTCACCTTTTTATACAGATGTGGGGAATTTGAGCTGTGTAAGTCTTGAATAAATTTCAGAAATGCATATATAGATGAGATTTGCCAAAGTAAACCAAACAAATGAGGATGGCTGATCTGTGACACAAGTTGATATGTGAAAAAAAAATCAAACCCTGCAGATCAATGGAGCTAAAATTCCTGAAAAAGAGCAATGAACACGAGAATCTGTTGAGGCTGATATATCAGTAAACTGGGTTAGGCTCTCAGGCCTAGAGTCTGAAAAGTACTAGATAAAATCATCAGAAAATTCCCTATCTTTTGAGTTTCCTGGTACTTATTTGTTCCATTCACACATGGCTGAAAAGGCAAGGACATGCTTTCCAATTCCCTTAAAGATGGTTAGCTACATTCTTGATTGTGGAATCTCCTGACTTACTCCTATCACATAAAGCCACATATACTAACAGCATGATGTTAGGGATGAATTTTTAACAAAAGAATTAAGGATATTTGGCCAGATATATTCATACTTTAGCAAAATTATTTGGGGGTATTTAATTATTTCGATATCAGTATTTATCTCATGGAACATTCATTTTATAAAGATAAAAATATGAGGGAATTTTTGGTATCTTTTTTTTTTCTGTCTTTTTAAAACTCAAAAAAAGACCCTGTAGCCCCAGCTGTCCTGGAACTCAAAATATACCAAGCAGTTATAAGTGACAGATAATGTTGTGAAAGTTGGCAAGGCTGTCGGTGATAGACGCACACCCAAGAAAATTTGGGGAACATGAATTAGACTCAAAAGGCCTTCAAAAAAACAGTAATAATAGGGGATGGAGAGGTGCCTCAGTGGTTAAGCTCACTGGCTGTACTTGCAGAAGATGTGGGTTCAAATTCCAGCACCCACACTTGCCCGAAATACCTGCTTTTGTAGAAATGCTGACCGTTAGCCTGGTGTGGTGCCTCATGCCTTTAGTCCCAGCACTCACGGGAGGCAGAGGCAGGTGGATCTCTGTGAGTTCAAGGCCAACCTGGTATACATAGTGAGTTCCAGGCCAGCTGATGCTACAGGGAGACCCTGTTTCAAAAACACGAAAAAATAAATAAATAAATAAATAAATAAATAAGAAAAGGAAATGCTGACTGTTTAAATTTCCTATAGTAACCTAACTGGCATCTGTACTTTGGTGCTAGAAGTCTGAAATCCACCAGAAGATTACTGCCAATGATTGATGTGAGAAATCCTATTAAAAAAAACTGTTTGTGTTTAGGGTCAGTACCTCAGTATTTCTGGAACAGGGTAGATAGCATGGAGCTAAGGTTAAACTTCCTCCACTTCTTGAGCATGGTTTGATTCTTGTCTCCTGTCCCGGTAGTCTCAGGATAATTTTTATATCAATATTCTTCGAATTCCTTGTTCATATTTATGTGTTCTGTTTGAGAACAATATTTTAGAGACCAATTTACTCTCTTAGGGAACATTGCTTTGGAATGGTACTTTTTCTCGGGGGCGGTCATATTTTCTTCATTTATCATATTTTTACTATTTGGGGGATGAGCTCTGGGCATCTGTATTTAGTCTGTTTTCTTTTCCTGAGTTTTTTTAGCATAGGACAATGGAATCCCAAGGTGAGGTTTCAAGATGGGTATCTTTGGGGGTGTCTCAAGAGGACAGAACTAGGCTGGGAGGGCTAGGTAGGGGAGAAGGCTGTCTTAATAGGTCCAGGTGTGGGCTAAGCCCACAGCAACTCTGTAAAGAGGCTGTGTACTGAGTCCAGGGCTAGATTGACAGCTGGAGCCTCTTGGTAGGGATCTAGAGGTGTGTGTGAGGGGTGAGGTCTGAGTGGGGGACAGTCACCTGCGTCAGAGGAGTAACCCAAAGAATGGAGGTGGAGCAAATTCAAAGTTGAGAAGGGGTGTGGCATGGGCAGGGTTGGAAGTGTGAGGTAACAGGAACCTGAGGTGCAGTGGGCGGGACCTGAGCAGAGGTGGAGGCATACCAAAGTCTGGCGGGACCCTGAAGCTTTTTTGGCCTGGAAAACTCCACTGAGACCTAGGGAGACCAGGTCTAGCTTTGATGCAAAACTTCACGGAAGTCACAGGAAACACGAAGAGCGGTGAGTGCAGAGTGGATGAAGGGCAAGTCTGGGAGGGACCCTCAGGTTGGAGGAGAGTGAGGACAGAACCTCAGGCCTTAGGAAAGACTCCTGGTCACGTGATCGGCGTGGTCCGGGACACTCCAGTCAGACTTGGGGCCTGGGAACAGAGGCAGGTCCCTGAAGCTCACCTGGGCCTGGGAGCAGAGGCAGGTCCTGAAACTCACCTGGGAGTTAAATATTATTTACGCTTACTCTACAGCAAAGATCACAGGTCTCAAAACACGGTGGCAAATATTGGCATGTTGACCTGTGCGTCCTCTTAGATTTAATTATTAAGGGTAAATGTAAGACTTTATGAACTACGATGAATCCTGATTTTTATCAGCAGCTTTATGGTTTCCAAAATATTCTCATAAAAAATCACGTACACTGTTTAAATTAATGTGCAAATATGGCAGAGTGATGTCAAGTGTACAGGAATTACTTCAAATCCATTGTTCCTCCCCCTGTTGTTGTGAAAAAAAAAAAAGCTCTTCCACTGTAAATTCATTCCTACATTCTGACTCGCATGTTTTATTTTTCTGTGTCTATGTGAGTGGCGTATGGACACGGGGACACGGAGAGCTTGTTAGAATTAGTCACACAAGGAATGATTCAATATTGTATTGAATCAGAACATAAGTTTTAGAGGAAATCCACAGCTATAGTTGCAGACATATACACAAGAAATAAACTTTCATTTCCCCTGCAGGCATTAACACTTAAGAAAAACCTTTCAATTAGCAATTAATGTTCCATATGAAATATATAATTTATGATATAAATCCAGCATTAAAATGGGTATTGTTATGTTAAGGTCTTAATTTTTGATCCTGTAGTCCATAAAAGCATGACATGAGCCAAGCATGGGGACACACACCTTTAATCACAGCACTCTGGAGGCACAGGCAGGTAGAGCTCTGTGAGTTCAAGGCCAGCCAGCTCTACTTGGTGAGTTCCAGGCCAGCTGAGGCTACAGGGAGACCCTGTCTGAAGAAAAAAAAACCAAAAACCCAAAATCATAAACAAAACAAAATACTAGGATACCATGCCCTGGTATCTCTACAGTTAGAAAATGTGTTAGAGATATGACAATGTCAAAAAGTATCTTCAGAATAATTATGATCACTCCTTACATCAGAGAATGCCTCCTAATTTCTTTGACTCAAGGAAAGCAATCTGCATGTGGACATGTGGTCAGAATGTTATTCATTTCAGGGTGTATTGACATTCAGTGACATGGCTGTGGACTTGTAACAGGAGGAGAGGGAATTCCTAAATCCTGCTCAGAGGGCTTTGCACAGAGACCTGATGTTGGAGAATTACAGCTGTCTTGTTTTTGTTAGTGAGAATATTTTTCTTACAGACTTTCTTGCTCATCCTCAGAGTTCTTTGGGGAACTACTGTGTGTGTGTGTGTGTGTGTGTGTGTGTGTGTGTGTGTGTGTGTGTTAACTTTGTGTGAATGAGTCTCACATCTCATAAAGTGAAATTCTCAGAGGAGAAAAGATCACTGAAATGTAATTTTGTCTGTGCTCATGTTTGTCTTTTGGGAGGGCTTATGCTTCTTTCATTTTTGTTCCATGATAAATTCATAAAGTTCCACTTCAAACCAGGAATTTGGGCTGAGCTGTAATTAGAGGTGGAACACCAGTTATTCAGCCTGAGAACTTGTAAATATTGTTCTGACAGAATATTGCAATTGATAAGACATTGGTAGAATTCCCTGTTATGTTCTCTCTTTATATATATTGAGTACACTGCTGTTTAGAAAATCAGTTACTTTCTAAAGACTCAAATCATGAACCACCCAGCACATGCATACAAAGGTGCTAGAGCACTTGGTGTCTTGTGCATTAAGCTGTGATAATCTGGGTCCTGGGGGTGATGGTGATATCCTGAAACACAAGTAAGGGGCAGGCGGTCTTGAGGGACATACCACTGCACACTTTGTTCATGTGGAAACAAATTATAATCAATTATAAATTATGTTTGTAAGACATGGATTAAGACATCCATAAATTAAAAGACAATATTATCTGATTCTACTTTTTTTTTTTTTTTTTTTGGTCTTTTTGGGACATGGTCTCCCTATAGCCCCAGCTGTTCTGGAACTCACTATGTAGACCACGCTGGCCTTGAACTCACAGACATCACCTGCCTCTGCCTCCTGAGTGCTGGGACTAAAGGCGTGCACTGCCACACCTGGCCCCTGATTCTATTTCTTAATATTAATTTTCTAAGAAATTTTTTATTACCAATTTTATTTTATGGGTATGAGTGTATTGCCTGCATTCACATAAGTGCACCCATGTCTGCACTGTCCACTAAGGTTAGAAGAGGGAATTGGATCCCCTGGAACTGAAATTACAGATAGCTGTTAGCTGCCATGTGGGTGCTGGGAATCAAACCTGGATCCATTGCAAGAGCAGCCTATGTTCTGAACCTCTGAGCCATCTTTCCAGCACATTAACATTAATTTTTGACAAAGAAGAACTATATGTATTTAGAAGGTGCAGTGTGATGTTTTGTTCTCTACATACATTTTTGAAATTGACTATTAAATTAACATAATTACCACTTCATGAATTTTCCTATGAAAATATATACACTGGAAGTAATGTAACAATGTAGTTTTGAGACTGAGAACTGGCTTATAAGCCCAATTTTCATAAAGTGATTGTTCCTTAAACATTGGCTATGAAATTTCAAGAATTTGAGGGTCTTGATTTTAATCAACGTCCTCCAAAATCATCAGAAGAGACACATTTAATGTCTCAGTTAAGTACATAATAAACTAGAATTCAAGAAAAAATTTCTATTTTATTCTCTTTGAAATTCAGTTGTACAATTGTATTAGTCAGGGTTCTCTAAAGAAACAGAACAGGTAGAATGAATATATATGTGTAGAGATTTATCAGCTTAGCTCACAGGATAGAGTCTGAGTAGTCCAACAATGGCTGCATCACACCGGAGAGGCTGAGAATCAGTAGTCGCTCAGTCCACAAGGCTGGATGTCTCAGTAGTCCCAATCTGGCACTGAAGGTCTGACGAATTCCAAAAGATCAGCTAGTCTTCAGTCTACAGGAGCAAGACAAACTCACCAGTGAGAGAGAAGGCAAGCAGCAAGAAGCCTGGCATTCTCCTTTGCCTTGGCCTTTTATACGGGCTGCCATTACACCCACATTTAGGGCGTGTCTTCCAGCTTCACATGATCCAATCAAGAAGATCTCTCTCATTTGTTAATCCCAGATCCAGTCAAGTTGATACCTAGTATTAGCCATCACAACAATCTAAATGTCACTCAGTCTATTCGTGGATCCTGTACATTTGCTATATTTACACTGGAATTCTACTTTGTGGTAAAGGAAAAGGAAATCAAGTAACTTGTAGGTCAATGGATGGGAGCAGAAATGGCTGTGCTAAGTGAGCCATGGGTGTTCTCTCCATTGTAGCTCCTACCAGGAAATCCTGAATAGATACTCAAAGGAAGTGAATTCTGTATGGGCTAGAGATATGTGTGCTCACTAATTATTGCAGCACTATTTGAAGAATAGGGAATCTACTGAAATGTCCATTGACAAATGAAAGATTTACTGAAATGTGATATTGCTGAAGAATACATCACAAGTCCATCATAGAAAAGAGTGGAATCTTCTCATACTTGTGAACAGGATTGATCTGGTGGACACTGTATCAGGTAAAGAAGTTGAAACACAAGCACTACATGATTTGCCATAAGACAAATAGAAAAAGAAAAGATAGATGATAGATGTTGAGAGTGCAATAGCAGTTTGCAGTGAATGGGGAGGGGGAGGATGTGTAGTAAATAACAGAAACAGGGTCATGGCTTCATGGCTTAAGTAAGTTCTACTGTTCTATGCCACAACAAGGTAAATAAAATAATCCAAGTTTGCATTTTATATATTAAAATTGTTAGAAAATATCAATTTGGATACACTCACCATCAGAAAGGACAAAATTTAACATGTGGATATTCTAATGACTGACTAGATCAATATCCAGTGTATATGTATAACAACATTTCAAGGTAATGTCACAAATATGTAAAATGTTATGTCACCAAACAAAAATTGTTTTATTTCTATTAGAAGTTATTTACTCATTTATTTTATTTTCATGTGTAAGAGTGCTGCGCTTGCATGTATGTAAGTGCAGCCATGTGAGCAATGTCTGTGGAGGCTGGAAGACAGTGTGGGAACCCCCGGAACAGGTGTTTAGTACAGTTGTTAGCACATGTGGGTACTGCAAGTTGAAAGAAGGACCTCTACACAAGTTCCCAGTATTCTTGACCTCTGAACCATCTCTCCAGCTCCAAGATTAGACTTTTAAAACTCAAAATGAATGGCCCCTGAACTTCAGCCTTTAAAAGAAAAACTCTTATTTATGCTTCCCTCCCGCCCCCAGATTCTGTCCATGAAGCTAAGTAGAAGCATTAGCGCTGTTTCAATGAACAGTTGCAGGCAGAAGAGAGTGAGGCTGGGGATCAGCTACCGGTGCTTCTGAAAGAGAGCATACTTTATCCTCTGTTACAATGGATGAAAACCATGTTACTCTGCCTTGTTTAATTAGGAGGTGAGGCAGCTACAGTCCCATGAACATATTAGAAATTCTTGATCTTGTTGGCAGGGCAGGCCCCTCAATTGCAGAAAAGCAAGAACTTCTATGGGGTCTCCATGTTGGGCTTTCTTCCTGTGCATCTACTGTAACAGCAGGCAGTATAGTGGCCTGTTTGTTTTCTGTTGTGCTTCTTCCTCTTGTTATGTTGGCAGGTGAAGTGAATTTTCAGTGAACTAAAAAGGAAGTTTCATGAAAGAGGGAGAAGAGTGCTTATGTATTGCCTGGAAAGAAACTCACAGGAGGAGGAAAGAGATGGCTTCTTTTCAGGTAAATACATCAAAGTCCTGGGCCACGTATACTTAATTTCTCTAAATGTTTGGTAGTTTGAACTTATAACCTTTTATCATCCAAAAACTAGCTATGTAGACCAGGTTAGCCTGGCTCTCACAGAGACCTCCTCCTCAGGAATACTGGGAGTAAAGGCCTGCACCACCATACCTGGGCCATATTTCACATGCATCACCTATGTAGCATATCCACCTCTCCATTTTGTCCTCCAGTGCTTATATTTTCCAGACTAATCCAATGAATTCATGACCAGCCATCTCAAATGTTTCTGATGTGATGGGTGAAAATTCAAACATGTGAATCTTCAGTTCCTAAGGAAAATGGACTTGGGTCCTCATATGCCACTGTATTGATTGAACTATACATAAAACTGACATTTGTTTTATTTTATGCAGATATTGTATTACTTTGCTCAACATTTAATCCCACCAACATCATAGGGCTGATGGAATGTGCTGCTGCTTTCTTGACACTTATATTCTTTGGTCTCCTGGTAGTTGATTCCCTTGGTTCAACTGCTCTGCACTAAAAACCAGACTCTGACATCATTGTTTTTAGTTTGTTAGGAATAAGATTTCTTCTGGTAGTTTTCAGAGTGAAGATGCGAAATAGAACATTTAATACAGGATCTCTCCTTTCATCACTGGTAGTTTTCTTCCTTTCTTTGGAAAGTTTTTTTCCCTTCCTGTCTTTCTTCCTTTCTTCCTTTCTCGTTTGTTTGCTAAATCCCAAGTTCTCCAAGTGGAGATTCTGAAGCGGACATCTTCACACTCAGTCACAGTACTGCCTCCTTTACTGGTTATTTCATCCTCAGTAAAGAGCTCTCTTTATCAAATGTTACACACATGTGGTTGTCTGATTTTGGAAGCATTTGTGTATGCAGCGTCAGCATTGTTCAGCCGGCATTGGATCTTGTCTTCAGGTTTTCATTACTCTTCATCAAGGAGCCCAGTTCTCAAATTCTCTTATTGTGGTGTGCATAAGTCAGCAGTGTGTCTAGGTAAATTTTAGGTAGTAAAATCAGGAAACAAAAAGAAATTACTATAAAATATTATTAGAATAATGATGCCCTGATGTTTCTGTAATTTCTACATTATATGCACGGTATAGGATTTTCTTTACAAGGATTGTATCTTCTTGCTGTGGAGGAGAGCACATACAGTTCTTTATTTCCTGCAATGTTGTACTCAGTGCTGTTGGAGAACATGTCTTTTGTACCTGGGGCCCTGGCCTCACTGCAAAGTCTGTAAGGAAAGGGTTAAGTCAGGTCCAGCGAAAGATCATGTTAAGGTGAAAATCTGTGTTTCAGCTAGGACTAAAGTGCATGGTTATAAACATTCGGATTTATGAAGCAGACGCTTATAAAATCAGTGTAACTTTACATCAGATAAATATATACAACTGATCTTATATTCTACTAATATAGGAGTGAAATGCAATTCCTATGTTGATGGCTTAATTTATGCACTATGCTCCTTAACATCATAATCTTCACAAAAATTTGGAGGGTCTGATGCTATTCTTTTTTCCACAGAGTTTGTGAGTAGGTGATAGATAGTTACTCCAGTAAGAAATATCCTTTTTGTTAATTCAGATTCCTCACCTAATTCAGAAGTCATTTACTAATTATCTCTTTCTTTCTTGAGTCCAGTACCCTGTTTAAGTGCACATGTTTTAACTGTCATTTTTCATTTTAGCATCCATTGACATTCAAGGATGTGTCGATAGACTTTTCACAGGAGGAGTGGGAATGCCTAGATTCTGCTCAGAGGGCTTTGTACAGGGAGTTGATGTTGGAGAACTACAACAATCTGGTGTCTATAGGTGAGGAGCTTTTTCTTGAAGAATTTTTTACTGTCCTGCATCCTTTGACAGATTATAGCCTATTTTATGCATATGTTAGTTTTGGTAATTAAGTCTTGAATTCTTTAAAAATTAGTTCATGGTAATGTCTGGGCATCATGAAGAACATGTTTATGTTTCATCATTTCTTTCCATTTCCACTTGTTAGAGGAATTATCCATTTTCATTATTTTTGGTGTTAATTTCCACCACCCATTTGTACAGAATACTATGGCCAGTATGTATATATATTTTATTTAATGAGTATGAGTGTACTGCCAGCATGTACATGAGTGCACCCTTGTTGTACAGTGCCATGGAGGTCAGAAGACAGCATCAGATTCCCCTGGAACTGGAGTAAAGGATGGTTCATAATAGCTATGTGGGTGCTGGGAATTGAACCCGGGTCATCTGCAAGAGCATGCCCTTAATCACTGAGCCATGTCTCCAGCTCCTGTAGGCAGAATATGAAAGTTTTATTGCCAGCTGAATTGTGAATCCATGATTGAACTCACCATATGAAAACTGAAAAAATTTGTATGTGTTCTAATGAGTCTGTCAGAAAATAAAAATTACCATATGAAAACTGAAAAAATTTGTATGTGTTCTAATGAGTCTGTCAGAAAATAAAAATTGGGAAGTTATTGGATAATCCATTGTTTTTCTGAATATTATCAGCGGAGCATAGTGCTGTGTTAAAAATCTGGTACTTCCTAAAGAGTGCAGCAAGCATCAAGTGACTTTTTCTTATACACAGGTCTTGCTGTGTGTAAGCCTGTTCTGGTCTCTTGTCTGGAGCAAAGCAAAGTGCCCTGGACTGTGAAGAGAGGGGAGGCTGTAGCCAACCAAGTAAGTTTAAGTGGATGAATAAGGGGCCCAGGTGAGAGGACGTAAGTAAAGAAGGATAAAGACCTGAAAATGGTTTTGCCATAGTCTATTTCATAAGAAAGAGATTCTGGTAATTCTTGTCAGCCATGAGGTGAGATTTCTTATGTCATGACCTTCCATCTCATGGTCCAGTCTTCATTGTCTGTTAGGCTCTGAGCCCCATGGATACTGGACTGAAACCTAAAGATGGAGCCAAATTTTAATGTTAATCTGCTGAATAATTTTTCTCAATTGTAGATCAGATGAAAACAATCCACAATGGATAATATGGTAATATGAGAGACAATGGATAAAATTCAGTTTCAAATTCAAAAAAAGCCAAAAACATAGAGATTATCTTAGTTGCCAGGCATGGTGGTACATAACTTTAATCCCAGCACTTGGGAGGCAGAGGCAAGTTGATCTCTGTGAGACAGCCTTGTCTCACTAGTGAATTCCAGAACAGCTGGGGCTACAGGGAGACCTTGTCTCAAAAATTAAAAAAAAAAAAAAAAAAAAAAGAGAGGGATTACCTTAGTTATAACTATACTTTGTCTTTGGAAAATAACAAGAGAATGGATGTAATATGCTCTGATGGAAGAATGCTAATAATGTGAAGGAGTGCACATGCTTGCTACAGAGCATGAGTCATATAAACTGTGTTCTTCAGTCATCATGATTCACATCAAAAATTCTTAGTGCATTTCACAAAATAAATAAGTTATCATAATCAAAGTGTGAAATACCTTTAGGAACTCTTTTCACCTTGGGAAATGTGACATGAGAGTGATGGAAACTTTTTGAACTCATCTAACTTTTCCTCAGGTATTTGCTACTCTGGGTTTATGACTGTAGAAAAAGATTTTATGTACTGTTTGAAAACTCATAATCTTGTCTCCTAATTCTTTTTAAAATTGATTTTTAGTTATTCATTTTTAGGTTATGTTTGCTGCAAGGGGAAATACGTTTGTTCAAATGTATTCAACCATTTCAGGCACACAAGTAGAATAGTAAAGTCACAGGGTTTTCTTTTAATTGAACAGTTCTTTTTCCTTTGAATGAAAAAAGCTATTCTTTCAATAATTTTCTTAGAAAATTTCCATGTAGTTGATCACACTTATATTAATGTTACCAACCAATGAGTTTTTAAAGGCTATTCAGTTATTCATTGTGAATCTTTGTGAAGACTAGAAATTGACAGGTGTGTTGGAGCATGCCTTTATTCCCAGCACTAGGGAAGCAGAGGCAGGCAGATCTAAGTGAAACAGTGGACAGCCTGGTCTATCTATATAGATGGATCCAGACTAGATGTGTCTACAGAGAGATCCCATATCAAAAAGATGAGAGAAAAAAAAGATAAAGAATGCACAGGACACTGTAAATGTCCCGCATGACTCTTCCCGTTGAATACTTGACCTATCTCTCTGTTTCTGCCGTTCAGCCATTCAGCATTCTTTGGGAAAGTGGTAACTCCACATTATTTCCTGTATTAATCCTATAAGGAGTTTTGGAATAATTATAGGGTTTTGTTTTGTGTGTGTGTGTGTGTGTGTTTGGTTGGTTTTCTTTTTTTCTTTTATTTATTTTTTCTTCTTTTTGAGACAGTGTCTCTCTGTAGCCAAAGCTGGCCTGGAACTCACTATGTAGACTTGTAGACAAGCGTCCCTTTGAACTCACAGAAATCTGCCTGCCTCTGCCTCCCCATTGCTGGGATTAAAGATCTGTGCCACCATGCCTGACTTACTATATTTTTTAAGTTTACCACTGAAATAATTTTACACACCATATTGTATCTCATGTGCCACTTCTGAGTCCCTATAGTAAATGATTCAAAATATTCAGAGTTTTCCTTTTAAAAATATTACCACTATTTCCCTTTATCCCCTAGGTTCCTCATATAACCCACCCTCTCCCCTTCCATTTAAATAACCTCATTCTTATCCATATCTCCCTTAGTAACACCTGTTTCCTACTGTTCTCCTCTCTCAGGTTTTTTTTTTTTTTTTTATTATCCTCGCTCCTATAGTTATGTCTAGATACATACTCACTTATAAGGATTTGGAGCTAGGATCCACATGTAAGGGAGACCATATATGTCATTTTTGTTGTTGTTGTTGTTGTTGTTTTCTGAGTCTGTGTCACTTCACTCTTCACTTAGGTTTCTAGTTCCATCCATTTACCTGCAAATTTCATGATTTAGTCTTCCTTTACTGCTGAGTAGAACTCAATTGTGTAAATGTACCTCATTTTCATTATCCACTCATCAGTTGAGGGACACTTAGATTGCTTCCATCTCTTAACTATTGTGAAAAGAGCAGCAACAAACATGGATGTACAAGTGTCTCTACAATAGGATGAGTTCTTCGGGTATATGCTAAAGAGTGGTATAACTGGGTCAAGTCTTCCTTTACTGCTGAGTAGAACTCAATTGTGTAAATGTACCTCATTTTCATTATCCACTCATCAGTTGAGGGACACTTAGATTGCTTCCATCTCTTAACTATTGTGAAAAGAGCAGCAACAAACATGGATGTACAAGTGTCTCTACAATAGGATGAGTTCTTCGGGTATATGCTAAAGAGTGGTATAACTGGGTCAAATGGTAGATTCATTTTTAGTTTTTTAAGAGTTCTACACACTGCTTTCCATAGGGGTTGAACAAGTGTGCAATCTCACCAGGAGTGGCTGAGACTTCCCCTTTCCCCACATCCTCTCCAACAATTGATATCCTTTGCTCTCTTAATTGTAGCCTGTCTGACTTTTGTAAGATGAAATGTTGAAGTGTTTTTAATTTGCATTTTCATAATTACTAATGATGTTGAACACCTTTCAAGATGTTCTTAGCCATCTTTATTTCTTCTTTTGAGAACTCTCTGTTGAGCTCCTCACCAATCTTTTAATTGTTACTTCCCTTCTTGATTCTCTGTTTTTTGAGTTCTTTATATATTCTTGATGATAAACCTCTGCCAGAAAAGTCATTGATGAAGATTTTCTCCCATTCTGTGGGTTTTTTCTTCATTTCCTTCATTACTTCTTTTGATGTACAGAAGCTTTTTAGTTTAATGAGGTCCCATTTGTTGATTCTTGATCTTATTTCCTGAGCGATTGATGTCCAGTTGAGGAAATGCTCTCTTACACCTATATCTAGTAGGTTATTACCAATGTTTTCTTTTTTTTTCTAACAGTTTCAGAGTTTCAGAATTCACATTGAGATCTTTGATCCATTTGGAGTTGACTTTTGTGAAAGGTGAAAAAATAGGTGTTTAGTTTCATTCCTTTACAGATGGAAATCCAGTTTTACCAGCAACATTTTCTGAAAATGCTCTTTCCTCCAATGAATGTTCTTGGCCCCTTCATCAAGTATCAGGCGACTAAAATTGCATGTAGTCATATTTGGGTCTTCAATTTTGTTCCATTTATCTATGGGTCTATTTTTGTGCCAGTACCATGTTGTTTTTATGACTATAATAGGCTCTGTAAGACAGTTTAAAATCTGGTACAGTAATTGCCCAGCATTGCTCTTGGTGCTCACTGTTGTTTTCGCTATCTGCAATCTTTTGTGCTTCCATGTAAATCTTAGGATGATATTTTCCAATTTGGTGAAGAATGTCATGGGGATTTTGATTGGCATTACCTTCAATCTGTAAATGGCTTTTGGTAGGATGGTCACTTTCCACAATATTAATTTTTCCAATCCATGAACATGGGAGGTCCTTCGATTTTCTGGTGTCTTCCTAAATCTCTTTCTTTAAAGATTTAAAATTTTCATTGTAGAGGCCTTTAATGCCTTTCATTGGGTTTATTCCGAGATATTTTATTTTATTTTAAGGCTATTGTGAAAAGGAGTGTTTCTATGTACTCTTTCTCTGATTGCTTGCTATTGGCATATAGAACGGCTACAGACTTTTGTAGATTAACTTGGTAACCTGCCACTTTACTCAAAGTGTTAATCATTTCTAGGAATTTTCTGGTAGAATTTTTGGCATCTCAGATAAAATATCGTATCTTCTGCAAAAAGCGATAATTTCAACTCTTCTTTTCCAGTTATTACTCTTTTATTTTCCTTCTCTTGTCTTACTGCTCTTGCAAGAGTTTCAAACACTATGTTAAAAAGGAGTGGGGATAGTGGTCAGTCTTGCCTGGTTTCTGATTTTAATAGGAAAGCATCCAGGTTTTCTCTAGTTCAAGTGATGTTGGCTGTGGGTTTTTACATATGGCTTTAATTATGTTGAGGTATGTTCCCTACAGTCCAATTCTCTCTAGGACTATTCTCTGCATCTATTGAGATAGTCATGTGGTTCTTGTCTTTGTGTCCATTTGTATTATTTATAATATTTGACTTATGTATATTGATCCATGCCTGCATCTCTGGAATAAAGATGACTTGGTGATGGTAGATGATCTTATGTGTGTCTGTATGCAGTTTGCAAGTATTTTGTTGAGGAATTTTGCATTTATGTCCACTAAGGTATGGGTCTGTGGTTTGCTTTTTTGGTTGTATATTTTTGTACTTTTGGTATTAGAGTAATGCTGGCTTCATAGAAGGAATTTGGAAGTTCTCCCTCCATTTCTATCTTTTTCAACAAATTAAGTAGTATTGGGTATAGATCTTTAAATGTCTGGTAGAATTCTGCTGTAAATCCATCTGGTCCTGGGCTTTTTTAGGGCTGGGAGGTTTTGTATTACAGTTTCAATTTCCTTATGTGCTATGGGTCTGTTTAAACTGTTGGTCTCTTCTTGATTTGGCTTTGGTGATTTCCATGCTTTTAGATACCTGTGCAGTTCTTTTAGATTTTCAAATTTAGTAGAGTATATGTTTTTAAAGTATTCCCTTATAATATTCTGGATCTTTTTTGGTGTCTGTTTTGATATTTCCCGTTTCATCTCTGATTTTGATTTGAAGGATATGTTTCTATCTTTTGATTAACTGGGCTAGATAGAGGTCTTTCAATCTTGTTTATCTTTCCAAAGAACAGCTCTTGGATTTACTGATTCTATGTAGGGTTTTCTCTGTTTTGATTTCATGAACTGTTACTCTGATTTTTGTTTTTTCTTCTTGTCTTCTGTGTTGGAGTTTTATTTGTTGTTGCTTTTCCAGTGTCTTGAGCTACAATGTTAAGTCATTTATTTGTGTTCTTTATGATTTTTTAATGTAGGCACTTAGACCTATAAACTTCTCTCTAAGGACTGCTTTCAACATGTCCTAGAGGTTTTGTTGTGTCATATTGTAGTTTTCACTTAGTTCCAGGAATACTTTCATTTCTTTCTTAATTTCTCCTTTGACCCATTCATCATTCAGGAGTGCGTTATTTAATATCTGTGTGTTCTTGGATTTACCAGAGTTTCTTCCAGTGTTGGTTTTAAGCATTATTGCATTGTGGTCTGGTAGAATGCATGGAATTATTTCAATCCTTTTGTGTTTGTTGAGGCTTGTTTTGTGCCAACATATGTGGTCAATTTTGGAGAGGGTTCCATGGGGCACTGAATGGAAAGTATATTCTTTGGTGCTTGGGTGGAGTATTCTGGAGATGTCTGTTAGGTCCATTTGATGTATGGTATTGTTTAACTCAGATGTCTTTCTTTTAATTCTCTGTCCTGTTGACCTATCTAATGGAGACAATGGCATTTTGAAGTCCCCTACTATTAATGAGTTGGGATTAATCTGGGTCTTAGTGTCCTGTAGTACTGTTTTTATGAAGTTGGGTGCCCCAGAGTTTGGTGAATATATGTTCATAATTGTAATTTCTTCTTCTTCAAGTGTTCCTTTCATCAGAATGAAGTGGCCCACTTTATCTCATCTGATTAGTTTTAGTTTGAATTCTTTTTTTCTTTTTTTTTTTTTATTATCAGATATTAGAATAGAAACTCCTGCTTTTTGCTTAGCACCATTTGCTTGGAATATTTTTTTCCATCCTTTCAACCTTAACGTAGTGCCTTTCCTTGAAAGTGAGATCTGTTTCTTGCAGACAACAAAAAGGCATGATTTGTTTCTTTATCCATTCAACTATTCTGTGTCTTTTGACTGGGGAGTTCAGTCCATTGATATTTCAAGTTACTAATGAAAGATGTGTATTGAGTCCTCTTGTTTTGATTTCTGTTCACATTCTTGGTGTAACTGTGTAATAGTTGTTCCTTTCTTCACCTCTGTGTAGTGCTTCCAAAACTCTCTGATGGCCTGGTTTTGTGGACATGAATTCTTTCAGCATATTTAGGTCATGGAAGACTTTTCTTTCCCTTTTGACTATAATATACATTTTGGCTGTGTAAAGTAATCTGGGTCGGCATCTGTGGTCATTTAGAACTGGGAATACTTTGGTCCAGGCTCTTCTGTCTTTCATAGTTTGAACTGAAAAGTTAGCTGTTATTCTGGTAGGTTTTTCTTTATATGTGACTTGTTATTTTTCTATTTCAGCTTTCAATATTCTCTCTTTTGTTCTGTATGTTTAGTGTTTCTAGTATGATGTCCCATGGAGAGTTTGTTTTTTGGTCCTGTCTATTTGGTGTTCTATGTGCTTCTTGAATTTGTATCTGCATGTCTTTAATTTTGGGAAATTTTCTTCTGCAATCCTATAAAGATCTTTTCCATACCATTATCCTGAGATTCTTCTCCTTCCTCTATGCCTATGATGTGTAAGTTTGGTCTTTTTATGGTGTCACACAATTCCTGAATATTCCAGTCTTGTTTTTCTGAAATTTTTCATAATCTTTGTTGGAATGGTCTAATTCGTCCACATTATCTTCTATTCTTGATATTCTGTTTTTGATTTCATTCATCCTATTGTTGAGGCTTTCTCTTGTCATTTCTAATTGGTTTATTGACTGTTTCACTTCCTTCTTTCTTTCATCCTGAGTATTCTTCAATATTTCTAACTTTTTTCTGAATTTATTCAGAAGTTTATTCCTATCTTCTTTCAGTTCTTTGATTTCTTCATTTGTCTGTTCTGTAAGCTCACTGAATTCTTTTAACATGTGTATAATTGTTCTTTTGAATTCCATGACCTGTGTTATCCCTAGGGGGTTCTCAATGTACTCCTCTACAGGATCATTGGTACTTGGTGGGGTATATCATTTGGGTTTTTTATGTTATTTTTCACATACCATCCTTGGCTGCTCTCTCGTATTTGCTTCATGTTAAGGCTCATCTTATGGTGTGATTACTGATAAGTGAGAATGTTCTTAAATTTTTATTTGTCAGATATACCAATTATTTTAAGTTATGGAAAAGAAAAGAAGGCAGAGAGGAAAGTTCTATGAAAAAGGAAAAAAATCATCTTCCCTCGCTCCTTCAATTAGAGAGGGGCTGTGAAGCGACTTTTACTGACCCAGACACTCCCTCCAGGTGCACTGATCTGGTCCATGGTGAAGACTGGGTGTGGGTGTTCCTCAATTAATTTTAAGAGATACTTTTTATACGAGTCAATTTTAGTTAATATGTTCACTTTCAGTATGATAAATGTATTTTTACATGGTTTCATGCTGTTTTACCTCTGGTCTTTCTTGACAAGAGATATGATATTGTTACAAATTTCCTTCTTTTGTAATTAGTTGATATTTTTTCCTGACAGGACTAATTATTGAGTTTTGTTTTTTTTGTTTGTTTGTTTGTTTTGTTTTTTTTGGCTTACTATTTTTCTCATGCTGTCTGTGGCTTGTTATGCAGAGCTCAGTTAATACTTATTTCACCTTTCTCAATGACTCTCTTGTGATTGTGTATCTATGTATTCCTGTATTTTTCATATCATTTCTAATTTATTTTTATTGAATAAATTTTGTCATTTAGTTTTGATTTCACTTCCCTCTTTTACTCCATAGACTTTTATTTTTGTTCATTTGTTTCTCAGTGTTGGAAATTTTATCCATTCATATTACATATTCTTTATGGATCTGTGAGTAAGTGATTGTCTCAGCCTTATTTTCCATAATGAAATATTTTCTTCTCTTTTGCTTTGCTTGGAGAACTCAACTCTTAGAAGACATCAGATGGTGTATAATGTAGAGAAATCCTGCAAATGCGAAGAATGTTACAAGTCCAATACCCATGTCTCAAATCTTAGAAAGCATAAATATATTCATACTGTAGAGAAGCTCTACAGATGCAAAGAATGTGACAAGTCCTTTACTTGGATATCAAGTTTCAAATTACATCAGGGAGGTCATACTGGAGAGAAACCCTACATATTTGAAGAATGTGTCAAGCCCTTTAGTCATATGTCAAGTCCTAGAGAACATCAACAAATTCATACTGGAGAGAAACCCTACAAATGTGAAAAATGTGGCAAGTCCTTTAGTCAAACATCAAGTCTTAGAGCACATCAACGAGTACATACTGGAGAAAAATCCTGCAGATATGAAGAATGTGGAAAGTCCTTTAAACATAAGTCTAACCTTAGAGCACATCAGCAAATACATACTGGAGAGAAACCCTACAAATGTGAAAAATGTGGCAAGTCCTTTAGTGAAATGTCACATCTGAGAGTATATCAACGAATGCACATGGGATTGAAATGCTATAGATGTGAAGAATATGTCACATCTTTTAGTAAAATATCAAGTCTTAGTGTACATCAGAGAATTCAAACTGGAGAAAAACCCTACAAATGTAAAGAATGTGGCAAGTCCTTTAGTCAAATGTCAAGCCTGACAGCACATCACTCAGTACATACTGGAGAGAACCCCTACAGATGTGATGAATGTGGCAAGTCCTTTACTCAAATGTCAGGACTTAGAACACATCAGCGAATACACATGGGAGAGAAATCCTATGGATGTGAAGAATGTGGTAAGTCCTTTAGATGTATGCCACATCTGAGAGTATATCAGCGAATACATATGGGAGAGAAACCCTACAGATGTGAAGAATGTGGTAAGTCCTTTAGACGTATGCACACCTGAGAGCACATCAGCGAATACATATGGGAGAGAAACCCTAGTGATGTGAAGAATGTGGCAAGTCCCTTAGACTTATGTCAAATCATAGAGCACATCAGCGAGTACATACTGGAGAGAAACCCTACAGATGTGAAGAATGTGGCGAGTCCTTTAGAAGTATGTCAGATCTTGGAGCACATCAGCCAATACATACTGGAGAGAAACCCTACAGATGTGAAGAATGTGGTAAGTCCTTTAGACGTATGTCAGATCTTAGAGCACATCAGCTAATACATACTGGAGAGAAACCCTACAGATGTGAAGAATGTGGCAAGTCCTTCAGACGTACATCAGATCTTAGAGCACATCAGCGAATACATACTGGAGAGAAACCCTACAGATGTGAGGAATGTGGCAAGTCCTTTATTCAAATGTCACATCTTAGAAAACATCAGCAAATACATACTGGAGAGAAACACTACAGATGTGAAGAATGTGGTAAGTCCTTTAGACATATGTCAAGTCTTAGAGCACATCAGAGAATACATACTGGAGAGAAACCCTACAGAGGTGAAGAATGTGGCAAATCCTTCAGACGTACATCAGATCGTATAGCACATCAGCGAATACATACTGGAGATAAACCCTACAGATGTGAAGACTGTGGCAAATCCTTTATTCAAATGTCACATCTTAGAAAACATCAGCAAATACATACTGGAGAGAAACACTACAGATGTCCTTTATGATGAGCCCGACTTATAAGAAACAAGAGAATTCCTATTGGAGAGAATCCCTAGAAATGTGAGGAATGTAAGAAGACCTTTAAAAATGTGTTAGATTAGAACACATCATGTAATTCATACTTCAGAGAAACCATACAAATGTGAAGCATGTGACAAGTCCTTTAGTCAGATTTAATGTTTAATCAAAGAGTTCATACTGGAAATTATTCATTCCAATAAGAAGAATGTGAAAAACTGAGAGCTCAGCACATAGAAGACATGAGAGAATCATACTAAAGAGAAACCACACAAATGCAAACAGTTTGAGAAATCCTGTACTTGTGTTTCAACTCTTAGAGAACATCAAAGAATTTGCAATAAAGGGAGACACTGCAAGTATAGGGAAAAGGGAATTTTCTTTAATAATATGTCAAATGGTGGCATTTATCAAAAACTCATATGAAAGAGATAGATCACAGTTGCACAGAATGTGATACATTCTTTACCCTTGGCTCAATCCTTAGAAAGCAAAGCAGAATCCATACTAGAGGCATATGTCTAAAAGTCTGGAAAATGCTCAAATGCTTATATTTATATATTACAAAACTTCAAGTGTAGTGAAGGAAAAAGAATTAAGCGCAAAATTACAAAATCTCTATTAAAAATTTATTTTTTAATTCATTAGTGTGAGAAACTAGAACTATAATTACTGTGAGAAAGCCTTTACTTTCCCATCCAATCTTGTTGAATATCACAGAATCATTTTTGTAGAGAAAACCTACAGATAAACAAAACATGTCAGCCACCATTTACAAATGGCTCCTGTCTTAAGAAAGATCAGAGATTTCTTCGTGAACAGGAATCTCATAACATTCAAAAATTAATACCTCATTATTTACAGTCAAAGAATACACTGTGTGAATAAAGCAGTGTACTGGATAGCTTTAGGGTCAACTTGACACACCTGGAATAGAGAGCCTCATTTGGCAAATTGCCTCCATTTGATTGGTGTGTGGCCTTATCTGTGGAGTAATTTTCTTGATTGTTTTGTGATGTGCGAGGGTCCATCCCACTGTAGGTGGAGCCATTCCTGGGTAGGTGGTCCTGTATTTTATAAGAAAGCAGTGTGGGCAGGTGCTAGGGGAGAAGGTAGTAAGCAGCACTCCTCCATGGCCAGCGCTCCAGCCTCTGCTTCCAGGCTCCTGCCTTGAGTTCCTACCTTGGCCTGCCTGATGAACCCTGGAAGATGTAAGCCAAATAAACCCTTTCATTCTGGCTTTGGTATTGGTCAGAGTGTTTTGTCTTAGCAATGGAGAAACAAACTAGAACAAGAACCTAAGTATCATTGAGTTGCCACATATTCTCTAAATATCGTTTGACTATGTGCAAATGTTAATACATATATGCAACTTGGAAAATCCAAAAGTGTATGAAGTCATTGTATCTTAATTTTCTTGTGAAGTGGGAAAAGATTAATGTAAATATCTTTTTAAAGGTGGAAATTCCATTATGAAAAGGCCAGAATACAGTACAGTCCCAACATGACAAGCTAGAATATATTTTTTAAGTTTTAAAAATTTGTCAATTATTTCTATATTTTCATCAAATGGTACATGATATTTTGATAGACATAATTGTTTTATTTAGAAACATTTGTGTTGCCAAAAATGGTACCATAGGCTAGTTTGACCTTCAACTACATTCATATTTTCACTAAGCGTGGTGACTCATGCATATAATCTCAGTACTCAGAGGCAGAGGCATTCAGATCTCTGTGAGTTCAATGCCAGGACAGTGTACCTTGTGAGTTTGAGGTCACCTGGGGTTACAGGGAGACCCTATCTCCAAAAATGACCCCCCAAAATTCATATTTTATAATTTATAAAGGATATTATGAAAATTTATGGCAATTTTGACTCAGAGTTGAAGGGATGTATTTTTGTTCAATGCATTAACAATGCTTCATTAGTTCCAACTGTTTCATGAATAAATCATGGATAAGAAAATTCATCAGAGTAGGTATATTTCTTTAATGAGTGATAATGCATTTTAGTGTGATGTATGCTTGGCATATTTCTACCACAGGAAAACAAAAGGAGAATCCTTAGTATTCAAAAACAATCATTTCCAATGACTCACTGGTGAGAATAATCTGCAAAGTATATTAATTTAGTGCCAAATAACACAATAGAAAGAATAGTTAGATGATTTCAGGATTAGTTAATGTAGTAACAACCACAAGTGGAAAATTAAAACTTACCTCCTTAAATTTGTGATTTTAACATTTTACTATCCTATCACATTTTAGCTTTGCCTTTGAAAATTGCACATAATGATAAAAATTGAAGATATTGTCACCTTTTGTCCCAGAACTCAGGAGTCAGAGTCAGGTAGATGCCTGTGATTTCAAGGCCAGCCATGTCTATACAGCAAGTTTCAGGCAAGCTGGGATTACAAGGAGAACTTTTCTCAAAAGAAAAAAAAATAAAATAAAATAAAAAATTGAAGATGTTTTATTCCAAGTCAGATTATTAATGATTGAAAAGAAAGATACTATGTAAGATATGATTATAAATTATTATATTTACATGAAAGTATGAATACACAAAAATGCATATTGATACATGTGTAGATAGAATCATATCTACAGGAAACGTAATTGTGATCCCAGTACTGTGGCTTTTTGAAGACAGTACACTATTTGTTAGTTTAATATAGAAATAAATTTAATCTGTCTTGTTTTCTAAGGGTTATGTAATAATTTGTTTCAATAGTTGCTGCATGGGAACTGATGAATCCATAGTACATTATCAAGGCATCATTAATATTAGTATCACTGTGAATGAATAATGCCTCATGCAAAATTCATGAATGACATCAAAAGGTTGATTTGCTTTGTTTATTGAGTTGCTAAGACTGAACTTCAGTGTAAAGTAAGAGTGCTGGGCTTCAGTCCCCTGCTAATTCAAAACAGCCAATCGTGAATTTTTGAAATGAACTATATTTTGATTAATAAGATGATTACATGGAAGGCCCATGAAATACTAATATTTTATTAAACTAAAATTTTAAATATTTTTGTAGGTGGTGTTGAATGATATTAATAAAAGTTTTCTGTAAAGCTAAATAGAGATAAGTGAAAATAGTCATTAAAAAGTTATAAGTATATTTATATGTTCATTCAAGTCTATAATAAATTTTAGTGTTGCTCTTTGAAAATGTTGTGTATTGACTTCCAAATTATGTATTAATTTAAAGAAATCCTATTTCTTTAGTTCTTTTAAGATACCTTTTGAATAAAATGCATTGAATTTATTTGGAAACTGTTTTAAACCTGCATATAAGTTGATATTTTAGTAAATCAACCAAGTGTTTAATGATTTTAATAAAGAAATTCTTTGAAAAAAATACTATCTTCCTTCCAAATAGAAATTCTCACATCTTTCAACAGATGATAAGCGAAGGCTAATACAAGGATAATCTTTCAAATTTGGGTAAATCTGTGGATTGGTTTTTCCCAGGTATCTGTTTCTTTGGGATTTACTCTCAAATAATTTGCAAGATCTATTTATTAGAGATTATATAATATATTAGAGACATTATGATAAATATAATGATGATTACCTGGCCTTGTTATTTTAATCTTAATTTATGACGACTGACATATTTAAAAATTGTCACTATTTTTCTTTGCATCTACCCCCACCTCTTTGTGGGACAGATGAACACATGGATTTGGATTTTCCTTTACATTGAAAGGAAGGTGTAAACCTATGAGACTCTGGGTAAAGGTCTTTTAAGACTAAGACAACGTAAAGGAGG
Organism: Nannospalax galili; assembly: GCF_000622305.1. Lineage (NCBI taxonomy): Eukaryota > Metazoa > Chordata > Mammalia > Rodentia > Spalacidae > Nannospalax > Nannospalax galili. The sequence continues at coordinate 28,685 of NW_008355974.1, forward strand.
ACTTACATGTATGTGCACCTTCTACAATATGTACTGAAACAGATGACTGCAGACAGAAATTCACAATGGTTATGTGTGAGAGAAATTCCTTTCCTGTGTCAAAAGACCTGAAATATGAAGTAACGTGAATAGGTTTTAAAAAAAAAACTGTTACATAGTTTTTGATACATATCTGTTTGTTTCTATTGATATGGCTTACAGAGAAACAAAATGTAGGAGTCTGGTAACCATGTGACAGAGGGGAGGGGACAATTCTCATCCTGAAGGAAGGAGAGACACAGAGGAACAAAGATTGTGACAGAGATAGAGAAGGTCTTTCCTAGGACAGAGGCAAAATATGTGCTTCAATGTTGTACATCAGTGGCCTAATCTCTTCCAATCATGGCCGAATCAAGGAACAGGTATGAATTCATGGTCATGATCCAATCACCTTTTCATAAATCTTTTTCTGAATCCAGATGTCCATTGCCCAAATATTAACACCCGAGACTCTGGGAGTTGATTTTTTAATCACAGTGAAATGTTCATGACTTACTAGCCAACAAAAGAATGGAAATCATGAAAGGTAGCTTATTTGCTCTGCTATACATGCAGCAGCTTATAAAATGTCCCATACCTCATGCTGTGATTTTAGGTTGGGTTAGATGCCTAGGATAAATTGCTCTGAGTTTGATTCAGCACAGTACTTAAAAAGGTCATATATCTCAAGGATTCTGAATCTCCCTATAAAATTTATGATTTATGTGCATATTATACATGTGAGAAATAGTACATAGTTTCAATTAGAAAATTATGTATTTCCATGAAAATATATGTGATTTTGAAGGATTCCAGGAAGCACAACAGGGGTTAGGATTGAACTTGAAAACACAAAGTACTTTATAGAGAATCTGTTAATGTAAACATGCCTTAAAAGATGCTCAGTATTCTTCTTTATTGTTTTTTGTTTGTTTGTTTTGCTTTGTTTTCTTTTTCTTTTTTTGGTCTCTTTGAGACAGGGTCTCTCTGTAGCCCTAGCTGTCTTGGAACTCACTATGTAGATCAGTCTGGCCTTGAACTCAGTATTACTATAAATGAAAAAAAACCATTTTTTTCTTTAGTTTTTGTTTTTAAGGGATATCATGAAACTTTGATTTCTGCAAGGCAAAACATTTGAATAATTATCCTTTCAATTCCCAACTTTCTATGGGTTTTCTTCCTTTTCACCACTAGCTATACAGGCATCATGATACTATTCTTTCTCTGCATTTATTTGTTCAGGTTTACAAATATTTATCATCTCGGTTACTCTTGAATACTTTGGAGTGTACACTCATATTGGAGACAGGCTTGAGCCTAGGGTGAAAGTCTTATTGACAGCCATACAGTAGGCTTGAGGCAATGGCCCAACCACTGGAACCACAAGAAACGCCTTGTGACATTTACTCCCTTTGCCAGATCATGAGACTGATGCCTAGAGCTCACCACTCCCTAATCACCACCCTTGGAATCCAAAATTGCAACACTTAGATATTGCAACAGTCAGGGTCATGTGGTTTCCAGGAATCCAGGCTCTGTAATCTGAAACCCATTATGCTAATGAGGCATCCTACCCGCTATTCTGTGATAGGACATTAAGTCTGTTATGCTAATAGGACACTGTCTGTTTTGTTAATAAGGTGTCCTACTTGCTGTACTGTGATAGGATGCTAAATCTGTTATGCTAATAAGGTATCCTACTTGCTGTGCTGTCATTGGACCACTACCTCTATATAAGACTGTACCTTCCTGCAATAAAGCAGATCTGTGTCACTGAACCTGGTCTCTTGTGTCTGTATGAGGCTCCACTGACACAGTCTCCTCACGACCCCTGGGGTCTGGGACCAGGCAGAAGCAGCGATGACAGAAGATGGCACTGGGCAGGCAGAAGAGTGGCCTCATCCCAGGGCAGGCAGAAGAGTGGCCACAGCCCAGGGTGAATGGAGGAGCAGCCTCAACACCTATGAGAATGAAGGAGCGGTGCCTGTGAGAACCGAGAAGCGGCTGCTGCTGGCAGTGACTGTATACTCACATCTTACGAATTTTGCACTCTGAACATGTCACTGACATGCTTTGAATCTGATTCAATACAGCAGTCAATTACAGAAGTTAAATCCTTACAAAAATGGAAATATATAAGCCCTGGTCACAGTGCTTTTCCCAACACATATTGTATTAAACTCTGGGAAGGGTATTTGCATTGAGAGGAGATAATAAGAACTGAATTCTCATTAATATGTGGTTATTCTGGAAAATATGGGGAATTTCAAGAGAACAGTAAATGTGATACAGATAAAAGTGATGTTTCAAGACCACTCTGACAGCGAAACTCAGTTATCACTAGGCAGTAGTACTGAGCATGTCCAGTTGGATGATTTAGGTTGTATTTTTCTATTACTTTTAATCTGAAGACAATATTCTTGTCTGAGGTGTACATATGTCATGTTACAAGAATACATGTAGAAATTTTTAAAAGGCTCTGAGAGACAATCTTCACAAGATCAATGAAGCCTGTGCTGTGTTCTCACACAAACATGTAGTCCTATGCGCTGAACAAAATGCATGCCTGAATTAGCTTTGGTGTGCTACAGATAGTAAAATCCATGGTAACAGGGATCTCCCTTCTGCTCTTCCCAATGGACACATGTCCACAGCTGACAAAAGTTCTCTGACTTCTGAGACCTCCTGAGCAGTGTAATTCTGTCTCTGTAGCGTAACTTGAGGAGATGCTAAAGTAACAGTTGGTCTCAGACAAATATGTTTGACGAAATATTCCAGCCAGATTTTACTTTAGAAGTCTTGTCATGTCAGTACATGGAAATTTAACAGCCCTTCCTAGCCCTTTATTGAGACTTCAGGGATACCAAATATAATTTTTTCAGTTGCGATAACTGACACTCATCTAAGATCAGATGTTGGTCTCCAATTTCAATATTTCTGACAATAAAATATAACACCTATCTCACGTGCAGATAGTGAGTTTCATTCTGATGCAAAGAGACAAATATGATATAAAATCAAAGTATGCGTGTGTTTGTGCTGTGTTCACTTGGAGTACCTGGAAGCACCGAGTTTGCTGGAATCATTTGCCAACCACAGTATTTCCATTTCTCCTTACAGGGATTATTGGCTTTATTTTCACTTTATGTTTAAAAAGTGAGGGTATGAAGAACTTTTAGTTGAATTACTTTTACTAACAACACAAAATATCGAGCCTGGAATATTTTATGTATTACATCTCTATACGTTCCTGTGTGCAACCATCACACATCCTTGTTCTACATCTCGCAAAACAGTGCTGTTGTTACCCCTTTTTGCTTTGGATATATGTGTGTGTGTGTGTGTGTGTGTGTGTGTGTGTAAATTTCTGTATTTATATATTCATATATTTAATGTATAACATATGCATATATTTAAACATAATAGCTTCGAAAGTGAGTCCATGCATTTATTTTAGAATATTTAATATTGATATAATTTAAATTTTCAATTTTTCTTATACAGATAGTAGGAAATAGAGCTGTGTGTATATTGACCAAATTTTATAGGCATGTACACAAATGAGATTTTCCAAGGTAAACCAAACAAATGAAAATGGCTTTTCTTGTGAGACAGGTTGATTGGTGAAAAGAAACTGGTTGATTACAGGAGCCAAAATTCCAGAAAGAGAGAGACTTCCAGAAGATTAAGGAGTGAACACAGTTCTCCCCTCTCCACATCAGACTCAGCTGATCTATCAGGACACAGGTCGGTTACTAGGCCACTGTGTAATAGGACACAGCACAGGAAGGAAAGTGACAGCAGCATGTCAGAATGGAATTTTGGCCAATGCCCTGGCACTAAATGAAGAGAACAGAAACCAGGAAGCAGGGCAGCCTTCAGGCCCTATTCCTATATCATGGGGTGATTGGGAAGTCAGGGTCTTTCTCCAGGAGTAGGAAATTGTTGAGTGTAAAGTCCATCACCCAGGGAAGATCTACAAGAAAGCTAAAGCCATTTCTAAATCTCTCGATTGGAGGGGTATGAGTAAGATGTGGAAGGGATGTCTCCACCTGCTGCAGGGCTTGCTAGATATTTCCTGGATCATTTGTATTGAGAGGCCAAATAGCCCAGGTTTTCTCCAAATGGAGAGGCCCTGTGCAAAATCCTATTCTACATTCATGGAATCAGCTACTTTCCAGGTCCACTCAGTGATGGCGCTGCTGCTCTATATTCTGTGTGCCCTCAGTCTCCAGAGTTCCTGCAAGTTCCTGGGTACCTCCAACCTCCTGTGTTCTACATGGTGCAGGATCCTCTGGCATCCCAGTGGCAGCCCTGGAACATGAAATTTCCATTGGTAGCTCCACACCTGCTTCCTACCATGGTTCCAAAAGCCCCCAGCTACCACCAGCCATCCTGAGTCTTGTGACCAACAAGATCCTCGGTGAAGACGCTCTCTGGAACAGAATCGTGCAATTTTGTAACTGTTGGCTCATTGCTCCACTTACTATAAGAACTAAGGGGGAAAAATCCAGAAAAAGACCAAAGGACACAGAGTCTGCTGAGGCTGGTATAACAGTAGACTTTAGACTGAGTTACAGAGTCCTAGAAACTGGAAAGTACTAGATACTGTCACCAGCAAATTCCCTGGATACTTGTTCTTATGTGACAAGGACATTTATATTTTCCATTCCCATGTGGCTGAAGGGTTAATGACACTCCCTCAACTTCTCTTAAAAAGGACTAAGAACATTCTTGTTTGGGAACCCTCCAGACTTACTCATATTCCATAAAGCTGAGATTACTGATAACAGGATATTAGGGAGTAGTTTTTAAAAGAAGAATTGAGGTTATTTGGCCAAAAATATTTGTACCTTAGCCACACATTTTTAGGACATGAACTTATTTTGATCTTATTGTTTGTCTTTTGGAAAATTCATATTATTAAGAAAATACGAGGTTTTCTTTTTGGAGTTTTTTACTCAAAAACTCCAAATAAGAATACAAGAAGAATCATGCTGGGCATGGTGTCAAGGCTAGAAAGGACTGACCCACACTGGAGAATATTTGGGGAATACAAATTGGACTTTGCATGCCTTTCAAAAATAGTAATAATGTGTCAAACATGGTGGTAGTAGAGTGGGGTTGAGATGAGAATGGGCATTTAAATATAATCAAAATACATTATTTGAAATTCTGAAATAATGAAAACATCAAAGAAATAAATCCCAGGGCTGGAGAGATGGCTCAGTGGCTAAGAGCACTGCCTGCTCTTCCAGAGGACCAAGGTTCAGTTCCGAGAACACACATCTATGCTAACAACCATCTGTAACTGCAGCTGCAGGGGATCCGAGGCCCTCTACTGACTCTCTAGGGCATTGCATGACATTGGTGTACACACCTTCATGCAGGGAATAAGGTTATACATGTGAAAAAATACTGAATAAATAAATATTTGTAAAAATCAGGAGAAGGTGCTGGGTGTGGTGGTGAACACGTTCAATCCCAGCACTTGAGAGACAGAAGCAGGTGGGTCTCTGAGTTTCAGGCCATCATAGTCTACGCAGTGATTTCTAGGACAGCTGGAACTATAGGGAGACTCTGTCTCAAAAAACTAAAAAGACCAAAAAATCAGAAGAAGGAAAAAGAAAGATGTAGTCACCATCATAAATAAATGCAGCTGGACAGTATAAATGTCATAATCTCAGCTAAATGTCAAGCACACTATGGGGCCAGAGAGGGGGTTATTTCTCTTTCAAGTAAATATACTTGACAAAGTTTTAACTTTTTAAATTTTGGCTTCAATAAGCCCTGTCATTGTAAAATTAGTGAGCACTCAAGTTACACCTGCAAGTTGGCACAGTGTGTTTTTGTTTTATTTTTAAATATTTTATTATTTTTATTTTTTGTGTCTGTGTAAATTGCCTGCCTATATGTAAGTACACCCATGTCATGCAATGCCCATGGAGGTCAGAAGAGGGCGTCAAATCACTTGGACCTGGACTTCTGGACAATTGTTAGCTGCCATGTGAATCCTGGGATTTGAACCCAGGTCTTCTGCAAGAATAGCCAGTGTTCTTAACCATTGAGGCATCTCTCCAGCCCCCACACTGTGTTTTTATGTATCATGCTATAGCATCAAGCTTTTTTCTATTTCTCTTTCTCAACTGTAACTACAACCTTTAACTTTGACAAGTGTACATTGGGGAAAAGTAGACACTCAGGCTTTTGTCACTTTTGTCAAACTGTTTTTGAATAGACATTGTTTATATCAGAGTTCAGACAGGCTTGTTCGCCTCCAGTTAATGCCAATGCATATGGAGCTGAAGTCATCAATGGAGTTGCACCCAAGATCTGACTCAGATTATGAATGTGCGCCTAAATTCACCCTGTAGCTAATGCAGAGTGACATTTCACATAAATCTTAGAATTTGGCATAATCCTCACATTGGTTCCTTGGCTTGTGAACTGAAGGCTATTGTGGTTGGAAAATTGGGATGGAAATGATCAAAGCTCGTGTATCAGAGAAAATGTGAACCAAAATCATGTTGCATTCCTGGAGGGATTGTAAAAAACATTGCCACTATTCAGATTTTGACAGATGTATGGGGTGGGAGAGATCCAGCATCTCACTTTAGCAGACTTATTTGGTCTGTGAAGAATATTGATGGATAATGTGGACATATATTTATTTAATACGAAATCAATCCATAAGTCTGATTTTGGCTGTGATGCCAGCACTGGTATTCTTACTTGAGCTAATTAACATACCAGCAGGAACTGGTGTAATGTCAATAGACTTGCAAATGTAATGCCTGGTGTGGTGGTGCAGGCCTTTAATCCCAGCACCTGGGAGGCAGAGGCAAATGGATCTCTGGAAGCTCAAGGGCAGCTGGATCTATGTAGCAAGCTCCAGGCCAGCTGAGGGCTACAGGAAGACCCTGTCTCAAAAGACCAAAAAGTCCTGTGACCTTATATGATAATAAGGACCACTAGAAGAATTTTCTTTCAAGTGTCAAGGCCAGCATTATTGCTTTCCTGTTCCACATCGACTGTATACTAATTCAGCATTCCAATGTTTTAACATGGTTTACAATGACTTCAATTGTTAGCATTTTTCACAAGGTACCACATTGTTCATTCATATTGAAAAAATTATGCTCATTGTATGATGGGAAAAGATTACAACCACTATGGACTCACTAAGGCAAATGAAGGTCACAGGACTGGAAATAAATCTTATTCAAATTTAGGGGCCTTCTAGGTCAGTGAAGTTTCTAGGAATGTAGTGGTCTGGGGCATGAAGAGATATTCCTTTTGGTGTCTAGGGTAAACCCTTGCACCTATATTCTCCTACTACCAAATAAAAGGCAGAGCACTCAGTGTACCTGTTTGGATTTTGGAGGAAGCACAACACTCTTGGGCATGTAAATCTGAACCAAAAACCAAATGACTGCAAATATGGCTAGGTTTTTTTTTTTTTTTTTTTTTTTTTTTTTTTTTTTTTTTTTTATCAAGTCCTAAAATAAACTCCCCTCTACCTCTCTGGCTATGTAGACTATGCTGGCCTCGAACTCACAGAGATCCACCTGCATCTGCCTCCCAAGTGCTGCAATTAAAGGTGTGCACCACCATGCCCAGCAACTAGTTTTGAGTGATCCTAAAAGAGTAGAGAAAAATCTCTTCAAGAGTTTCAGGCTGATGAGCATGCTATCATGAAATGTACACCATATGATTCAGTATGCCCTAAATTGTTTGATGTTTAATGTTTGACCCTGAACCTGATTTGAATCTTTGGCAAGTTTCTTATATGAATATATTTGAAGAACTTGGGTACATGAGCTTTGCCATGAAGTTATCTTCAGACAACTCTTACCCATTTGAAGGACAGTTCTTCACTCACAGTTTGAATGAGAATGTCCCCCACAGGCTCCAAGTACTGGACTTTCTGTTTTCAGTTGGTGGCACTGCTTTGGGGAATCTTAGGAGTTTTGGTCTTGCTGGAAGAAGCATGTCACGGGTTCCAGGCTTAAGAGTTTTAATAAAATATGTTATTTACTATATTTTACTGTTTTTATTTTATGTGTATAAATGTATTGCCTATATGTGTGTAAGTGCATCCATATCATTAAATGCCTGCAGAGGTCAGAAGAGGGTGTTGGATTCCCTGAAACTGAAGTTACACATAGATGTTAGCTCCCATGTGAGTGCTGAGAATTGAACCAGGTCCTCTTCAAGAGATGTCACTGCACTAATTTGCTGAGCCATCTCTCCAGTCCCCCTGCCCCCCCCAACTTTTTGTCTTTTTGAGATAGAGTCTTCCTGTAGCCCGATCTGGCATGAAACTTATTTTGTTGACCATGCTGGCCTCAAACTCACAGAGATCCGCCTGCCTCTTCCTTCCAAGTGCTGGGATTAAAGGTGTGAGCCACCACTATCAGCAGAGAGTTCTTCATCCTGGCCAGATTTCCAGTTACCCTCTGCTTCCTGTGCCTGCTTGAAGATGTGTTTACCCCTGTGATCCTTCTCTGGCCCCTCCCTATGCCTCTCTTCCATGTTGGACTCTAATCACTCTGGAATCTAGAAAGGTAAGTTCAAATAAGCTCTTGTTCCTATAAGTTCCCTTGGTCACAGTGTTTTATCACAGCAGCAAGAATATAACTAATACAGAATTTGGTATTCTGTGGGCTATTTGCTCTGAAGATCCTGACCATCCATGTGGTTGGAGGAATGTGGAAGACTTTGAAAGTTTGGGCTAGAAAATTCATTTATTGCTGTAAAAAAAAAATGTTACAAAGTTGGAAGTAACTGGGAAAAGACCACTCACACAAAAAAGGTCCAAATCAGCCAAATCTCTTTTCTGGCCAGTAACTGCACTCTCTGAACCAATTTAGAGAATGCCACACTAACTGGGAGAGGATGGGAGCTCTTAAATGCGAAGTCCAACAGGTAAAATCTCTTGGTACAGTAGCCAGATAGGCAGTTGCAAAAGCCAGATAAGCCTCAACTGGGCTTCCTAGGATTATATGGATGCATTCCTCAGTTAGTTCTGGATCTTCAGGCCCCAGGCCAGGGAGTGCTCACCAAAGTGTCTTACACAAAAAGGAGGAGCTCAAGCTACTATACAGAGATTAATGGGACATTTTAGTAAGATCTTGGAAGATAGTGCTGAAACCAAAGTAGTTTCTGAGGGAATTAAATACTTAAGCAGAAACTCGGAAATTTAAGCAAAGAGTCTGTCTAGATAATACCACAGCATAAAAACTTGCCTATGGCTAATTTTAACTGTCATGGACTAATTTTTTTGATGGAGGAAATTTCAAGACAGCCTAATGTAGAAATGTTTGTGTGGCCATTAATGGTCAATATTTTGCAGATCTAGTGTGAAAAAGAGCAAGTAGGTTTTAAAGAAATGTGGATTCACAGTTTTCACTGAAAAAAAACAAAACACTAGGAAGATTAATGTTGGAGCCAAGGTATGTGCTGAAGGATAAGACCTCTTTGATAAAGAGATTGAAGGGCTTAACGAGATGCCTAGAGATTGGCACTTAAACAATGGAAACAGCACCTTTAGGGCAAAGACCACATCCAGCTAAATTTTGAACTTCTGAAAGGAAAATATCTGAAAGGTTTTCTATTCCTAGAAAAACACAGTATAGAAAGGTTGCTGGTAATGTTAATGAAGCTTTCCAGAGTCCACCCCAGGAAGGCAGCTGAACTTGACAGTATCCTTTATATGGTACTGGCATACAATGAAGGTGTCATCAGTTTTTGCTGTGTGTTCAGAGAGCCACCAAAGCCAGATTGTGTGCAGCATGGCTGTCCCAGCATAAAAAAATGCTAGAACAGGCCATTGCATGAAGCTGTGAAGGTCAAGCATCATTGGCAGTGGAAAGATAACCAAGAAGATGTTCACGATGCCAGACCTATAAGATATCTGTCAAGGAGAGTTGTGTACAGGGAGTGGTGCCAGCCCTAAAGAGAGATGTATGTTGCACACAGCAAAGCTGGAGGGGCTGAGCCATTTAAGCTTCTTGGATGTAAAGTCCCAGAAGTCCGATGTGGAGCTACTGGATTTAGTGTTTGCCATGCTGGTTTTCAGTCTTATTTTGAACTAATATTTCTTAACTATGCCTCCATTCCTCCATTTTGGAATGGGAATGTGTGTTCAGTACCATTTCATGTTCTGACCATGTAACTTTTCTTTTGATTTGAAAGAGGCTTACAGGTAAGTAATTGCCTTGAGTCCCAGAAAAGAGTTTGGACTGTATACTTTTAAATAGTATTGAGATTAATAAAGACTGTGCCAATATTTAAGGATGGACTACATGCATATTTCACTTAGTATGGTCATAAACCTATGTAGGCCAAGGAGTGGAATGAGGTTGTTTGATTTAAAATTCCCTCCATATGCTCCATGTGTTTGGAAATTTTATTCCAAGTTCATGGCACTGTTTAGGGAGATCTGAGAAGGTATCACCTTGTTATAGGAAGCAAGTCACTGGGGGAAGGCTTATAAAGTTCTTAAGGCTTGCTGAATTTCCAATCACATTCTGCTTCATGTACCTACTTGAAGATGTAGGCAGTTAGTTTTCTGCCCCTGCTCTGACCATTTCACCATGCCTTCCCTCCTTGACAGATTCTAATCCTCTGGAAACTTGAACCATATGCTCTATTCAACTCCTACTCTTGTAAATTCCCTTTGTCAGGGTGTTTTATCAGTGCATCAGAAAAGTAACTAAGTCACCCCCTATTGTGCTTACTGTATTCTTGAATAGATATCAATACACTACCTAGTATGCTGAGCTCTCATCATGATCTGAGTGTTATCCAACCACACAAGTCATAAATTTGGCACACACTGTAGCACTCCATTATCCAATGGAAGTGGTACTTATGATCAGGAACAAGCAAGTTCTGAAGTCATATTAATTTACATGAAGTAATTAGAAAATTTCCTATCCTTGCTATAATTCCTAAAATGCACTTCTCCTCAGGAATGCACCTGTGGTCTCAGTAGGTGTGCTCTTTTGCTTTTTAAGTGAGAAAGAAACCGTTACCACCTACAATGATTTTACATGCTATGCAGGTATGACTCCCAAGTGGAGCAAAGTAGCTTTGTGTATATTTCTGTCCTATTTGTGAAGAAGAGTGGTTAAGTTTATTCTTCACAGTGATTATAATTTCAAGCAATATTCATGGTTATGAATTTCTCTTGGAAAGAGAAAGGCACAGAGTGTGGTTATTTCCTGATTCATGAGCTAAACCAGTGGTTTGGCTGCACATTCAGATATTTGAAGAAGCGTACCTAAAATATTGAGGAGAAAGATATTTGGTGTAAAGACAAGTGGATAGATCACTCCAACTGGACAAAACTTGAACATAATTGTGTCTCATGTAAATCCTCATCAAAAACTGAACTCAGCAGAGTAAGGTTTCATTAAACCAGTAAGTGAAACTAGTAAATAAAAAACTAGTAAATAAAACTTCTTTTTTTTTCTTTCTTTTTTTTTTTTTTTTTTTTTTTTTTTTTTTTTGGTTGAAAGGCAAGGTCTCCCTATAGGCCCACGTGGCCTGGAACTTGCTATGTAGGCCTCAAACTCACAGAGATTCACTTGTCTCTGTCTCCCAAGTGCTGGGACTAAAGACATGCACCATAACCCCAGGAAGGATGGAAAAATTGTAATGTCTGACAACCTTAAAACTGACTGGCTGCGAGTTTAGACTGTGAGTAACATTGTTAAGTCAGGGTTAAGAGGCCATCTGTCCCATAAACACAGACACACACAGAGACACAGACACACACACACACACACACACACACACACATGTTATCTGCCCTCATGTGGTTGATTGAGGTACAACAACATTGGTAACCTGGGGAGCGTGAAGAGATTACTCATTGGTTATTTTATAGTTAGAAGCAGGTGCTACAATGTGGAATATCACACAGTCCCTCAATTCCTCTCTGGGAGCATGGCAGAATCCAGATGGAACATAGAGGATGACTGTTGTCAAGAGAGGAGTTAGCAATTTGACTCCACCCATGATAGCTCCAGTGTATTCCATCATGGACGTCATGGCCCAGTTATGGCTGGTATTCAGTCGATATCACTATGTAGGAGACCTAGCAAAGGTTTATTTATCCATTACCTTTAAAGAATCAAAAGCAATTGTTATTTCCCTCATGGGAAATAACAATGAGCATATGTCATTTTGCCCCAGGAGAATCTACATTGCCTGACCATTTGTCATTATTTGGTGGCTCAGGTTTCACCATCCTGGAAAAGGTCCAAAACAGTCACTTTATCATAATATTGACAATATTAAGCTAAACTCTGATTCCTAGATTTTGAATTAGCAGCTGTGAGTATGAGAGTTTCCCTGGGATCATGTGAACAAGTAATCAGTGAAAAAATCCAAAATATAAGGACCTGGATTGTCTGTGAAATTCTTGGGAGATGTTGGGTTGAGTGAGACCAAAGCTACCATGTCAGGTTTTACCATATCCTTTACCATTGACAGTCAAACAGTTGCAAGCCTTTGTGAGGTTCTTGGTTCACTAGAGAGTGTTTATCCCTCACCTTCCTAACACATTAAGTCTGTTGTACACGTTATGGAAAAAAATGCAGCAACATGGGCCAGGCATGGTTTCATGTACTTTGAGTCCTAGCACTTGGAAGGCAGAGGCAGGTAGATCTCTTTGACCTTTGAGGCCAGTTTGGTCTTCATAGAGAGCTCCAGTCCAGATGGGACTACATAATGAAACCTGGTCACAATCCAACAAAGAAAAGGAGTCATAAGGACTGGAATGAAGCACCTGAATGAATGATTGTATGTTCCAAGAAGGCCATTGGCAAAGCACAGATGCATAGGACAATTGATCAGAACCAACTATTTGCACTGAATGTGACCCATGAAATAAAGATTTTGGATGAGTCCTTTGGCAGTATACAGAGGTAAGGTAATTAGCCATAAGATTTTGGTCACAAATGTGAATGGGAGCCGAGACCTGCTATCCACATTGAGTTAACTGTTGAGCAGTAAGCAGCAGTTTATGCAGTCTTGCAGGCTTGTGAGTCTCTCACTAGGAAAGGGAAAATCCTAGAGTCCACTGCATACCCCATTGCTGGATGTCTAAGTCATTTTTTATCCACGCCAAAGTTATTGGTGGCTCAAACTCATAGTTCCTCTAAATGGAGAGCCTACCGTGCCCATGGGGGAACACTAAGTAATAATCCCCTAACAGTTGAGATACAGGAGGTCCTGACACTTGTAGAATATATAAAAATGCCACATATGGGACTTTAAGAGGTGAAATCAATGGAACCCTGCCCCATTGAGAAGAGATTGCTTCACAGCTGTCAGCTGGAACACTGATGGTTTTAGCAGGGGCCACAGGTATCATGGACAGTACTGGCAGTCCAGGTGTTCTCCACCAGTCCTGGACAGACACAGGAGCTGATCAAAGAAGCCAGTGGGGTAAATTATTGGCTGTATGACTTCTAGTCATGACTGATCCATAGTATACACGGGGATTACTCTGTGAAATCCCACACAGCACCTTCCAGATTAGAAGGACTCTAACTAGTCATGCATAGTGGTGCATGCCTTTATTCCAAACCCTTGGGAGGCAGAGTCAGGGGACTCTCTGTAAGTTTGAGCCCAGCCTGTTGTACATAGTGAGTTTGAGGCCAGCTATGGCTACAGGGAAACCCTGCCTCAAAAAGACAAAATAAAATACAATAAAATAAATAAAATGAAATGAAATGAAATAAAAAGTGCATGAAAAACAGATCCTCATTCAATCAAGAGGTGAAAGATCCACCTTGATGGAGTCGTAGGTATCCAAATTAGTAGCCTCAGAAGCATGGGCTATCCCCACTAGATGTCCTGCTACAGATAGGGCCAGCTTCCTTGAGGATTGTTTTGAAGAAGGAGGATCACCTCCTTATGCCATAGTTGGGTATTCGGGGGAAGTTGTTGTCTGCACACACAGCGGTCTAAGAGGAGAAGATATGTGTGGAAGTGAGACAGATACAGACAACTCTGAGCACTGTGGGTTAGGACTTGTGACTCCCTATGACACGGGAGTAAAGTATGGTGCTCTAATACATTTTCCTATATTGACAAAGTGGCCAAACACCTTCACCCCAGGGAGGGTCACTCTATAATGGTTCTAAAATATGCTTTAGTGTCAGCAATATAGCCCTTTATGGACCTGCCAGTCACAATGGTAGATGTGTCTCCCACTCAAGTCCTGGGAGAGAATGTATTTTACCATAGACCAGGAAAAAATGTCACTTGTAAGGCATGAGAAAGTGCCCTGCTTCCTTTGAGAGAGCAGGCACTTCCCCATGTCCACCCTGCATTTCTGTGAAGGATGTTTACAGAAAACAACATTGTCTCTGAGCATACAGATATGCCCATCCCTGCAAATGTGTTCTGTGGCCTGGTGGTATGGAGTTCCCTGTCAACTTGACTGATGCCTTGGTGCATTTTTCCCATGACACTTGCCATCTGGACATGAGTATCTGGGGATCACACAACCAGTAATAGGCATCTAGAGAAGCCATTTTGACCCTCTTGAGACAGGATCATCACTGTCAAAGCCGAGAACATGACATTCTGTTCTAAATGGAAGGGGTGAGCCTTTGTAAACTGGATGAACAAAGTGTATGTCAAATGCACTGCTAAGAGGTGCACATGGTATCCAATCCCCTCCTCCCATGGTCCTTGTGACAGCCTGAGGGAAAAATTCTCCAAACCCCGGTCTGAAGACTTTTTTAACGAGTTTATTGGATTTGCTAACTGAGCTTGGGGTGTGGGTTTACTTACAGAGAAGCGGGCATGCCCCCCATTCACGGCTGATCCCAAAAGTCCACACACAGCCATAAATTCTGTGGTTCCGGACAGCCTTACAAAATGGTGAGAAACCAGCCTCATGGTTTTCCCAGCTTTTATGCCCTCAGCCCCTCCCCAGCAAGCAGCTATGGTCAACCAATTGGCCAGAAGAGGGAAGGAGAGTGGGTTCTTTGCAGAGTGTGGAAAGGAGGCAAGTCCATGGCTTGTCATCAGAGGGTCAAAGGAACACCTTCTGGGTCACACTAAATATTATAGCACTACATTGTATAAAACAGCATATAATGGATCCTGTAATGGGGTGCACACCCCTGTACTGGGTGCTAACATCACTATAAATAACCACCACAAGGCAGTGGTGGAATGACTCTCCCTACACTGGACATATCTCAGTGTATTGGGTTCTCCCAGGGTTTATGTGGCTCTGTGGGCAGTAAGGCTGTATATGCCAGGTGGCTGGTATAGGCTTTATGCCTGGGTATACTGCTACCTTGTTGGGGAGATTCTCTCCACAGCCCCCAGTCACCACACAACTGATTTTTGTGTGCTTTCGGTGTCCCTGAAAGATGTGCACTCCATGGTGTTTGCATCGACTCACTGTGTTTCTTCTTGTGAAGCACTATAGAGAGAAGAATATCAATAACTGCACAGCAGAGCACACTGCATGTGCACTCAGCAGACCCATAAGGCTTTGCTCATGGTGAGATAGCACAGAGAAGTTGTGTTACAATGTATAATGGCCTATGATTTGCTGACAGCTTCCCAAAGAGGAACTTGTGCTATGTTACACTCCAAATGTTGTTTACGTCCTATAGAAGTATAAAATAAAAATTTTAAAATAACATCTATTGTATAAAAAAACAAACAGCGAGAGTCTGACAATCCAACAGTTATTGGAAACCATCCTTACAGCAATGGTGAGATAGCATTTCCATTCCTAATGTAGACCATCCTAACCTTTGGAGGTACAGCCTGTTCATTGGTCATATCTGTGTTTGCTGTATTGTTACTGTGCACTATGGGTCCAAGGAGTGTCCTGTGGGCTGGTTGCAACAAACAACCTTATGTCTAGAAGGAATGAAATGAAGGGAATGGAATCAAGGACATGAAGGCCTAATGAAGTTTTGGACAGCACGGTAGTTGTGTAGTCACAGAGGATGACTTAGTTAAGATGGCAGCCCCTGGATGCCCAGGAACCAGGAAGAAGCAGTGAAGGTGCACATTGTGTAACTGGGGACAAAACTGGTTTAGGGAAGAGGTCACCTTTATGGGATTTCCTACAAGATGTTCTTGGAGCCTGGGGCACATGTTCTCACCTGTGTGCTAATGAATACAGCAGGTGCTATTTCCAGCAACTCCTCCAGTCTTTTTTAATATCAGGTTTCCACAATACCCACCTGCCCTGGCCTGGGAACTCAGGCCCTAGAGCACACAGTGTTCTACTAGGCTCAGTTCTACTCTAAGTGCATAGCAACCTCTGAAATCACTGCTGAGTGAGTCCAGTGTTAGACTGATGGAGCTATGAGGGGAGAGCCTGAGATGTGGGAAGGGTGGAGTCTGAGTCTGTGGGGATACTCCTCTGGGTCAGGCGAGGAAGGGGGCAAAAAAAACTGAGGATGGCAGACTGGGGAAAGTCTGTGGCCTTAGAGGAGGGGTGTTACTTGGGTGTTGTCAGAAGATTGATAGACCTGGAAATGGGGCTGAGTTTCAGGGCCAGAGAAGTTAAAGTCTCTTGGGAAGACAGAATCTTGTTTTGACTCATTAGAACCCCAGACATCCAGTGGAGCTCTTTGTTGCAGAATCAGAGGAGGCTCTAACCATTCCTGGTCTGTGCTGGGACATCAGGCATTCCTCTCTCTCTCTTTTTTTTTTAAGGTTTCACAGAGACCTGCCTGTCTCTGCTTCCAGAGTCCTGGAATTAAAGATGTGCACTACCACACCCAACTTTCCATAGTGTTTTTATTCCCTATGATTTCCTTGGTGTTTTGAATGTTGGGTTATTGGCAGTGTATGTTCTTTCCTGTTAGAACTGGTAGTGTGTTGTACATGGTTGATTACTTCTCACTCTTATCCATTTATTAATTTCTCATGTGAAATGTATGATTTCTTTTGTTCTAACAGATAATAACTGTTTAATTGTTCTGTGTATTGTTTTCCTTTAATTTTAATTTGGAATACACCTTGAGTGAAATTGATTGCATTAATTCATGAATTTCCTGCAATGCACATTAGATATTTTAATATATTGTTCCCTGCCCTTTAGTTTTAAGGGTCCATGATGAGTCACCTTGTAGTATTCTGTTGCCTGTCCCATTTGATATTCATTTGTATTTGTATTTTTAATACCTTCATTATAAAAGTGCAATAGTTCTTTTTGATCATTGCTCCTGAGACAGAATCTCAGAGAGGAAGCAGAAGAAGAAATGGCTGATTCTCCAGTAAACACATCCCAGGTAACTTTCATGTCAACTTTTCTTTTAGAAATGCTATGTACAAAGACTTTGCAAGCCTTTAGTGCTCTGCTTCAGATAAGGTTATCTAAAGGGGATCCTTAAGTTCTATTTCTTCTTATGATAGTCAGGATTAATTCTTTAAATGCACATCTCCTATATGGCACAGCTTTGTCTCCTTTCTATCTCCTGCAAGATTATTTTTTGTGAGGGCAAGTATTTTCCATGAATTTATGACCCATAATTCTGAAAATGTTTCTACTGTGACCAGTAAGCAAAGAAAGAGGCTGATACCCAATGCTCAGAGAATGGACAATTGTTTTTACATATTAGGGTGTAAGGACTCATGTGTAATGAAATTGGCATGTCAGGGATATATTAGGGTTCTTTCACCAGCCTTGAACATGAACATTGCAATACTTGGAAGACAGTGCTAGAATCCCTGAGAAGTTTATGGTAACATAGAATTAGAGGGGATACGCTATCTTAACTCATTATTTTAAACATTTAATCACACTAGATCATGTAGAATACAGTAAGCTTAATCTTATGCAGCTTGATCTTGCCACACCACTGACGTTTCTTAGAATTGACTCAGATTGTAGTTTGTTGCTCTCTTGTCCCTTTACCACATAGCAGTGATGTGTGCATCCGTTGGTTGACTCTCGGTGTAGATTTCTCTTAAATCCTCTTAGATAATAAAGTCCATGTACTAAATAAAGCAAAAAGTTGAAAGTTATGAGATTCATAACCAATAGCTCAAATTTTATTTTTAACCATTTTTGAGCAATTTGTATTTAAATAACAATGAGTGGAAACAACAGCACACAGTTTATTATATTTATGTTACTCACAGGCCATCATTCTCCTCTATCTCTGTACTTACTACATTTATGCATCTGTGCTGATATAGAATTTAAACATTATTTGATATGTCTTTGGACTTCCCTTAATTTTTTTATAACACTTTAGTAATGCAACTATTTCTGAAATTTCTGAAATTGTTACTTCCTGTGCTGGGTTGTGCTTACTTTTAAAAAATTTAAGATTATATTCTCAGTGTTAATGTTGATTTTCCCATTTTTCATAATTTCTAACATATTCTCATTAAAGTGCCAAAGAGTACTTGATATTATGTGTCAATATATGGGAAATTGGTACTACATACACTCATTACTCCTTGTTACTGTCAAAGAATCAAGTTTCTGATTTTATTTCTACTTCATTTCTATTCAAAGAGTGTTTCATTTTATCTAGGGCCTTAGCATCCCACGTGATGCTCTTAGAGTATATTCTTCTAAGGCCTAACAATAGATCAGATTATTCATAATTAATATTTTAGCTAGATCTCCAGTTAATATTAGCATTTGAAAGCACAGTATTCTCCTCATTAATTTTCCACATATGCTATGACCCCATGTGATGTAAACTCAGCAAAAGTAGATTACTACATTCAGATGCTGAATTTATATCTTATACTCTAATATATGTTATGTTATGATTATGAGACTATCATTTCATCTTGTTTCCACAGACCTAGCACATGCATGATAGAGGGGTATAGAGAGATGACTCAGTAGTTAAGAGTTTTAACTTCTTTTGCAGGGGACCTCAGTTTGGTTCCCAGCACCAACACTGTGGGTAATAACTATCTGTAGCTACAGTCCCACAGAATCTGACACACTTTTTGGCCTCAGCAGGCATTGCATGACATAGGTGCACATACATCCATGCAGGAAAAACACTCAGACACATAAAAATAAATAGAATTTCAAAAACATTTAGAAAACAAAATATACTATAGGATGCGACTGTACTGGAAAGCATCTTTCTCCATAATTGAGAGCACTCATCACATCAGAAAATTTCCCCAAGACCATTACATCTCTATGTATTCAGGAAAGCGCTCTGCCTAGCATCACATGGTAAAAGTGACATTTTTGATTTCAGGCTTTGGAAACATTCACAGATGTGGCTGTGGACTTCTCCCAGGAGGAGTGGGAATCCCTGGACTTTGATCAGAAGGCTTCATACATTGATATGATGTTGGAGAATTACAGTACCCTTGTCTCAGTGGGTGAGAATATCTTTCTTCCAGAATTCCTTATTCATTTTTTTCTTTCATACAACTTTGTAAGTTGAAAACTCTGTGTGGAACTATGTTAGAAGGTATAGGAAATTAGGGAATTCTCATAGTAGAAAAGAACATTTTCATACTATTTTGTTTTATCTTATGTTTCGCTATTTAGGTGTATTGCCACATATAAAATATAGTACCATTTTCATCCTGGATTTAACATAGCTATAATTAAAAGATACAATATGTAGAGAAAAATTTCCCCTAAATATTTTGAAGGTTCTGAAAGCAAATAACAATTGAAATCACTTCAAGATTCCTCAATTATGTTGTCTCTTTACTGAGCACAGCACTGCATGTTCTTTTCAGTGAATCCAACACTTGTCCTGCACCACTTTCTTTTAAAAAAAAAGGTTTTTTGAGACAGGGTCTCCCTGTATCCCCACGTGGTCTTGAACTCACTATGTAGACCAGGATGACTTTGAACTAACAGAGATCCACCTGCCTCTGCCTCCTAAGTGCTAGAATTAAAGGCATACACCACCATACTTGGCTCTTTTAAAAAATATTTTATTTATTATTTTTATTTCATGTAAATGAGTATATTGCCTCCAAGTATGTCAGTGCACTCATGTCAGAAAATGCCCACAGATGTCAGAGAAGGTTGTTAGCTGCCACGTAGGTGCTGGAAATCAAACCTGGGTCTTCTGCAAAAGCAGCCAGTGCTCTTAACTGCTGAGCCATATCTCCATCCCCTGTCCTGTACCACTTGATAATACACAGGTATAATTGTGTCAAACTCAGACTTGGCCACCTGCCTGGAGGGAATCAAAGTACCCTGGGATGTTAAGAGAGTGGAGACAGCAGTCAAAAAACAAGGTGGGTTTGAGTGAGTGTGGAAGGTCCAAAGTGAGAGGTTCAATCCAAAAACAAAGGAAGATCTAAAAATGGTTTTGATGTATTCTGTTTCACTAGAAGCAATTATTGAGAATTTGATTAACCATAATATCCTCATGAAATATCTTATTGTAAATGTTAGAAGACTTTGTCCTTCATTGTACTGGAATTATGTTAACATTAATACAAATATGCAAATGAAATATTATTTAACTATGCCTGTGTGGGATTATGTTCTGATACCATTAATATCTCCAATGATCTGTCTTCAGACCAATAGTAACCGCTTTCATTATTATAATTTTGTCGTGCTATTAGATATGGTGCTTCTGGATTGACTTCTCTCAGTATTTTGAAAAACCTCTTTGTGATTTCTGGAGATTCTACATTTTAGTAAAATTATTTTCTCTATTTCTGAGGGAGAAAAAAACGGTTGGATTTATGGGCATTATCAGAATGTTGTCTGAATATAACCCTCCTTTGTATTATTGTCCAGTCTTTGAATAAGGTCATGCCAGCAGTGTGTTAATTTCCACTAGTCATTTATTGTTTCCTCTGTTTATTATCTGTTGTTGAAGTCTGCATTCGAATTTGGTCATAAAAGAGAATTTTTAAACGCTAATATTTAATTTCTAAGAATCATTCATATAGTAAGATACAGTCCACCATGTAGAGTGTTTCTTGAATTTTGAGAAGACTGAGTCCTTTGGCTGATGTATGAATGATACTCTGTAGGGCTGCTAGGAATAGCTGGGTTTTCTTATGTCATGTTTCATTTGATGTTTATTAATACTCTGTCTGCATTATCCAATCCTAACAGTGATGTACTATAGTATCATGCATTTTCTTCTTCCGATCATTTCAATTATTGTTTCATGTATTTGGAAGCTATTATTGGAATGTGTTCTTACTCATAAAATAGATTTCAAGTGAATGAATCATTTTAGCATGTAAATATTATTTATTTTAATTTTGATAACTTTTCTTTTAATTCCCTTTAATGTCCAACCAAGTTCCTTACTGTACGTAGTCAATGGATAACTTTTTAAAATTACTACATTCTTAACCATTTTTGTCCTTAGGTTTGATGTATTTATTTATTTATTTATTTATTATTTTGTCTTTTTGACACATGTTCACCCTGGAGCCCAAGCTGGCCTGAAACCTGCTATGTAGACCAGGCTGGCCTTAAATTCAGAAAGATTGCCCTGCCTCTTTTTTCCGAGTGCTCGGATTAAAGGTGTGTGCTGCCATGCCCAGTGATGTGAAATCGTAATAGAGAATATATAATGTAATGTTCTTTTTCTTTTTTTCTAGATTCTGGAAGCATATTTGTGCCTTTTAATTAAGGAATATTATCCTTTGATAATTTAAAAGATCACTGAAAGGAAAGAACATCCTCATACCATTTTGTTAGTTTTTCTGTATTTTTGATTTTTCATTAGTTTTTTTTCTGTTATATTAATAAATACGTGTATTTATTTTTATAAAGTGTTTTCTTCCCTTATGAATTTCTTTTCAGTATATGCTCTACATATTTTTTGTATCATAGAGATCGTAAAAGCCACCAGAATATTACAACAATCTATTTCAATTTCTTATAAAATAATTCCATACAAACGCTCTATTCGAGATTGTACTGTATCATTTTCACATGATTTTAGGAAGGTCCATGCTGATTTACACTGTGGCTTCAAGAAACTGGATCCCCCCCCACCCAACAGGCAGTATCCTCTTTCTCTGACTCTGTTATCTGTAGAGTTAGCTACTGTTTGGAACTTATTGAATTGACTTTCTAACTAGAATGTATTGGAATCTCAGGTCCACTTAGATTTGGATTTCTTTATGATTCCCCATGTATCACATTTCTATATGGTATTTTCGACAAGTAATTTTTTTTTTTAAGAATGCTCTCTTTCACTCATTGCTCATTCCTCAGTGGATTATTATTTTTTTTTTAATATTTAGAGTTCTTGGTATATTCTGCTTTTCATTTCATTTTCTTATCAAGAGCTTCCAATAAATTTATCAATAATGAATTATGCCTTAGGACAAAATTAGGTTGTGCCCTAATCCTGGGCATGGTGTCTTAAGTCTTTAGTCCCAGCACTTGCAAGGCAGGTGGATATTTATGAATTCAAGGCCACCTTGGTCTATATAGTAAATTCCAGGCCACAACGGGCTACAGAGAGAGAGCCTGTCTTTAAAGAATTAAATTATTCTGTGCTTCCTCTTTAATTCTTATTACTTCCATTTCTTTGCACGGATTTATTTTATGCTGTTGTTTTGCTTTGGGTTTTTGACAATTAGTCGGGTTTGTTTTCCTGAGAGTGATGAAGAATATTTTTCTCTTGCTCCATTAAAAATCTCCCATTAATAGGTTGTTTCCTGAGCCCCATTTTTTGCTATGGATTTGATCACTAACTCTGTTACAGTTCCCTCTTCGTGCACGTATGATTCAGTTTTTCGTAACTTTGTAACACACTGGATCTTCTCTCTGAGACCGTCCATTACTGTACTATCTTATTTATGAATAAACAAAATATTTTGCTTCTTTGTTTCACAAGTATAATCTTACCATAGGGGTCTTCAGTATAAATACAAAATGATGACTAATTTACACATTTCAGAAAACAAAGTTTGGAAAGTTTTGTTTCAATTTACATATTTTATTTAAAAATAGAATAACTCTTTGAGAAAACTCAAAGTTCTCTATGCTGTCTCTTTTCTAATGATCTCAGTTTGAAATAGAATTACATATTAGAG